>NC_141693.1:1289786552-1290268928 GCF_964263255.1 Lissotriton vulgaris | reverse complement strand
TAGTGATATTCCGCATCGTACTGTATACCATTCCCCCGTCCCTAGACATATGACACAATATTCCTTAGAGACTGGTCCCTTGCCCTTTCCCCCTGAGCCCCTGGAACCGTTCTTGCCATGTGCTTGTGTGGTTTGTTTTGTTCCATGTTTTTCATCAAAATCATAAAATGAAGCCTATTTTCTCCTTTGGTTTTATCTGCTACACGTGCCGAAACACTTATCAGGTGCTACTCTTTGTACTAACTGTACTGCCTTTATACCTGTTGCCCAGATTCTCATTGTCATAGCTGCCGGCCCGACCGGGTTGTAGGCAGACGCTGTGTACTGTGCATACAGAAAATAAAGGTTTTAAAAAAAAAAAAAAAATAATTCTTTGTTCTGCTTCCCCTGCATGCTGTTTGGTGCTGAATTGCCTTGGATAAAACAAGGAGTAACAGACTTGAAGCATTTGTCTGACAAAATCAAGAAGCATGCACACACAAGAATCCATATGGAAAACCTAACAAGAGTGGAAATGTTGGGAGACACACTGATTGAACACCACATAAACAATGCATACCGGAAAACAATACAGAAACATAATGAAGCAGTCGATAGAAAAAGACACATACTATCAAAAATAATTGACTTTATTCGTTTCTGTGGTGCTTTCGAACTCGCACTCTGAGGCCATGATGAATCTGAAAGTTCCTCAAATCCTGGAATATTCAGAGGCCTTGTGGATTTAATAGCAAGCATAACAGGGAAGCACATTTAGCAAGTGCTACAGTCTTTAAGGGCACCTCTAAAACAATACAAAATGGACTCCTTCAGTGTATGCTGCAAATACTAAGAACCCATTTTGTCCAAGAGGAGCAAAACACAGACTTTGTGGCTATTCAGGCTGATAAAACCACTGATGTGGCCACAAAAACACAGTCCGTATTAGTCTTTTGGTACCTTGACAATGACAGTAAAGTTGTGAGAGGATCTAAGGTTTTACACATTTAAGAGACTCTAGTGCAGAAACCATTACTTCAGCTATACTGCGTGAACTAAACTTCATTTTTCCAGAGCTGCCTCAAAAAAACAACTTATCGCACAAAACTATGATGGTGCATCCATAATGAGTGAAAGCCTTGGTAGAATACAGAAAAGAATTAGAGATGTGTACCCTAATGCTCATTATGTGCACTGTTACGCCCACCAACTTAATCTTATTATGCAACAGGCAGTATCAAGGATCTCCGAGACACAAATTTTCTTTCAGGATATAGGAGGCATGGCAGCATTCTTTTCTCGCTCCCCCCAAAAGAATGGAAGCACTTCAGGAGATTGTGGACAAAAGGCTTCCAAGGGGATCCTCAACTAGTTGGAACTTTAACATACGTACAGTCAACCTAATATATAAACATAGGAGACCTTGAGAATGTTTTGATGCCATAGAAGCCAATGACAACGTTGATTACAAAAGTCAGACTGAAGCCCGTGGCTTTGCTGTAACACTACAAGACAGAGAGTTTTAGTTCTTTCTGTTTTTATTTCATGAAATAATGTTTTTCGTCGACATATTATACAACCAGTAACAAGCACAAGCCATAGATACTGTCTCTGTGCAAAGAGATACCAGTATGTTTGTCACCAACATGAGCAAAGTGAGAGATGGGGTTGACAATTTAGACAGCAAACTGCCAGAGGATTCTACTTTTTCAAACCACAGGAAAAACATCAGCAGTCTGGTTTGAATTGCAAAAGAGATATGTGGCATTATAATTATGCATGCACAATAATGTTTTTCTTTCACTAAACATTTGGTGAGTGCCGCATTATTGCATAGTGAACATGAAGAATCCTTCCCTGAGCAAGCTCTAAATTATGCTGTGGAAGCTTATCCTATGCTCAACAAAGAGGACATGAAAACTGAGTTGACTGTACTGTACGGAATGAGTGTGTACCGGAAGACCACTTGTGCAATTTCTTTGCTGGCTTTAATTCAGAAACTTAATATGGAAAAGTTACTTACAGAGACAGTGGCTGTACTAAAAATTGTCATTACCACTCCTATGGCAACAGCAGAGTCGGAACAATGTTTTTCCACCTTAAACAGAACTAAGACATTCCTGAGGAACACACTGATTCAGGAAAGCCTGAATGCTTTAGCAATGCTCTCTATAGAGAGCGACCTAGTTAAAAGAATCCCAGACTTTAACGTTCAAGTTATTGAAAAGTGTGCTGCTCTTAAAGACAGACGTGCTGATTTTTAACTACAAAAAGTAAACAATGTTGAATGCTGCAAGTTTGCGACCTGTTTAGTGGTTTGTTAAATAAAAAACCTCTGTGAGGTACTCACAAATGCATTGTATATCGAAGTCTGTTATGAAGCTCTGTGGTTATATTGAATAAGCAGCTACCTATGTTATATGACATCTCTTTATTAATGCAATAACTGCACTTTCACAATTACTTTATTAACCTTCCTGCTTTCTCCAATTTTCTTGAAAATGCACCATTTGTGTTCATGTTTTTCAAATTTCCACGGAGGAGAACCCCCCCAGCCCCGCCTCGAACTCCCTTAGGTTGTTCTGGATCGCTCGCTACGCTCACTCGCTATGGTGCAGTATGACAATCATTTTACGCCTCACCACTTTCAAATGTCACCAGCCACCCCTGGCAGCGTGTACACACTGCCTCTTGGCTCAACCTAAAAAGTCACTTAAGTAAACTGTTCTTAACCCTCTGGAAGCTTGGCACAAAAGCAATCAGGCTTTACTCAGAGGTAATGTGTAAGGTATTTATGCACCACTCAAACAGTAATAAACTGAAAGCACAATACAAGAAAAATCCCACACCAATTTAGAAAAATCGAGTACACAATGACAAAAATCTAATCTGTAGGACCAGAGATATGCAATTTCAAAGATTTCAGGTAGGTAAAAGCACAGAGCGCCATTTGCAGTATCTGTATGTGCAAGATCAGGTAAAAGTCACAAGTTCAGGCTTACCGCAATGCAGCATGGTCAGGAAACAGGGACCAGCTCAAGCTCACTGAGAAAGTTAACTTCTCAAAGTTCAGCACGAAGTCCAGTCTGTGGCAGAGGGGGCTGCGAGGAGCAAGGAGATTGTTGTGCATGGTTGTTGCTTTAGCACAAAGAGCAGGATGGCATTGTGGGTGGTCAACACAGTCGAGCAAATATCCTGTTGGTTGTACCTGGAGCTTCATGTTGATGTTCACTGCAGGCTGTCGATGCTGTGACGTGAAGTGGAGATCTTGATTTGCCAGTCACTGCTGGCAGTTACTGTAACATTCAGAGTCGCGTTCACCTGGGTGACAAGATAAAACGTGGTGTTGTACTCCAGTTTCTCAGACGTCACTCCCCCGACATAGTCCTGTTACAGGAGACCCATCTGGTAGGAAATGCATGTAGGGCCCTGGATAGACGTGGTTATAGGTTGGTAGCCCAAGATGGATTCACATCTGGCTCCAGAGGGGTCGGCATAATGGTCAAATCCTCCCTACCCCTTGAGATAGACGAAGTTGTGCTTGATGATAGGGGTCGGTATGTCGCTGTCTCTGGGCGGTGGGAGGGGAAGGTGCTCACAGTTGTTAGTGTATATATTCCCCCGGGTCTTCAGGCTACCACCTACGCCGATTTAGGACGGATCTCCTAGGGCTTCCAGATGGTATCCTTGTACTGGGCGGGGATTTTAACTCTGTGGTCTCGGGTGTGTGTGACCGATTACCCCCCAGAGTCCTGTTGGCATCCCAGTTGTGGCTTTCTGAGTTGCTTGAGACTTTTGGATTGGTGGATGTTTGGCGGATGTTACACCCTACGGACAGTCTTTCTAGGATCGACTACTGTCTGATATTGTCTGCTCACACTCCCTACGTACGTGAGGTCCGCCATCTTCCCAGGGGTATTTCTTATCATTCACCCTTGTTGCTTGAGGTCTCGATGGGTTTTTGTAGTGAGAGCAGGGTTGCCCCCATCCATCCTTGGCACCTAAAGAATCCCAAGCTGCGCTCCGAGCTTCTCAAGGCTATTGATTTTTATTTCAATGAAAATGTGGGGTCTGTCTCTTCTCCTGTTTCCTTGTGGGAGGCTTTTAATACTGTGATACGGGGTTCCGCATTGTCATTGATCGCTGCTCATAAGAAGGCCAAACAGGAGGACTTAGTGCGCCTTGAGGATGAAATCACTTCGCTTGAGAGCAAATTGGGTGTTAATGATACTCCTGCAGTCCTGCACTCCTTGGCATTAAAGCAGGCTGCCCTGGTGACCGACGCTGCTAAACTTATGAACAGGAACCAGCTGGGCAGACTCTATGATGTGGGTGATAAGGCGAGTAAGCTTCTGGCGTGGTTGGATAAATCTGAGAAAATGAATCGTGTGGTGCCAGTGATTAAACGGCTGACTGGTGAGTGTGTGTCTGACCCAGGTGAGATTGTAGATTGCTTTGTAGACCATTTTCGGACGGTTTACCGATCGGTGAGTGATAGGGATGAGTGTGATTCCCGTTTACTCTTGCGTGATATCGCGCTACCCTGTATTTCGGATGAGGATAGATCCATTTTGGACGCGCCTATAACGGTGGATGAGGTCGCTATCGCTATACGTTCTTTTCGTTCGGGTAAGGCTATGGGGCCAAATGGTCTGCCCATCGAACTCTACAAGTTGCGCCCTGATAAGATGGCGGCGTATCTACGCAACATGTTCATGGAGTCCTTTGAAACCGGCCTCCTCCCCCTCAATCAGCGTTTGGCCACTATTGTTGTCATTTACAAGGATGGTAAGTCTCGTGACCAGTACACCTCCTATCGCCCCATTTCTTTGCTTAATGCTGAGCCCAAGATCCTGGCCAAACTACTTGCGAATCGTTTGCTAACGGTCATATGCGACCTGATCCATCCGGATCAGTCCGGTTTTATTCCCCATCGGAATACTGCACTCAATCTTCGGAGGCTTCATGGAGTTCTCGCGAGAGCTGTGACGCTTACCGAACCCGCCATCTTAGCTTCTCTCGATGCTACTATGGCTTTTGACACCATCGAGTGGTCTTACCTTTGGGCGGCTCTTTCAAAGTTCGGCTTCGTCCCTAATTTTATAGCCTGGGTCAAACTCCTTTATGAACAACCACTGGCCCGGGTGGTGGTCAATGGCAGAGTGTCTGGTTCGTTCCCGCTTGGGCGTGGCACCCGACAGGGATGTCCGCTCTCCCCCTTCATTTTTGCCTTATCATTGGAGCCGTTGGCGGAGTGGCTCCGGTGGGAGCCCTCGATCAGGGGCATTCGGTGGGCCCCCGATCTAGAAGATCGTGTCTCGCTATACGCCGATGACATTCTCCTTTACTTCACTTCACCCCAGAAGTCACTCAATGTGCTCTTCAACGTCCTCACCTCCTTCGGGAAGAATTCCGGTCTCGTCATCAACTGGACTAAATCATGTATTTATGTCATAGCGGGGGAGCTCCCTCTACTGCCTCGTAGATTCCCGATCCAGGTGGTTGAGACTGGTTTTAAGTACCTGGGAATTCATGTCTCCTTGGACCCCTCTGTCCGCTATGACCGCAACTTGTGTGCTCCTCTCCGGCGAATTAAATTGGATGTCCAGCGGTGGCGCCGCTTGCCCCTATCGCCATTGGGGGGCGCAGCTCTATTTAAGATGATGTCCCTCCCTAGATTTTTGTACGCTCTGCAAAACTTTTTTGATCCGGTACCCTCTGGATATTTCCGTGAGGTCGAGAGCCTTCAGAGACAATTGATCTGGGACGGGCGGGCGCGTATCTCCTTACCCAAACTTACTCTGCCGTGGTACGATGGCGGCATAGCCCTCCCAGACATCAGGCGCTACTATTGGGCCGCTCAGTTAAGTGCGGTTAATCATGTAACGTACTCCTCAGGTCCTGCTCCTGCTTTTGCGATGGACAAGCTCCTCTTGCCGGGCGGGAACTTCAACAGGGCATTGTATTCAAAGGAGCCATTCCGCTCTCTGACTGGACCCACGAAATGTGCTGTGTGCGCGTGGAAGGACGCGAATGTTGCTACGGGCTGGGGCGATAGGATGACATGAATGACGCCATTGTATGACTCTGATTGGTTTGGTAGCCTGTGGAGAACGAAAGGGTTTGATAAGTGGGATACGATTGGTATCAGCAAGGTGGAGGATCTTTGGACCAAGGGTGCGGTCAAGTCCTTTGACGCCCTTAAGGTGGAGTATGATCTCGGTGACAATGAGTACTTTCGGTACCTTCAGGTACGCCACGCTTTGACCTCGGTCTTCCCTCCGGGGACAGAGATTCCCCAGTCGTCGCCGCTCGAGGACCGGATTCTGGATGGCCATTTGCCTGACAGCACGATCTCTTTGATCTACAAAAAGCTTATTAATACCAGGGCTGATCTCCTTGTGCGGCTCAGAGCTTTGTGGACCGCAGACGGCCTGGAATTAGACGATGAGGACTGGCAGATGGCTGTCGCCTCCCCTAAGGAGGTGGCCATTCCAGCCCGCCTTCGTTTTAGTACAACTGAAGATCCTCCACCGAGTATACATGACCGGTACGCGACTGGTGCGGATGGGTTACTCGATTGATGGGATGTATAAGCGTGGTTGGGACATGAGTGGTACCTTTCTACATATCATCTGGGAATGTCCTGTGGTGTCCGCCTTCTGGTCCAGAGTGCATGCCATCATGGAACTGGTCACCGGGGTCTCTCTCTTGCCTGAGGCCCGACGGTGCTTGCTCAACGTTTGGGAGCCTACGGACTGTAGGGCCGCTCAGACTTTTTGGGTCACTCTTGGTAACATGGTTGCCAAGAGGGATATTGCTCAACTCTGGGGTTCCCATAGGCCACCTGCGATAACAGCTTGGAAGGAGAACATGGACTGGTGCATGTTCCGGGAGAAGACGGTCTATGTGGCTCGGGCCGTCCTAAGAAATGGGGCAGGATTTGGTCCCAGTGGAACACGTACCGTGAAGATATCTGCACTCCTCCATTTGAGTATACCACTGATGTCCCGTTGTCCCCGTAATTGACGTTCCAGATGTTTGTCTATAGTGATATTCCGCATCGTACTGTATACCATTCCCCCGTCCCTAGACATATGACACAATATTCCTTAGAGACTGGTCCCTTGCCCTTTCCCCCTGAGCCCCTGGAACCGTTCTTGCCATGTGCTTGTGTGGTTTGTTTTGTTCCATGTTTTTCATCAAAATCATAAAATGAAGCCTATTTTCTCCTTTGGTTTTATCTGCTACACGTGCCGGTACACTTATCAGGTGCTACTCTTTGTACTAACTGTACTGCCTTTATACCTGTTGCCCAGATTCTCATTGTCATAGCTGCCGGCCCGACCGGGTTGTAGGCAGACGCTGTGTACTGTGCATACAGAAAATAAAGGTTTAAAAAAAAAAAAAAATAATAATTCTTTGTTCTGCTTCCCCTGCATGCTGTTTGGTGCTGAATTGCCTTGGATAAAACAAGGAGTAACAGACTTGAAGCATTTGTCTGACAAAATCAAGAAGCATGCACACACAAGAATCCATATGGAAAACCTAACGAGAGTGGAAATGTTGGGAGACACACTGATTGAACACCACATAAACAATGCATACCGGAAAACAATACAGAAACATAATGAAGCAGTCGATAGAAAAAGACACATACTATCAAAAATAATTGACTTTATTCGTTTCTGTGGTGCTTTCGAACTCGCACTCTGAGGCCATGATGAATCTGAAAGTTCCTCAAATCCTGGAATATTCAGAGGCCTTGTGGATTTAATAGCAAGCATAACAGGGAAGCACATTTAGCAAGTGCTACAGTCTTTAAGGGCACCTCTAAAACAATACAAAATGGACTCCTTCAGTGCATGCTGCAAATACTAAGAACCCATTTTGTCCAAGAGGAGCAAAACACAGACTTTGTGGCTATTCAGGCTGATAAAACCACTGATGTGGCCACAAAAACACAGTCCGTATTAGTCTTTTGGTACCTTGACAATGACAGTAAAGTTGTGGAGAGGATCTAAGGTTTTACACATTTAAGAGACTCTAGTGCAGAAACCATTACTTCAGCTATACTGCGTGAACTAAACTTCATTTTTCCAGAGCTGCCTCAAAAAAACAACTTATCGCACAAAACTATGATGGTGCATCCATAATGAGTGAAAGCCTTGGTAGAATACAGAAAAGAATTAGAGATGTGTACCCTAATGCTCATTATGTGCACTGTTACGCCCACCAACTTAATCTTATTATGCAACAGGCAGTATCAAGGATCTCCGAGACACAAATTTTCTTTCAGGATATAGGAGGCATGGCAGCATTCTTTTCTCGCTCCCCCAAAAGAATGGAAGCACTTCAGGAGATTGTGGACAAAAGGCTTCCAAGGGGATCCTCAACTAGTTGGAACTTTAACATACGTACAGTCAACCTAATATATAAACATAGGGAGGACCTTGAGAAATGTTTTGATGCCATAGAAGCCAATGACAACGTTGATTACAAAAGTCAGACTGAAGCCCGTGGCTTTGCTGTAACACTACAAGACAGAGAGTTTTAGTTCTTTCTGTTTTTATTTCATGAAATAATGTTTTTCGTCGACATATTATACAACCAGTAACAAGCACAAGCCATAGATACTGTCTCTGTGCAAAGAGATACCAGTATGTTTGTCACCAACATGAGCAAAGTGAGAGATGGGGTTGACAATTTAGACAGCAAACTGCCAGAGGATTCTACTTTTTCAAACCACAGGAAAAACATCAGCAGTCTGGTTTGAATTGCAAAAGAGATATGTGGCATTATAATTATGCATGCACAATAATGTTTTTCTTTCACTAAACATTTGGTGAGTGCCGCATTATTGCATAGTGAACATGAAGAATCCTTCCCTGAGCAAGCTCTAAATTATGCTGTGGAAGCTTATCCTATGCTCAACAAAGAGGACATGAAAACTGAGTTGACTGTACTGTACGGAATGAGTGTGTACCGGAAGACCACTTGTGCGATTTCTTTGCTGGCTTTAATTCAGAAACTTAATATGGAAAAGTTACTTACAGAGACAGTGGCTGTACTAAAAATTGTCATTACCACTCCTATGGCAACAGCAGAGTCGGAACAATGTTTTTCCACCTTAAACAGAACTAAGACATTCCTGAGGAACACACTGATTCAGGAAAGCCTGAATGCTTTAGCAATGCTCTCTATAGAGAGCGACCTAGTTAAAAGAATCCCAGACTTTAACGTTCAAGTTATTGAAAAGTGTGCTGCTCTTAAAGACAGACGTGCTGATTTTTAACTACAAAAAGTAAACAATGTTGAATGCTGCAAGTTTGCGACCTGTTTAGTGGTTTGTTAAATAAAAAACCTCTGTGAGGTACTCACAAATGCATTGTATATCGAAGTCTGTTATGAAGCTCTGTGGTTATATTGAATAAGCAGCTACCTATGTTATATGACATCTCTTTATTAATGCAATAACTGCACTTTCACAATTACTTTATTAACCTTCCTGCTTTCTCCAATTTTCTTGAAAATGCACCATTTGTGTTCATGTTTTTCAAATTTCCACGGAGGAGAACCCCCCCAGCCCCGCCTCGAACTCCCTTAGGTTGTTCTGGATCGCTCGCTACGCTCACTCGCTATGGTGCAGTATGACAATCATTTTACGCCTCACCACTTTCAAATGTCACCAGCCACCCCTGGCAGCGTGTACACACTGCCTCTTGGCTCAACCTAAAAAGTCACTTAAGTAAACTGTTCTTAACCCTCTGGAAGCTTGGCACAAAAGCAATCAGGCTTTACTCAGAGGTAATGTGTAAGGTATTTATGCACCACTCAAACAGTAATAAACTGAAAGCACAATACAAGAAAAATCCCACACCAATTTAGAAAAATCGAGTACACAATGACAAAAATCTAATCTGTAGGACCAGAGATATGCAATTTCAAAGATTTCAGGTAGGTAAAAGCACAGAGCGCCATTTGCAGTATCTGTATGTGCAAGATCAGGTAAAAGTCACAAGTTCAGGCTTACCGCAATGCAGCATGGTCAGGAAACAGGGACCAGCTCAAGCTCACTGAGAAAGTTAACTTCTCAAAGTTCAGCACGAAGTCCAGTCTGTGGCAGAGGGGGCTGCGAGGAGCAAGGAGATTGTTGTGCATGGTTGTTGCTTTAGCACAAAGAGCAGGATGGCATTGTGGGTGGTCAACACAGTCGAGCAAATATCCTGTTGGTTGTACCTGGAGCTTCATGTTGATGTTCACTGCAGGCTGTCGATGCTGTGACGTGAAGTGGAGATCTTGATTTGCCAGTCACTGCTGGCAGTTACTGTAACATTCAGAGTCGCGTTCACCAAAGTTTTGAGTTGCTGGTTGGTGCAGGCAGCTAGATCTTGTTACAAACTGGCGCGTTTGTGGTCTAGAAGATCCCAAACTGCAGGATTTTTGCTTTTCTTCTAAGAGGAGCTCAACTGATGCCACACCAAAGTTCCAGGACTTGAGAGGAACCTCTTGGAGACCAGGAACTCACTCCAGCAGCGGCCAACAGAGTTCAGGCAAGTCCAGTTACAGGTCCCGGCAGGTCCAGTACAGTAAAAACAATGGACACAGGGTATGAGGCAAAGAACGACTGCACCTATCCCCTTAAAAGGGTACGGTAATTAGGTTGGGTGCCAAGGACCTAAGATGCAATACCCTTACATCTACTATGGAAACTCCACAAAGCAACACTTAACAAACAATGATCCAGCACGCCACTCAATATTACAAAGCAACTTATAAAGAGACAAATTATCATAAACAGAAAAAGCAGGTCGTAGTTTGACTTCTTTATTCAAAAATTTCTTCTTTTAAAATGACACGAGGTAGCCAACGTGTTTTGTCCTTACGGACTTCTTCAGGGCTACAAACAAATGCATATAAACATGATTTTAGACATTATATACAGGGTTTATCGTGTATAAATATTTATACAAATTTACAAAAATTTATACCTTAAAACATATCTATTTTATTTATAATACACCTTAAAAAAATTTAGCTTTACTAAGTACTACAGAATATGTTGTCAGAATTTCTGTGTACAATCATCTCAAGTGAAGAAATATGGATCTAAGTAGTCATGCAAAACAAATGGAAAAAGAGTTCCTGTCTATGTGTCATAGAAATTTAGACCTGCTAATTTCAGATAGACTCACTGTTATAACCTTTGAATATTAATATCAGAGAGATTTCTTAAAGAACAAGAAAAAAAAAGAGGGTCAGAACAGATATTTTACACATTACTGTATGCAATTGATAAGTGTGTGAGGTACCCTGGGAGACATCTCTACTTTGACCGTTGAATATACTCATGAAGAGTTCAACAATCATAGTGTATATTGAGTGGAGTGCCAGATCATTGTTTGTTAAGGTCCAGTACAGTAGGTCAGCTGGGCAGTTGCATGGAGATCTCTGGGGGTTGTGGCATTTTCAGAATTGTGCCTCAATATTCAACTTTACTGTTAAACTGGGTTTTAAATTACAATTCATTTGAGTGTAAACACAACTTTTCTACCTGCTCCCAATCAAAAGTGACCCCATATTAAATTCAAAAGGTTAATCCTATGTTATCCTATGGGAGAGGTAGTCATCACAACAGTGAAAAATGAGTTTGAGAGTTTTTCACTACCACAACATGTAAAACCTAATAGTATATGTCCAACTTTTAAAAATACTGCACCCCGCCCTATGAGCTTTGTAGGGCCTGCCCTATATGTCTGTTATGTCCTTGGCACACCACCCAGAAATCCCTTTGCTGTAAAAAGCAGAGGGATTTCCTTAGATTTTTTTGCCTTGGCAGTTGGGGAAGAGCTTCCCCAACCCTAGAGGCATTTTTTCCTTCTTCAATGTAAGGACGATCGCGCGCACGGAGTGCTGACGTCATTACATTGAAAGTGATACTGAAATGAGCCAATCTGCTCATTTCAGTTTCACTGCTTTGGTGGTCATGTGGCTATCTGAGCCCTGAGCACTGAAACCCACGGGAGAGGAATTGTTGGAAAGGGGAAAATCTCCCCTTTCCAATTGTACCCATCTCCAGTGCATCCCTGCTTTGGGGATCGCCAAATGGAAGGCGGTCCCCAAGCAGGAATCCACCTCTAGACATCAGGGAGGAGCGGCCATATGGGCAAGGGCTTTTGCTCCCCTCAATTATTTTGGGCACTTTCATTCTTTCTGCCTACCCCTCACCCCCTGGGGGCAGAAAGCATACTAGGCACCATGATTATTTTTATTTGAATATGTTGTAATGGGGGCTCCCCAAAATGGACATACCAAATCCCCCACCCTACAAAAAACAAAAGGGACAGTCTTTCTGCTCTCCTGTTCAGCAAATAGGGCACTAGCTCCCGATCTTCCCTCCCCGGGAAGTCAGAAAGCCCAGCAGGAGGGGTGGAAGCTGCCCATAATGGGCATGCAAATTCCCCACCTCCTAAAACAGTAGCCACAGTCTTTCTGTCCAGGAGGCGGGGGGGGGGGGGAAAGCCCACTAGGAACCAAGGATTTTTAAAATGTAATTTTAGGGGTCGGGTCTGCCCTGAATGGGCATTTTATTGCCCCACTCCTCAAAAAAATGGGCAGATCAAGATAATAGTACCTGATCTGCCTGCCTGAAGGGGCAGAAAGCCCACTAGGAACCAGGGATTACATTGTTATGAAAATGTAAAGGTTGGGGCTGCCCAGATTAGGCTTGCCAATGCCCACCCTCCCAGAAAATAGCCAAAGCCTTTATGGCCCCGGGGGCAAAAATCCGACTAAGCACCAGGGAGAATTTTCTTTAGTCAGAGTAGGGGTGGGGCTGCTCAAAATGAGCATGCCAATGCCTCGATCTCACTCAAAAATGAATGGACAGTCTTTCTGTCCCCCAGAGCATATGGGGGCATTAGCCCCATATCTGCCAGGGGGTGGGGTGGGGATAGACAGCCCACTAGGAAGCCTGAGACAATCATTTTTTATTTGTTGAAGGGTGGAGGCTACCTAGATTGAGGATGCCAATGCCCCCCACACCTTCAGAATTTAGTCACCGCATTCGTGCCCCCAGGGGACAGATGGGGGGAGAAAAGCGATATTTTTAGGCTCATCTGCCCCCAAGTGAGGAAGAAAACCACTAGACACTAGCAACAGTTTCTGTGTGTGTGTGTGAGTTGGAGTTCAGCTGATGGTCTGTGTATACTGGCGCTTTGTTTGCTGTGTGTGAACCTACATTTTGCTGGTGGCGTTTGTGGACATGCGCTTAGCTGGTAGTGTGTGTGGACTGTCTCTTGGCTGGCAGTGTGCATGAACTGTCGCTTGGCTGGCGATGTGCTTCAATGGTTCTTGGCTGGCGGTGTGTGCGGATGGTGCATGGCTGGTGGTGTGAATTGATGGCGTTTGGATGGCAGTGTAGCTTGCATAGATCCTTCAGCATTTTATTACCATGAATCCCCTTCAAATATCAAATCTCTCTAAATAGTCACACTTTCTTCACATTTCTGTGTGTAAAGGTTGTGGGATCACTACCCCTGTACAAATTTCCCACCACCCAGTGTTCCCCTAAGTCTCCTGATAAAAATGATACCTTACTTGTGCGGATGTTCAAAGTAGAGAACCTAAAGACCTTTAAAATGAAAAACTGAGGGGTAACTAAAGTGGGCCAAAAAGGGTAGTTTTATTTTCATACGTTTTTAGACTGACTCTGCTTTGGACAACGAAACAAGTGACATATCATTTTTATCAGGAGACTGAAGGTAATGCTGGGTGGTGGAAAATGTGTATTGTTGTGGTGATTTCAAAACCTTCCCATGCAGAAAAGTTAGGAGAATGTGATTTTTTAGCTAAATTTGAGGCTTGCACGAGATTCTGGATAAGTATACATTGGGGATCCATGCAAGCCACACATCGCTGGACTCCCCCGGGTGTCTAGTTTTCAGAAATGTCTGGGTTTGGCAGGTTTCCCTAAATGGCTGCCAAGCACGGGACCCAAAACGCCGGTGCCTCCTATCTATCATGAAACAACTTGTTTTTTGCAAGGGGGTACCTGGGTTTTTGGTCCTGGGCTCGGTAGCCATCTAGGGAAACCTACCAAACACTAACATTTCTGAAAACTAGGCACCCGGGGAGTCCAGGGAGGTGTGGCTTGCATGGATCCCCAGCATTTTCATACCCAGAATACCCGGCAAAACTCAAATTATATTTTCCTCAAATTTCTGTCTGACTTCACTGTGCTGGCACAATTTTCCTACCCCACAGCGTTACCCTCGGTCTCCCGAGTAACATGACACCTCTCTTGTGTGGGTGGGCTAAGGGCCTGCCACTAGGAAGGCCCAAAAACATTGAGACTGAGGGGATATCACAGCGAGTTCTAAGCATTATCCCTTAGATTCATCAAAGTCCCGTTTTGCGAGTCCTTAATAGCGATTATTAAGGAATCGCTATTAAGGACTTGCAAAACGGGATTCACGTAGGAATCGCTAAATAAATTGCGATTCCTACACATTCCTTATTTGCGATTAGCAAATTGCTAATCGCAAATAAGGAATAACTCGGTATTCATTCCTATGGGCTAAAGGCCCATAGGAATGAATGGGGAGTTATTCCTTATTTCCGATTAGCAATTTGCTAATCGCAAATAAAGATGCGATTTCAAGGGTGCTAGGGGTGTCCAAACGACACCCTGTAGCACCCCTGAAATGTAAATTTAGACTTATGTTGCGCACACACATGTCCAAAGGACATGTGTGTGTGTAACATACAACTGAGAAAAATGCACGAACGTGCATTTTTCTCAGTTTTCGCTATTTACCACGAAGTCAGACTTCGCGGTAAATAGCGGCAAAAAATAGCGAAATCGCAATTTATTTATGGTTCATGAATAGCATTTAAGGAATCTCAAATTGAGATTCCTTAAATGCGATCGCAATTTGAAAAAAATCGCAATTTTTTGCAATTTTTCAAATTGCGAGTTCATGACCTTTGATGAATTCCAAATGCCATTTTTGCGGGCGCAAACGACCGAATTCTGCGATTCGCACCGTTTGCGCCCGCAAAAATGCTTCATGAATCTAGCTGTATTTTTTTAATATAAGTTTTAAGGCTGACTCTGCACTGGACATCTACACAAGTGAGGAATCATTTTTATTAGGAGACAAAGGGGAATACTGGGTAGTATGAAATTTATATTGGCACAGTGATCCCATACAGAAATGTAAAGAACATGATATTTCTTTAGCTATATTTGAGGTTTGCAGGAGATTCTGGGTAGGAAAACGTTAGGGGATCCACACCAGCCACACCTCCTGGACCTTCCCAGGTGTTTAATTTTCAGAAATATCTGGGTTTGGTAGGTTTCCCAAGATGGCAGTCGAGCCTGGAACCAAAAATGCAGGCGACTCCCTTGCAAAACTAGGTCGTTTTGTGATAGATAATTTTGATATCTCCACAATTTATTAACTTGTATTAACTTGCCTACCTTCTCTGCCTGGGTCCACTACACGCTGCACTTTAGAATCGCGTTTTTTGCACATTCTGACCAGCGCCGCCCTCAGCGCTCGGCCCCAGCGGTTCCCGGAAGTGAGGCGGGACCGCATTGCACCGGGGTTGGCGCTCTAGTCTCCTGCCTCGCCCGCCCCTACTTATTTGGAGCAGGGAGGCCAGTACTACACTATGTAAGTACTATCCGCCCCATACCTTGCACTGTTACTCTGCCGCTTTTTAACTTACTCGTTTCTGCCGCTTTTCTAACTTACTCGTTTTTAAAAAATAAATTATTTCATTTAATTGTATTGCCGCCTCAGCGCGAGCTTTGTATTAACTTGTATTAACTTGCCTACCTTCTCTGCCTGGGTCCACTACACGCTGCACTTTAGAATCGCGTTTTTTGCACATTCTGACCAGCGCCGCCCTCAGCGCTCGGCCCCAGCGGTTCCCGGAAGTGAGGCGGGACCGCATTGCACCGGGGTTGGCGCTCTAGTCTCCTGCCTCGCCCGCCCCTACTTTACGCAGAAATGCGCCGAGCGCGCAGCGGTTGCGCGCTGCGGGCGCGCTGCGGGCGCGCCGTCTGCACGCCGAAGGAGCGCCAAAGGAGGGCCCGTCTGTGCCCGTCCGTGTCCCGGACGGGCCCAGGGCTGGGGCACCCTCTTACCTCCCTCGCTGCTCTCAGGCTGGCTATCTGAGGTATTCTTCTGAGGAGCTGTGTGCCCTCAATACCTACAGCTGCGATGCCGCCAAATCTTGGGAGGTGCTAGAGGCTATGCATCGCCGATGCCCGGCATGTGGGTTCTGCTTTGCTAGCCGTCAATCTCCTGGCGGTGCGACTAGGACCAACTTAGATACTATTAAAGCCGGCCTGATCAATGCTAGATCAATGGTCAGACACGCGGCTGATATATTTGAGCTGCTTGATGAGAAGGAGTTTGATCTCCTTTTCGTCACCGAAACTTGGCTTTCTGAGTCCTGTATGCCGGTGGTTGAACTTGCTATACCACGCGGCTTCAGGATTACCAGGATGGATCGACCGACGGGTAGGGGTGGCGGTTTGGCAGTAATTTACCGGGACCACTGGACAGTGGTGAGCGAACATCCCGAACTACTTGGCGAGACAGAAATGTTACACTTCGCTGTGGTCCTCTCCCCTCATTTCACCCTGGGAGGTACTCTGCTTTACCGCCCCCCTAGCTATGCGGGTTGTTTTGCTGGTAATATTGAGGAGGTCATTGTCCCCCGCACCCTTAAATTCTCTCGATATCTTCTTCTGGGGGATTTTAATATTCATATGGACGCGGTGGATTTACCAGAAACGATCGGCTTGGCAGAAGTCTTTTCGTTGGCGCATCTTACACAATGGGTGAACTTCCCCACCCATGCGGCTGGCCATTGGTTAGATCTGATCTGTTCTAACTTTGAGATCACTATGTTACCCCCTAGGAGGGTCATTTGGTCGGACCACGCCTTAATTCTGTTCACCTGGCCCATAAATTCAAAAGGGCCGAAGGAATTTTCTGCCTCTCAAGCTCATGCCCAGCGAATAAATTTGTCTACCTTTTCGGACTCTCTTATGTCTAACCGGCCGACCCTGCCATTAAATCTTGATTCTGCGGTGGAATCATTCAACGCTTGGGTTGAACAAAGTGCCGTTCTACATACTAATAAGAGTGGTAGCAGGCGGACGAGGTCGTCTCCCTCCAAACCCTGGTTCTCCCATGCTCTTAGAGAACTCAAATTAGGGTGCAAAAAGCTAGAGCGAGCCTGGCGCCTTGAGTTCTGCCCTGAACTTAAGAGCAAGCTGCGGAGGGCGCAGAAGGTATATTATGCTGAAATTAAGGCTGCTAAAAGTAGCTACTTTTCAGGGAGGATTGAGAAGGCGGATAACAATGGCAGAGAAGTCTTTGCCATTGTTCAGAGCTTCCTCTCTCCATGTGCTGCCTCCCCAGCTCTCCCGGCTTCCGATCTGTGGTGTGAGGAACTGTCATGTTTCTTTGATAATAAGATCGCTAAAATTCAAGAGGAGCTCTTAAACTCCGGTGGTCCCCTTCTGCTTTCACCACCTATCATTGATATGGGTGTGAAGCAACATGTCAGACAATTTTCCACCTTTGAGCCAGCTCAGCAAGCTGATGTGCTGGCCATTTTGGAGTCGCTAAAGTCTGGTTCACCCTCTGACCCGTGCCCTGCTAGGGTTTTGGGGGGAGCGGCTAGCCTGGTGTATCAGGAGGTTACCCAGGTTGTTAACATGTCTCTGGCTTCTGCCTCAGTACCTCTCTGTTGGAAACAGGCGAAGCTTCTTCCTCTGTTGAAGAAGCCCGGCCTGGACCCCCTGGCTACCTCCAGCTATCGTCCGATATTGCTGCTCCCGGCACTAGCGAAAGTGAGTGAAAAAGTTGTTTTTAGGCAACTGAATAGTTTCATTGAGTCTTCTCAGGCCCTGCACCCGGCTCAATCGGGGTTCAGGGCTGCTTTTAGCACTGAAACGGCTCTGGTGGAAGTTTCAGAGGCCATTAGGGAGTGTCTCGACGGAGGCGGCAGAGCGGTCCTGGTTTTGCTGGACTTATCTGCCGCCTTTGATACGGTACCCCATGCCCAGTTGTTGACTAGGCTGGCAGAGGTGGGGCTGTCGGGTGCGGTTCTGGCCTGGCTGTCTTCGTTTCTGTCTGAGCGGTCGCAGCAAGTATGGATGCCCCCATTTGCCTCATCACCCAAGAAGCTCACCACCGGGGTACCACAGGGCTCGACGCTAAGCCCACTGCTGTTCAACATTTATATGACCCCGTTGATCTATCTGGCTGAGCAGTGGGGAGCCAAAATAATGTCATATGCCGATGACACGCAGCTGTTGTTTACCTGGCCTAAGGACTGCTTAGACGCTCGGGCTGTCTGTTCTTGTTTGACCCATGTTTTCCGATGGCTTGTCTCAGCCCAGCTCAAATGCAACGAGGACAAGTCAGAGCTACTATTTTATGGCAATTTTCCGGCCAATTTTAGGGAGCTTATTTGGCTGACTGATTTTGCATGTCCTAGCTATCACGGAGGCCCGGCCAAAAACCTGGGGGTCTGGTTTGGACAGGATCTTAAGTTTGAAGCTCATCTAAAAAAACTTACTGCGACCTGTTTTGCGACCCTCAAGTCACTCAAGAGATTCCTTCCACTTCTCCACAGGGAGGCGAAGGAGACTGTTTTGCGCGCTTTGATCCTGTCAAGGCTCGATTATGCCAATGCTCTCTACAGTGGTCTCCCTAAATACCTTATAAAGCGAATGCAGATCATTCAGAATGCGGCCGTGCGACTTCTGTTCCATCTTCCACGAAGAACTAGTGCACGTGCCCATCTTCGAGAGCTCCACTGGCTCGCATTATGTTCAAATCATTGGTTCTGGCCTTTCGGGCCTTGCATCAGCAAGGCCCACAATACTTGCACAAGAGGTTTACCTTTTACACTCCTCATCGTGCTCTTCGATCGGCCAATCTCCGTCTGATGTCTATGCCCAAAGTCAGATATGCGAGACTGGGTGGTCAGTCAATTTCTGTCCAAACAGCACGGTCCTGGAAAGCCCTGCCGCTTTTTCTGAGATCATCAGCTACATTAGCGGGATTTAAGAAAGGGCTAAAAACCCATCTTTTTAATCTCAGTATTTAGTTCTCTGTTTCTTTCTTTTTGGATTGGGTCAGCTTAGTGCTTACATATCGCGCCAGGATACTCTGTAGTAGCAGAGCGCGTAATAAAATGTTTTATAACATAACATAACAATAAAGTTTGTTCCATTTCCTGTTGCAGGCACTAGTCCTACCCACACAAGTGAGGTATCATTTTATCTGGAGACTTGGGGGAATTCTGGGTGCATTTAAGTTTGTGGCCCCCCACAGATTCCAGAACTTTCCATCCAGAAATATGAGGAACATGTGTTTCTTTTACAAAGGTTTGAGGTTTGCAAGGGATTCTGAGTACCAGAACATGGCGAGAACCACAAAAGTAACCTTATCCTGGATTTTTCAGGCATCTACTTTTAAAAAATGTCCAGGTTTGCTAGGTTTCTCTTCGTGCTGGCTGAGCTAGAGCCCAAAATCCACAGCTAGGCACATTGCAAAAAAAGGGTCCGTTTTCATTGTAAAAATGTGATATGTCCAACTTTGGGCCATTTCCTGTCGCAGGCACAAGGCTTACCCACGCAAGTGAAGTACTATTTATATTGAGAGACTTGGTGGAATGCTTGGTGGGTGGAAGTTTGGGGCTCGCCACAGATTCCAGAACTTTCTATCTCAGAAATGTGAGGAAAATGTATTTTCTTTGACAAAGGTTGAGGTTTGCATGTGCCTCTGGGTAACAGAACCTGGTGACAGCCACACCACTCACCCCATCCTGGATTTTCCTGGGTGTCTAGCTTTTAAAAATGTACAGGTTTGCCAGGCTTCCCTAGGTGCCAGCTGAGCTAGGGCCCAACAACCATAAATAAGCACATTGCAAAAAAAGGGGCAGGAAAAATGTGATGCGTCCATGTTGCATTTCGGACCGTTTCCTGTCACAGGCACTAGTACTACCCACATTAGTGATGTATCATTTTTATTGAGAGCCTTGGGGGTATGCTTGGTGTGTGGAAGTTTGCTCCCCGCAGATACCAGAACTTTCCATCAGAGAAAAATGAGGTTTCTTTAAGTGCGGGTGAGCTAGAGCCCAACATCCACAGCTAGGCACATTGTGAAAAAAGGGTCAGTTTTCACTGGAAAAATGGGATGTGTCTACATTGAGTTTTGGGCCATTTTCTGTCACGTGCATTAGGCCTAGCCACACAAGTGACGTGCCATTTCTATTCAGAGACTTGGAGGAATGCTAAGTATGTGAAAAGTTGTGGTTCCCCACAGATTCCAGAACTTTCCATGACAGAAATGTGAGGAAAATGATTTTTTCTACACAGTTTGAGGTTTGCATGGGATTCTGGGTCACAGAACCTGGCGAAAGCCACACAAGCACCCTATCCTGGATTCCCCTGGGTGTCTAGCTTGCTAGTTTCCTCCAGGTGCCGGACGAGCTAGAATCCAAAATCCAAAGCTAGGCATGTGACCAAAAAAGGGAGAGGAAAAATGTGATGTATCCACGTCATGTTTTGGGCCATTTCCTTTCGCAGTCACTAGGCCTACCCTCACAAGTGAGGCACCATTTTTATAGAGAGACTTTGGGGAAGACAGAATTGTAGAACAAGTGTTATTACCACTTGTATTTCTTTGCATTTCTGCCTTCCAAATGTAGGACAGTGTGCATGCAGCTGCCTTTCTACAAAATCTACTCACCACACTTTATCATATCAGAGCTCCCATACCATGCATGGGAGAGAATAGAAATTGACTTTTTCGGTCCACTCGACAATGGACAACACCTGCTGGGGGTTGTGGATGAGTATTCACAATTTCCATCAATTGAAAATCTTTCATCTACTATACAAGAACAAGTTATTGAAAGACTAGATGGCAACTTTTTGACATGGGGTGTTCCTGCCATAGTGATATCTGACAATGGCTGCCTTTCAATACTCAAGAGTTTAAAGATTTCCTGGAGCATTTGAATACAAAGCATCAGAAGAGTGCACCTTTGTGGCCGCAGCCTAATGGACTTGTTGATCGTTTTATATATGTGCTAAAGAAAGTAGAGCGATTGGTCCTCGACACAAATTCAACACGTAAAATAATTACTATATTTGGTTAGATCAATTTTTCAACTCGTTCCTGAATAAATCTGTATAGTTGATTAGATAGGTATACTAGCCCACATTGTTAAAATACTACAATAGACGCACCAAAAAACTAGAAATTCCACAAAAATCCAATTGGATTATCATATGTAATAAACAATTCAAAGGGAAAAAAGAGTTTAGCAGATCTTTTTACAAATATTTACATTAACAATAAACGAAAAATCGTTTCTAAGGTAAAAAAGAGGCGTGCACAGAGAAAGGTCAGAGTGTGTGCTCAGGTGATTGATCAAAAAGATCAGAAAAACAGAGTGTGAATTATTTATATACAAACATGAGCCTGCCCTAGAGAAAGCTTGCAAAAATGTTTTCTTTTTTACTAGCTAGTACTTTTTGAAGCACCACCTCCGTTATCCTGAGTTTGCACAATTGGGAATGGGACTTGGAAGGGAGGGAGGTGGGGGGGGGGGGGGGAAGGGGGCACAGACTGATAGGTGCAGGCTCCCACAGGAAAATGTCGACGTTTCGACCCAACCATAAACCGGGTGGTTCAATTTCTCAACACATGGTCTTCATCAGGACGGGAACTGGGGGGGGGGGGGACGCAAAAAGTCTTTCAAAGTGCACGCAGGTTAAAAACCATTCACATTGGGCACCCTTATGCGGTGTATCATCAGAAATGCGACGTTTGTCCGCACCCCAATTATTTTTGTATTCACAATTATCGCCACCAATCGCTTTCGGGACGCTCATCAATGGATAATCAAATTGAATTGCTAATTGCCCTGTCCAAGATGTGTTGGATTCAATCCTCTCAGAGAAACGCTAACCGACTCGCCGGTCCGGCTTCGCGTTATGGAATTCCGCATTCCATTCCTGCACCTATCAGCCCGTGCCCCCTTTCCCCCCCACCCCCACCTCCCTCCCTTCCAAGTCCCATTGCCAACTGTGCAAACTCAGGATAACGGAGGTGGTGCTTCAAAAAGTACTAGCTAGTAAAAAAGAAAACATTTTTTGCAAGCTTTCTCTAGGGCAGGCTCATGTTTGTATATAAATAATTCACACTCTGTTTTTCTGATCTCTTTGATCAATCACCTGAGCACACACTTTGACCATTCTCTGTGCACGCCTCTTTTTTACCTTAGAAACGATTTTTCGTTTATTGTTAATGTAAATATTTGTAAAAAGATCTGCTAAACTCTTTTTTCCCTTTGAATTGTTTATTAAATATGATAATCCGATTGGATTTTTGTGGAATTTCTAGTTTTTTGGTGCGTCTATTGTAGTAATTTGACAATGTGGGCTAGTATACCTATCGAATCAACGATACAGATTTATTCAGGAACGAGTTGAAAAATTGATCTAACCAAATATAGTAATTATTTTACGTGTTGAATTTGTGTCGAGGACCAATTGTTCATTGTAATATCAGATACCCAGGTCCTTTGACTTCATTGGGTCAACCCCGTCCTTATAACAAAGACAGTAGAGCAGCATGTTAATCTTGGGAAGCTTAATTTAAAAGTTCTGTTGAATTCTACCTTGAGAGATTATCATTCAACAGCTCACTCGGCCACAGGTGAAAGTCATGTGACATTGATGTTTGGGAGAGCAATTAACACCAAGTTACCTCAATGGACCAATCGGAGAACGAGAGTTGAGAAAGCAACTCATGAGAAAAAATTGGTCAACAAATAAAACATTTAAACAAATGCTGACAAAAGATGACATGCAAAGAACATTGTAACCACAAATTGGGCTGCCCCTAGAGTATATTCCTATAGTTATCTACAGAGTTCTTAAGAGATACAGCACCACTGAGGGCATCTCATAAAAAGGTTCGGACTGGCCTCACACAACGCCCGGTGTCATGCTTCATCATCGGCTGTCCTCGCCCTCTAAAAACTTGGTTTGATAGAGGGCGGGCATACACCTGGAGACAGGGATGCACTTCTAAAGCTAAGTGATGGCCGTGGAGGAGTGATAAGTGAATTAAAACCCATTACATTTGTCCATATACTATGTTAATTCAGATGGTAAATGTATGGTGATTAAAAAGAAGTGAACTGTGATATGGGATGTCATTCTCCCTTCACCGTGTGAACTATGGTTGACGTGTTTCTGCTGATATGTCCCCAAAGGGTACGTAGCATTCTTCAAGACCAAAATGGGGAGATTACGATCTATGTATTCACCTTCTTATACCTAGTGTCAAGAAGTAAGGTCCTGCCTCAAGTGTGGAAGAGGGGTTGTGATTTAATTTTTTTTTTTAGTAACTGCACTACCCAATCGGTGTAGGCTCAGTGTAAGTATCTCCAGTATTTTTAACTATCAGAGACTCACTGTTCATCAATTCTAACTGTTGATGGAGAGACTGGGTCCGGGCCATCTGTGACTGCTGCTACCTCTTCACCGTTGATGTAGCTCCTGGACATCGGTGATGAAAGTTCCACTTTTCAAAGTACAAGATCATTTAAAAAAAAAGAAAGCACCAAAAATATATATTGAAGGGATTTATTTGTATGTGTCTATCTATTTATATATTTTGTAAGAAATTAACATTTTTCATTTAACAAAGGGGGAGATATAAGGCCTGATTAAGTTGTTGGCAGCCCTGAGGCCACGGTTGCTTTTTGGCTATCCGACCGCCTGCATACCTCATGGTCCAACCGCTTGGTTAAGGTGCGGATGGTGAGATGACCAACTCCCGACTGCCGCTGCTGCCGGCGTGAAAGTCTGAGCTCCCATAGTAGCAGCGGTGGGAAAAGAGTCAGTCAAAGGTGGCAGTGCCGGCCGGTGCACCACCATCAAGTTTACAATCTGCCTCTCTGCTGGCCTTTTCATAGAGGGGACGCCGCCATGAAAAGGTTGGCAGGCAGGTTTTGGGGATGAAATTATGTCTCCAGGGTGAGTGTGCCCTGGAGACATGTTCATAGTGATACCTATCTGTGCCCCCTTGCCTTCTGCATGGTTGCGTGCACTGTTGCTCCTTGTCAGAACAGAGACTGGTTGACTAACCTTAAATAAGCCGGTACAGCAGGAGCCAGGAAGCTAGTTCGCCCCTTCCCTATCCGCGGCACTAACTGCATGCGGTAAAGATACACTCCACAGATATGGCCACTCAAGGGGAAGGGGTAAAAATGGATAAATAAAACATAACACTGTGGGAGCCAGAAACCATCTTTGGACAGGGTTGGTAAGGTTGTAGACCACACTCCTATGTCTGCATCTGGCTCCCTACACAAGAGACACAAGGAACAAGCATGAGAATTCTCCCCCCTACCTCTATACCCCAAATATATATATATATATCTTGAATAACAAGGTGACCACTCACTCTAAGAACTGCCACAAGTATCCTTAGAATAAAGGCACAAAGGGCCCGATGTAGGTGGCCGTTTCAGGCCATTTACCGACCGGTAACGGCCGATTTCGGCCGTTACCGACCTGTAAATGGCCAATCGGTATGTAGGGGCCTAAATCCAAGGCCACATGTAGGTAAATCTACATTTACAGAATCGGTAAAATTACCGATTCGGTAAAATACCGAATCGGTAATTTTACCGATTCTGTAAATTCCATATGTAGGTGGGACTCTTCTGAGTCCCAAAGGCCTTAACGAATCTGTATTTTACCATGAAATCCAACTTCATGGTAAAATACCGATTCCGGTGTGCATGCACATGTGTGCATGCACACCTATGCCATGTGGCAGGCAGACCTGCCCCTAGGGCTTGTATGCCTGCCACATGGCACCCAATCCTGTTTAGGGGGTGCCAGGGGGTGTCAAAGTGACACCCCCTGCACCCTTGTGAAATTCGGTATTTACCGATTCGGTAAATACCGAATCGGTAAAGCCTATTGATTCCTATGGGCTTTGAAGCCCATAGGAATCAATAGGCTTTACCGATTCGGTATTTACCGAATCGGTAAATACCGACTCTTACCGATTTGGTAAAAGGGAACATCTGGATTCCCTACATACCCACCCCTCACATTTACCGATTCTTAATTACCGAATCGGTAAAATTCGGTAATTTTCGGTAATTAAGAATCGGTAAATGTTACTTACCTACATCTGTCCCAAAATGTAAAAATAAAGTAAAGAAAAAGAAAAGTTCTTGGATGGTGTAGTTCAGATTTGCCAGTGGTTCATCAAATACAAACGATGCCATTAACAAATTATATGTAATCACTAGGGTGACCAACCGTCCGTAAATTTCACGGACAGTCTGTAATTTTGGCTGTCTGTCCGTTGTCCGTGAAAGATTCTTTAACGGACGCCATTTGTCCGTAATTTTAACCGGGCACAGCTTGCCCCCACCTCCCTTCTTGACTCCGATGCTGTATGAAAGCTCAGACCCCAGCAGCACTGTAGAGGCACAGCGGGATGGCAACCCTCACACCTCCAGCCCTTGATGAGCTGTTAAGAGGTGCTTGAAGGTGACAGAGGGAGGGGCTGCAGGTTCAGGAGTAGGGGGCATTCATTCACATGCAAACAGCCCTGAATGCGTCTTGTATCTGATATTTATAGGGGGGCTCACACATTCGATTTCTACCCAGGGCCCCAAACATCCTAGACTCGGCCAGATTACACCACTGATTACACCGAGGCAGCACCTGCTTCTCTTCTCCGAGCTTAGTTACTGTCACTAATTTGTAAGCAAACCTCGGTTCTTCAAACATGCATAATGTAATACAATAAAGAAATGGCACAATCGCACCCACACTGATCAACAAAGTATGGAGGACAATCAGTTCAATCAGTTCTCTTAGAGTGTCTCCTGTAAGTACTGTATATCACAGTGGGGGATGGCATTTTGGACAGAGAGCCTGTCTTCTCGTTGTCTTGTGCAGGAGGGGGCGAAAAGCCCAAGATGATACTAGAATACTGCATGCCCACCCCTGTGCCCACCCTGGTGGATCACGTTCCCACTCCTGTGATGACTCCTGCTCCTGTCCCCCCATGTGGTGGCTCCAGTCCACCCCCCGCCTGTGATGGCTCCTGTCCCCATGTTGTGGCTCCAGTCCACCCCCGCCTGTGATGGCTCTTGTCCCCCCCTGTGGTGGATCCTGTCTCTGCCCTGGGTGGCTTCTGTCCCAGTCCTGGAACGGCCCCTGCAGGGAGGTTGAAGTTCTTGATGGGCCTCTTCTCAAAAGGGCTCAGCTCAAAATTAATATGGAAAGGTGGGTGTGTAAGTAAGTGAAGGGATGTGTGAATGGCTGGATGAATTAGTGAAAGGGTGAATGGATGAATGAAAGATTGAATAAATGGATAATGAGAGAGGATAGATGGATTTATGAGTGAGGGGAAGGATGGAGAGAAAATGTAAATAGCTGGATGGAAGGGTAGCTGGATGAAAAATGAGGGGAAAGATGGATGAGGGTAAGGATGATGGATGGAGGGGAAGGATGGATGGATGGATGAGGGGAAGGATAAATGGATGAGGGGATGGATGGATAGATGGAGGGGAAGGATGATGGAAGGAGGGGAAGGATGGATGGATGAGGGGAAGGATAAATTGATGAGGGGAAGGATGGATGGATGGATGGATGGAGGGGAAGGATGGATGGATGAGGGGCAGGATAAATGGATGGGATGGATGGATGGGTGAGGGGAAGGATGGGTGAAAGGAAGGATGGATGAGGGGAAGGATGATGGATGGAGGGGAAGGATGGATGGATGAGGGGCAGGATAAATGGATGGGATGGGTGGATGGGTGAGGGGAAGGATGATGGATGAGGAGAAGGATGGATGGATGAGGGGCAGGATAAATGGATGGGATGGATGGATGGGTGAGGGGAAGGATGGGTGAAAGGAAGGATGGGTGAGGGGAAGGATGATGGATGGAGGGGAAGGATGGATGGATGAGGGGCAGGATAAATGGATGGGATGGATGGATGGGTGAGGGGAAGGATGGATGAAAGGAAGGATGGATGAGGGGAAGGATGGTTGGATGACGGGAAAGGATGGATGATGAGGGGAAGGATGGATGGATGGATGGATGGATGGATGATGAGGGGGTGGGTGAAAGGATGAATGGATGATGAGGGGAAGGATGGATGGATGATGAGGGGAAGGATGGATGGATGGATAATGAGGGAAAAGGATGGATGGATGATGAGGGAAAAGGATGGATGATGAGGGGAAGGATGGATGGATGATGAAGGGAAGGATGGATGGATGATGAGGGAAAATGATGGATGGGTGATGAGGGGAAGGATGGATGGATGATGAGGGGAAAGGATGGATGGATGATGAGGGGAAAGGATGGATGGATGATGAGGGGATGGGTGGATGGATGATGAGGGGAAGGACAGATGGATGGATGGATGGATGATGGGTGGGTGAAAGGATGGATGGATGGAGAGTGGGTGAAAGGATGGATGGATAAGTGGGTGGGGGAAAGGATGGATGGATGGATGATGAGTGGGTGGGTGAAAGGATGGATGGATGGATGATGAGTGGGTGGGTGAAAGGATGGATGGATGAGTGGGTGGGTGGATGGTGGGTGGGTGAAAAAATGGATCAGTGGATTGGATGGTGGGTGGGTGAAAGGATGGATGAGTGGGTGGGTGGATGGTGGGTGGGTGGATGATGGGGGTAGGTGGATGAGTGAAATTATGGATGGATTGATAAGTGCAAGGGTGAATGAATGGACATATGAGTGAAAGAGTGGGTGTAAGGATGGATGAGTGAGTGAAAGGGAGGGTAGATGGACAAAAGGATGAATAGATGTGTGAAGGAGTGAAATGATAGATGGATGAGTGATAGGGGCAATGGATGGATTCATGAGTGGATGAGTAGATGGATGGATGGGTGGGTGGATGGATGGATGGATGGAAGGCTAAGTGAAAGGGTCGATGGAGAGAGAAAGGGAGGTGGAAGAGTAAATGGCTGAATGGATGAGTGAATGGATGGATGGGATGAAGAGTGGATGGATAAGTGTACAGATGGATAGGGTGAAAGGGTGGGTGGATGGATGGATAATGGAGGATGAGTGAAAGGATGGATGAGGAGATGGATGAAGGGATGGATGAGTGAAATGATAGATGGAAGGATACATGAAGGATAGGTTTGCAAATGGTTGAATATGTTTGGAAATGGCTGGGCTTACTTATATACTATTGCACGACCTCTGATGTGTCTGTAAAACGTACCTATTGTCCTGATGTTTTGTCCTGAATTTTGACCTCCTGTCCTGAATTTGTGTCCTGAATTTTGACCCTTTGTCCTGAATTTTTACACTCACCGTCCTGAATTTGCACCAATGCCAGTTGGTCACCCTAGTAATCACAGAAGACCTCTACTTATCTGCCAACGTCTTCTTGAATTGTTCTGGGCGTTGAATTCCACACAAAAAAATTAGATATATGTTCTTCCAGTAGGGATTCACTTGTCCTCAAAACCCAGTGTAATTACTGCGAGCCTCTCAACAGCTCTGTGAAGGAAAAACAAATCACGTGGCTTCTCTTCCTCTGTGAAGGATATGGCCATCAAACATATGTTCTTTTAATACCACAGAGCGCTAGTTGCCTCACTAGCTTCCTGGTAGGGTTCCAAATGAGCGCGTGAGAAATGGAACTCGGGGATTTAAGCTCGAGTTAGCACCCCAGCGCGACTCGAGCAGAGCTACTTCAGACACACTTCAGCGCTGTCGAAAGGTCATAGATCACGGACGCGCTCCACCGCGAACCCGATCTCTTCTAAAAAATCAGGAAAACGGCCTCTTGCATCCGCTGCCGAAGGGTGTTTCGAACTTGTCACCTCACAATTAGTAGGTGGATGGCTTCTCTGGAGGTTTGTTTCCTTTGGACTCGGGCTATCTCAAAAGAACGAGTGACAAGCCCCGGGTCCATGACTGAGTGGCGTCTATTCTATATAGGAAAAAGAGGTAGGAAGGAAAGAATCGATAAACACAAAAGACAGACCATTATCTAGGCATCCTGGGACCTGTAGTTTACTAAGTTTATCCTTCTATCTGGCTGAGAACGTGACACTCCTGCAGAATGTGCTGCAGGGAAACAGTGTGCCGGCATGGCGGCATTGACTGTGGCTCATAACTAGAGCTGCAGCATTCCACTGTAGGGTGACCAACTGGCATTGGTGCAAATTCAGGACGGTGAGTGTAAAAATTCAGGACAAAGGGTCAAAATTCAGGACACAAATTCAGGACAGGAGGTCAAAATTCAGGACAAAACTTCAGGACAATAGGTACGCTTTACAGACACATCGGAGGTCGCGCAATAGTATATAAGTAAGCCCAGCCATTTCCAAACATATTCAACCGTTTGCAAACCTATTCATCATGTATCCTTCCATCTATCATTTTACTCATCCATCCCTTCATCCATCCCCTCATCCATCCTTTCACTCATCCTCCATTATCAATCCATCCATCCTTTCACCCTATCCATCTGTACACTTATCCATCCACTCTTCATCCCATCCATCCATTCACTCATCCATTCAGCCATTTACCCTTTCACCAATCCAGCCATCCTTTCACTTACCTATCCTTCCACCCATCCACTATTTTAGTCATCCATCCATCCTCTCTTTCTCTCTCCATCGACCCTTTCACTTAGCCATCCTTCCTTCCATCCATCCATCCACCCACCCATCCCTCAATCTACACATCCACTCATGAATCCATCCATTGACCCTATCACTCATGCATCTATCATTTCACCCCTTTACACATCTATTCATCCTTTTGTCCATCTACTCTCCCTTTCACTCACTCATCCATCCTTACATCCACCCTTTCACTCATACGTCCATTAATTCACCCTTGCACTTATCAATCCATCAATCCATCCATCATTTCACTAATCCACCTACCCACCCATCATCCACCCAACCATCCACCCACCCACCATCCACCCACCCACCCATCCTTTCACCCACCCACCATCCAATCCACTGATCCATCCTTTCACCCGCCCACTCATCCATCCATCCATCCTTTCACCCACCCACTCATCTATCCATCCATCCTTTCACCCACCCACTCATCACCCATCTATGCTTTCACCCACCCACTCATCATCCAGCCTTTCACCCACCGACTCTCCATCCACCCATTCTTTCACCCACCCATCATCCATCCATCCGTCCTTCCCCTCATCATCCATCCATCCTCCCCCTCATCATCCATCCATCCTTTTCCCTGATCATTCATCCATCCTTTTCCCTCATCATCCATCCATCCTTCTACCCACCCACTCATCATCCATCCAGCCTTCCCCTCATCCATCCAACCTTCCCCTCATCTTTCCTTCCTTTCATCCAGCATCCATCCTTCCCCTCACCCATCCATCCATCCATCCCATCCATTTATCCTTACCCTCATCCATCCATCCATCTCCTCATCCATCCATCCTTCCCCTCATCCATCCATCCTTCCCCTCATCTATCCTTCCTTTCATCCAGCATCCATCCTTCCCCTCACCCATCCATCCCATCCATTTATCCTTCCCATCCATCCATCCATCCATCCATCCATCCTTCTCCTCATCCATACATCCTTCCCCTCATCTATCCTTCCTTTCATCCATCATCCATCCTTCCCCTCACCCATCCATCCTTCTCCTCATCCATCATCCTTCTCCTCATCATCATCCTTCCCCTCATCCATCATCCTTCCCCTCATCCATCAACTAGCTACCCTACCACCCATACATCAAGCTATTTACATTTTCTCTCCATCCTTCCCCTCACTCATCAATCCATCCATCCTCTTCACAGGCAGGGGGGGGGGGGGCAGGAGTCAACACTGGGGGGGGGGGGGGCAGGAACCATCAGTGGCGGGGGGGCAGGAGCCACCACATGGGGGGACTGGAGCCATCACGCGGTGGGGGGGCAGGAGCCATCACAGGAGGGGGAACAGGATCCACCAGGGTGGGAACAGGGGTGGGCATGCAGTATTCAAGTATCATCTTGGGCTCCTCGCCCCCTCCTGCACAAGACAACGAGAAGACAGGCTCTCTGTCCAAAATGCCATCCCCCACTGTGATGTACAGTACTTACAGGAGATACTCTAAGAGAACTGATTGTCCTCCATACTTTGTTAATCAGTGTGGGTTTGATTGTGCCATTTCTTTATTTTCTTACATTATAGACTGCATGTTTGAAGAACCGAGGTTTGCTTACAATTTAGTGACAGTAATTACGCTCTGTAAAGAGAACCACGTGCTGCCTCGGTGTAATCAGGGGTGTAATCTGGCCGGGTCTGGATGTTTGGGGCCCTGGGTAGAAATGGAATGTGTGAGCCCCCCTTTAAATAGCAGAGACATGATGCATTCAGGGCTGTTTGCATGTGAATAGATGTCGCTGCTCCTGAACCTGCAGCCCCTCCCTCTCAGCCACCTTCGAAGCACCTCTTAACAGGTCATCAAGGGCTGGAGGTGTGAGGGTTGCCATCCCGCTGTGCCTCTCCAATGCTGCAGGGCATCTGAGGAGCTTTGGTGCAGCATCGGAGTGAAGAAGGGAGGTGGGTGCAAGCTGTGGGTGGGGCAACCGGTGCCCTGTTAAAATGACGGACAAATGGCGTCCGTTAAAGATCCCTTCACGGACAACGGACAGACGGCCGAAATTACGGACTGTCCGTGAAATTTACGGACGGTTGGTCACCCTATTCCACTGCCATAACTGCACCACAGGCACAACGCCAGCCAAGCGGGGATCTCGCAATGTCGAGATGTCACCTGCTTGTCGCTACCACAGGCTTGCGGTGTCCCCGTCAACAACTAAATCAGGCCCGTAGTTTCTTGAAAGTTAGAAATAATGGAACCCTTTTGGCTCTTGAGGGACTCCTTAGACCGGTGACCTAAGTGTTAGAGCAGAATGCACTGAGGACTGGTTTAGATTATTGAGTTCGCAGTTACATGCACAGAAATAAAGATGTGTAAAACTAAGCTCTGTGTGTGAAATAATCATTGGTGGATACCATGGCTGAGGAAGACGCTACAGATGGGTGTTTCGTGCTCATATTGCATCTACTACATGGGGCCTGAGATTGCATGGCAGCGCTGCCTGCTCCTGCCACAGCTTGGAGGATCCACTGCCACTGACCTCACTAGTCCTTTCTATAGCTGTTCTTTTTTATAACACACAATTACTGACCTCTCCCAACCCATCAAGTTGATTAAAATTAATATAGTGTTTTGAATCACTAATAACCTTTGCTTATTCACTTGTTAGATGTGCTAGACTTCTCTTGTTCTGCCAACCTTGATCAATAAAGCATCAACAAGCAGCTAACTTAGTTACTCTGGCAACCTCAACAGAAGATGAAATGTTGACTCTCCTTTGACTTCTTTATGAGGGTTCTATATAAGCAGTCTCCTACCTTCAAAAACACTCATTTAACACTATTTCTTCTGTCAAAATAAAGTTTTGAAGAAGTCTGCTTTCTCAGTACCTTCTCATGGTATTCATTACTCTCCAAACCGATATGTACCTCAACAAACCTGAAATCTCCCAACCATTAGGGGCACAGGTTGGCTGTTAGTTTCCTTCCCCATAACATTTTAAAAGGAGATATAGTGATTGTACTGTGTGATGGGGTGACATAAAGCCGTATCCTAAGCATCAAATATTCTTCTACTCTTAAAGCCAAAAATGCCAAAACTGTGTACATTCCTTCTTTAAGAAAACTGTTGACCATTTCTATGAGTGTATTTGAAGCTGAACTATAAACTGTGACTTTGAAATGGTTATTCTAATATATAGCCTAAACCTCTTGCATACATTCCGAAACAAAATGGGTTCCATTGTCTGTAAAGATTTCGCTAGGTGGTCCCTCTATTTCAAAAATGTATAGTGCAGATTTGATCTCACCCTCTGTTTTGGCAGATTCAGTTTAAACAAATATATTCATTTTCGATTATTGTCCACCACAGTAATTATATACTTCTTGTGGGTTGGCAGTAAATGGACCTGAAAAATCCTTGGCTACTTTCCCCCATGGAATATCATCTCTATCTATTTGCATCAGAACCATGTAAGACAAACAACCTGCCCTGATATTTTTATCACGAGGTATGTGTTTAATTGTAAAATTATATCCCTGGGGTTTGGATAAAGGCGTAACCTGCCTGGCTGTAGCTTTAGATTTTCCATTTCCATTCAATGGCTTGTGGTCAGTAAAGATTTCAAACTCTCCTCCCCAAATATAAGAACAACATTTCTCTATGATATGTCCAAACAAGTGCCCTTTATTCAATGGTGCCGGAATTCTGCTTGTCTGGTTTTAATGCACAGGAAATTATTGCAGCTGCCTTTTTCCCTCTCTTAGTGCTTGTGGCCCCCCACCAACTTCTTTTTATTAACTTTAGTGGCAGCTGCCATGTTCGCCGAGTGGAGGGGGAGGAGCAAATGGGTAGTGGGTGGTTTCATAAATTAAAAACAATTTAGAATTGCCCCTACTCTCCACAGTCCACTTGTCTTTATGGCACAGTGCCCTACTTAAATTGAACAGAAACATTACCTTCTGGTCCTCTTGGATTTCAAAAGGGATTTTATATCTTAAAGATGTATTTAATGGTAATGCTTTTATTCCTTTTGCGCAGCTACAGTTAAAGTTTGGTATCCCAGCTACTGACCTTTTGAAATATCAATTTTTATGTAACTCTATTTTGGATTCCTTCCCCAATGGTATTCCCTCTTCCACCACAAATGACTTATTAATTTACCTTACAGCTGTAACATCGTCCCCAAAAGCTGTCTCTGTTTTTTATAAAAAACTTACCACCTCACAGGGCTCCAATGTTCAGATTATTTCGTCGTTCTGGAACAATGAACTTTCCATCTCCCTGTCAGATGACTCCTGGTCCTCTATATGGCTTAACAGTATCTCTGGCTGGCTCCCAGTGTCCCTTTACCAAACCAATGCTTATATTTTATTTAACACTTTATGGACTCCATCACGTCTATGTCGTGCAAAACTGTTACCCTCTGATGTTTGTTGGCACTGCAACGCTAGCCCTGGTTCACTTCGCCATATGTTATTTTATTGTCCAGTTATTATGAAATTTTGGTTGGAAGTATGGAGTGTAATTTTGAAAATTTTACCTTTACAAGATGATATTTCCTTTACTTTGTTGATTTGCAAATCGATTGCCCTAACTTTTCCCCTTACTGAGTCAGAGGCAAAATTGTTTAATTTTCTAATCACAGTGCCTTGAAATCCATTACTTTCTGTTGGAAAGATGCTTCTTCTCTTTCAGTCCATGCTTGGTGGTCATGGATCACCTTTACGAGGAGAGGTGCACAGCTATCTCTTAAAGGCGTCACTCATAATTCACAATCATTTCAGTCGTTTTGATCTCCTATTGATTCATATGTTCTGCAATGATATTGTTATATATTTTCTTATGTTCTCTTTTCACATTACATTTTCACTGTAACTCTGTTTTATATGAATTTATGATCCTATGACATGTTATTTCCCTCCCCTTTCCCCCTTTTTTCCCCCTTCCCCTTCCTCTTTACTTGCGATTTTCTATATATCACTATTGCATATTTTGGTTTAATGCATTTCTTATTGATTATTTGATCACTTACGCTTGTAACTTCGTTCTTCTTTTTTGTATTGTACTTGTTCTTTTTCATTTTGTCTTAAAACTTAATAAAATCTTTCTGAACATAAAAGAAAACAATTTAGTTAATACAATTAAAATGTTCTTACAGTGGTTGCTGCTGCATCCTCCTCGCTCCGGTCTTCTTCTCTCGTGACTCCAGGCCCCAGATAACTCCCTTACCCAATTCTGCTGCTGCTCTCCTGCTGTTAACCAGTATCAGAACAGTGCCAGGTTTGGTGTTAGCGGTCTCTATCAGTGCTCACAGGAGCACTGGAGGCTTCTGCTTTCTCTAATCCAGCTGTCTTGAGACAGCTGAGTAAGTGAGATACAAAGTGCACATGTGCGGCTGGCTGTCGCAAGACAGCCAGCAAAAGCGACATGCGCACTTTAAACAAGTGCAAAGGCAGCCCACCTTCCTCCCTGCTGCTGCTACCATTCATCATGCCCCTACCCATCCTGGCACTTCTTTTGGGACAGGGTAATGAAAAATAAAATGGTAATGAATTAACTTCATTACCGTTTCATTTTTCATCTCTGGGGGCATTTAAGTGGGGGGACGCTCCTCCACTCTAATGGAAGAGCCATCCCTGTTTTACTTATTCAAACACTTCTTTGGCTTTTGAAGTCCATTCAAATTTACAGCCTTCTTTTAATTACAATCATAGATGCTAAACAAATAGGGCATAGCCGTGTTCAAAACAAGCTCAAGCATAGCACAACATAGTTGAGATTGTCTTCTTGATAGCCATGGTTAAATAAAATGTAGGCTTAATCCCCTAAAAGGAGACTGCATCACCACTTACTAAACCCCCTGAGTAAAACTCTTTCACCTGTCACGTCTTCAAATTCTTCCCTCTGTCTCTAGATTTAGCCAGGACACATTCCAGAAATATACCATGCTCTACATGAGCTTGAGCAAAAATCAAGGTATCATCCTGGAATGCTTGACACCACAATCATGTCACCAAGCAGGACATCCATCATCTTCTGGAAGACAGTTATTGAAGTGGCAAGCCCAACAGCAAGCCTAACTATTTGAATGCGCCGAATGGTATTATAAAAGTAGTCAACATTTGAGGCTCTTCATCCAGCGATATTTGAAGATATGCAGAGCACAACTCAGTAATTGAAAACTACTTTGATCGACCTAAATTTGCTAGCAAATCAATGGATCCTTGGCAAGGGGTGACAATGTATGAGAATATTGGTATTTAAAATGTGAAGATCAGCACAGAAACGTATTTTGCCAGACCTTTTGCATGTGATCACCATTGGGGTCACTCACTCTGAATATTAATTTTCTGGAATTTTGCCTCCTAAATGCAACTCATCTATAAGAGCTTTACGTTCAGCCGTGATTTTCAAAGGGATAATTTACTGTAATGCATGAGAAGAACAGAACGTGAGTGACTGTTATTTACAGTGCTTTTAATTTTTTTACACCATGTTTTTGCCTCCCAAATGCAAATCATCTATAAGAGCTTTACGTTCAGCCATGACTTTCAAAGGGATAATTTACTACAATGCATGGGAAAAACAGAACGCAAGTGACTGTTATTTTCAGTGCTTTACATTTTTTACACCATGTTTTTGCACAAAATGTGTCCTTGTGTCACAAATTGATGTGACGATGCATTAAAATGAAGCATAAAAAGATGGATTAATTTTTATTGTTTCATTTTGTATATTTTGCTGTAAATGTATGTATTTACACAAAAGCAACTTACACAAAGTTTGCACACCACTGCCAAGATGCTGGACCTGTCAGTGTGAGACCAGTAGCACCTGCTCAAAGTGAAATGTTGGCAGTCCAACTCGAGTCACTGAGAGCTCCTGATTCCAGAGCGCAAGATACATTAGGAGCGCAAGAGAACAAGAGTGAATAAGGATAGTCAATAATAATGAATACAGTATGAGTGACACATTCAACAGCCATAGAAAGCATATGACCTGAGCCCGTTAGCTAGTAATTAAGGACCTTATTCACAAAGGTATTGTCAAATTTCCCAACTCCAATCTTTGTAGGGCTCGTTCTATGATTTAAGATGATTTACAAATGTTGGGATTTATGTGCAACCAAAAACCGACACAAATAAATCTATGACAATTGTTGGTTTATGAGTAAACATTTAACAGTAACTTGGTGAGATTTCTGCAATCTTTGATTAGTTTTAATCCAATCATATGAAAATTGAAAAGAAAAGTGAAATTGCAAAATTGCAGGTTCAGCAGGTGGAAATGGAATATGTGACTTTGGGATTTAATGACTCGTAATTATATTTTAAAATAGATAGGATCAGTTTTGTTTTTTGTACAGAGTTTTATATAGCGCGAACTTGACTCGGAATCGGGTATCAGAGCGCTTGGCATAGAAGCAGTTGTGTTACATGAGGACACACATTCATTTTCGTTAGGCATGGGGAGATTAAGGGGCAGATGTATCAAGTGTTTTGCATGTCGCAAATGCTGCGAATCACGTGCATTTGGCATGTATCAAAGAAATTGCATCGCACAATAAGAATTCGCAATTTTGTGAATTCTTAATGTGCGAGAAGTGAATATTCTCAGAATAAATTGCGATTTCTAATTTAGCATTTCCTTAATTTTGCGAAAATCGCAAATTAGAAATTGCAAGGCAAGAAATCGCATCGAGATGTAAGAAAAAATCACAAATTGCGAATTTCCGAAAATCAAGTCAAGTCAGAGAATTTATATAGCGCACTACATACCCAGAGGGTCCCAAGGCGCTTAAAGAGGAGGGGAGGATTATTTGTCAAATATCCACGTTTTAAGTTGCTTTCTGAATGCTAGGTGGTTCTGGGTGAGGCGAAGGTAGGCGGGGAGTGAGTTCCAAGTTTTAGCGGCCAGGTATGAGAAGGATCTGCCTCCCATGGTGGTCTTGTTGATGCGAGGTACAGTGGCGAGGGCTTGGCTGGAGGAACGTAGTTGGCGGGACGGGGTGTAGAAGGACAGTCGTGAGTTGAGGCATTCTGGTCCGATGTCGTAAAGTGATTTGTGTGCGTGGGTTAGCAGTCGGAAAGTGATCCTCTTATTGACGGGTAGCCAGTGGAGGTCTTTAAGGTGACCGGAGATGTGTTCGCTATTAACACCAAGTAGAAGCAGGTGGTAAAAAAAAAATCACATAAAAAAGCTCCCACAATGCATTTTCATTCTCTCCAAAATGGCGGGACTGTACCTGATTGCCAGGAGGCTGCGCATTCAAGCACTTGCCCAGAGAAGACAAAGGCAGGATAGAATAGTCAGAATACGCATTACGCTGTTCCAGCAGACTCAGGAGGAGATCTATGAAAAATACAGGCTACATCCTCACACCATACATGACCTCATTACTGAATTGGAACCTTTTTTGGCACACCCAACAGCCAGAACACAATCAATACCAACACATGTGCAGGTATTGTGCTCACTGCACCTTTTGGCTTCTGGCTCCTTTCAAACTGTAATTGCTGAGGTTGGTGGAGTGCCCTATGACGTTTTTTCCATGTTTTCCTGGACGCAATGATAAGTAGACTCCAACATCATATATATTTCTCAAATACACAGCAAGCCATACAGGAAACCAAGTTGGATTTCTACCAAATTACAAGATTTCCACATGTGATTGGATGTATAGACGGAACCCATATTGCCATCACTCCACCAGCAGCCATACAATATGTATTCAGGAATCGAAAAAGCTACAACTCGCTGAACATCCAGATCATATGCGATGCAAAATACATTATCAATGACATTGTCACAAAGTTTCCAGGGAGCACACATGACTCTTACATCTTCAGACATAGCGCAATTCATAGACGTCTCAGTGCTGGTCAGTTTGGAGATGGATTCCTGCTAGGTAAGTAATACACATGCAAACATCCATCCATCAATATGGATTTGAACATACAGTTACTTTTTCCTCTCTAACTTGCAGGTGATAGTGCCTACGCAGTGCGTGATTTCATACTCACCCCATACTTAAATCCTGCAAATGCTAGTGAAAGACGGTACAACAGGGCACACCGGTCTACACGTGGGGTAATTGAACGTACATTTGGAATCCTGTAAAGCCGTTTCAGATGCATACACAAAAGTGGAGGTGCATTGCAATACAATCCAGAGACATGTTGCAAAATTGTAACTGCATGTGCAATGCTGCATAACATGGCAATTCGCAAAGGCACAGAAATTGAAGTGAGTGACTCTGACACATATGGTGATGATGATAACCCTCCACCAAGAATGGCAGTGGCAGGAGTATGAGCCATGGCTGGTCGTCAAAGAAGGGCAGTGATTACACGTAACTATTTTTAGGTAAGAAAAAATACTAAACAACAATATTAGTTTGCAATTGTTCTTTTAATTCAGAACATGCAAACAGTACTATAAGTTTTACTCATTACTACAAATGTTTGAAAACTGAAATATCCATACGTGTTAATGAAATGAAAAAACTGGTCTCAATGCATTACTGCTGCATAGGTAATTGAACACTTTAAGTCATTTTTTACGCTGGCGGGTGGAAGCATGTTGCTCCTGTGGAGGCATGGCCTCTTGCTCAGCTCCGGCAGTGGAACGCCTTCCACTCCTGCGTTGCACCATGATGTTAGTTGGGTGGGGATGTTACTTCTCCTACTGGAGTTGTCCTCGCTTTCTCCAGAACAGAGGAGAGCGCTTGCACCTGAGTGGGTGGTTTGCATGCTTTCCAAAACCAATGTCATTTTGTCCACACTCTTTGCAATTGCACGTGTGCAGTCACTTAATTCACGCTGCATGTTGATACTGCGACATGTAAAATTGCTGGTGACTGCACATAGCCTGTTGATGGCCTTGGTGTATGTGTGCATTCTATCCTGCGCAGCCTGTGCAGCCCTGTTTCGTGCCTTTTCAGTTTTTACAAGTGTCACGCAGAGTTTTTCTATTGAAGCAGCCATGCTTTCCTGGTTCTTGTTTGATTTTAGTAGCTGCCTATTAATTGATCTCAGTGTCTTATGTTGTAGGCGCTGCACCTGAAGCATGTTCTGCTCAAGGCCTGCAAACACTGTGACTCCTTCACTTTGGCCTGTGTTACTTCCAGATGCCTCCAGACGGAATGAGCGTGCCCTCCTTGGAGTTTGGGATTGCTGTTGAGCGTCTTGGGAGGACACTGTAACTGTCTCATTGGGGACTGCTTCTACATCAGAATTTTCATCCTGTCCCATTGGTACTATAGGTGGTACACGTCGGCGCTTCCTTTGTATGTGCAGATGTTGCACAGGGGCATTAGTGACTTCTTCTTCATTTTCTGACGTCACATGGGGAGGTGAAAATTCAAATTCCTTGCCTGTCCTGGCCTCACTTGTATGTTCTGTGGATGTAGAGTGCAAAATATGAATTTGTTTTCAATACAAAATACATTATTTCATTGCAGAATACTACTTGTACTGCACTGCTTCAGCATACCAATGAGCTATTTTGTAAAATGACATGAGTTACTATGGTTGAGAGTGTTACTATCTCAATAGGACTACCACTCCCATAATGCATTGCTCAGTTCTTGTTTCACAGTCTAAGTGGACTACTATTAATCTGACATGCAGAGCACACACACACATTTTTTTAACACACACATGGATTCAATTAGCAGTCATCTTACCTTGTGCAGTTGCTGTGGGTTCAGAGTTGTCAATGGTAGCCACTCCACTCACACTTTCAGGTAACAGTGTGGATTCAATCAGTTCCTCATGGGGTGTGGGTTTGTCCACTACAGAAGTTCCACCACCAGTTTGGTTGGCATCTTTGATCCTCTCAGCAAGTCTTTCTTTGGATCTGAGTCTCATGTCATACCACCTTTTTTTATTTCCTCAATGGAGCGAGTGGTGACTCCTACAGAGTTAACTTTCTCCTGGATCTCCAGACAGATTTTTCTTTTCCTGGAGTCAGGTACTTTCAATGCTTTTTTGCCAAACAGGTCCTCATGGTTACACACCATTTCTTCAATGAGCACTTCTTGCTCCTTCTGCTTTCTTTTCCTCTTTTCCAATGCCTGTTCCTCCTGTGCCTTCTGTGACTCCATTGCTCTCCAAACAGGTCTGCTCTGCCTCAGCACACTCTTCCAACTGCCACTGGGTGTGGCTCTGGGTAGCAGGTGCAAGCAATCACTGGAACTTCCTGGTTGTGATGTCATCAGCCTTTTCCTGCATTGCATGATTCCCGATTTTGCGATTTCTTAAGTTGCGAAATTCGCAATTTAAGAAATCGCAAATAAATCGCAAAATATTATGTGATTTTTAGGAAATCGCTATTTTCTCACAGAATTCTTCTTACATACCATTTTGCGATTCCGAAATAGCGATTCGCAAAAAATCGCTATTAAGGACTAGCAAAATGGTTTTTTGATACATCTGCCCCTAAGTGATTTGCCCAGAATCACAGGATTTTCAGCATCATTACTGAGTTTCGAACCCGTTTCCCCAGATTCAAGTTTGACCGCCCTACCCATTAGGCCAATTCCTGTCCCCAGTTGAATTGTGTTTGTGGCTATAGATCGAAAAGGCGTTTTTCTGCACCTGACAAATGTTTCACGAGTAGCACTAGAAGTAAAAATGAGAAAAACTGCTGTTAAGGAGAATTTTTACATTTTATTCAGAAATATTTTATACATGAAATCCCTAAATATTGTTACCAACAGTATATCAAGAGCTGTACTCGAAGAATACTTGACCTTCCAAGGAGCAGTCTGATGAGTCTTCATATTGGTCAAGCTTCCCAGATCGAAATTGTATATATAGGATAATGAATTGCAAGTCAGTAAGAAGGTGTGTGACTATATAAAGAAACAAGGTCAAGTTCCTTTATAAAGTCACATAACTAGTCCAAAGTGACTTGCAGTATCCTTTTTATGTTGGCCAAAGAATATTTTATTCCCTTGTGATACATAGGCAAAGCATTACCATTCCCACAAACAGCTTAAAAGATTGACCTTTTCCTTATTCACATAAATCAGTATCTTTGCAAATATGTAGACTAAATTTAGGAAGGAATTAAACACACCAATGTACAACTAGTAATTTGTTTCAAAAACATATTATATGAAGTTTAATGTAAGCCACATTCTAAATCAGCTATAACTCACAATGTGTTGCAACATACAGTGAGATTTCTGTTTCTGTGTACTATAGCTGTGTAATAATTAAGCATATTTCCATAAAATCTCCTTTCTGCTAATAACTTTATTTTCAGGAAAGCTAAAACACTCGCTATTTAAAGCACAATTTGAGTTTGGCTCCTTGACCTGCCCTTCGCACTATTGGCTGTTTCTGGCAGTAAGCATTATACAGTGCAACTACACAATTTTATTTTTACCGTTGACTAGTCAGTGCTTAATTTGAACCAATGGTTGTTGACATTCATTTTTTGGGAACCAGCAGTCATTTCTTCTGATTGAACATTTCCTTAGAGCAAGGGAAGGCAAACACAGAAACTGGAAACATGAAGGAAGAGAAAAGTGGAAATCTATCACAGAGAGTGAAAACAGAGACCTACAAGAGAGAAATAAAGGGATAGGGAGTGTCTAGCATGGGATTAAAGCAGCCTGAAGTGGATTTAGGACTATGCAGATTTAGTAATCTGTGCGCTGATGTTTATTGGTGCCACCCACAGGCTTTTGGGCAGAACTTTGTCCACCAGCACTCATAAATGTACAAATTAAACACTGTGGCAGATGTAGAAGCCCTCTGCGCCACCAGTACGTCACTTTTTATGATATACTAGTGGCGGAAGGGGCTTCTCCATACTTACAAGGAGAGGAATAGCCACCCTGCTTCCCTTTTCCTCTCCTTGTAAATACTTTCCCTTCACATGCAGCACTTTGCGTTGTAGGGGTGTTCCATGGGGGTTGCTGTGAATGTTTACACGCAACACCATGGAACAAGACATCTCCAGATTTACAAGAAATCATGAATCTGGAGAAGCACTGAATGCTACGCCACCCTATCGGTGGTGTAGCGAGGTGCAACGAGGAGAAATGTTTTAATTTCTCCTTGTTTTTTCCTCTTTCAATGCGTGCTGCATTCTACAGCACGCATTGAAAGAGGAAAATCCCTGTAGTGATTGTTTTTGTGCAGGAAGGTGCCACTTCCTGGACAAAAACTATCTCCCCAAGACGCAGGCATCCTTGCACCATGGTGCAAGGGTGCCTGCGCCAGCGCATGACTGCCGTTTGTGCGCCAGCTCAGGGGGAAGCACAGAGACGCAACATATTCTTGTAAATATGTTGCATCTCTATGCTTCTGAAGTGCCGAGCGTGACGCAGCCAAATGGCTTGCAGTGCCAAACTGAGGCACTTCCTTATAGATCTGCCCCTAAGACTACTGCTGTCTTCACTATATGACAGTAGGAAAATTAATGATAGGTTTACATACAGGGATTTACAGGTTCACATGTATTAGAGCACAGAAAATATGAAACTAAGATTGCATTTGATGAGGCTTTTGCCATTAAAAAGTAAAAACAATAATAAAAGTAAAAATCAAAAACAATAATAAGCCCCATTGTATAGATCATGGGTATTCACAAACATTTGCCCAGGGGCCAGGAAGTACTGTCTGTGGTGTGATCGAGGGCCGCACAGATGCCAGTAGGGTGATGTTGCGGGGTCTTGGTTGGTAGGGTCTAAAAAAAAATGTAATAAATGTGCAAGCATTTTATTGCAGGTTAATAAATGCTGCCTGTTTATTTAACACTTTATTCTGAATATTAGTGCTCAGCAACTAAACAGCAGCTCGTGCTGATGTTCACCAGGTGGCCGCATGTTAAGGCCAAGAGGGTCGCAACCGGCCCCTGGGCTATACTTTGAGTATCACTGGTGTAGATGGTTTCACATCACATTTTGTAAAGTACCTGTAAGTGATCATGTTCTCAGTTGTGTCTGAATTAATTAAATGCACGTAGCTGAGAAAACGTGGAAGACGTTGATTACTTATATTTCACACCTGAGACCTTATTAAAATCTTGGCGGGTGCCCTGTCTGCTGTAGGACCAACAAAGCTGTGGTGCTGCTGCCCACCAAATTAGGACTTTAATCCTGGTCTGGTTGGGCGGTCGAGTGGCGGTCTTGCAGCGGCGGTCTGTTAGGCTCACATGCAGACCGCCTTCCTCGAGGAATGACTACACCTTCCTGCTTGTTGTGGCATACATACCACACAGTGCAGGAACTGGGGGTGCTAATCCAAGGGGGGCACAACATGCATCCCCAGGCCCAGAAGCAGCAGGGGGCCCTAACCCCTTTGTTGCCTCTCCGCCACCCTTTTCATGGCAGGCTCACTGTCATGGGAAGGGCGGTGGAGAGGCAACTCGAAATATGCTTGCCGGTGCCGCTGTTGCACCACCAGCATATTTCAGCCTCTAACCACTGCGTGAATGCCACCAATCCTGGAGCGCCAGCAGTCGCAGTGGTCCTGTGGTGATCCGACCGCCCCAGTCGTAATACTGCAAGTGGGACCTCAGTGTGGCGGTGGTCGGACCACCAAACTCGTAATAAGGCCCCACGTAAATATAGTGTGAACATTATGGCCTGTATCTTTAATTTATGTTGACAAAGATTTTGGAAACACAATTTGAAACATTCCTCGGTACTGTTACCTGGTCTTGGGGCTTGTTAATAAGAGGCATAAAAGTGACGTTGTACATTGAATAAAGTAACCCCTACTTTATGCTGTAAGTATATTACAAGTCGTTAGTGCCTTTTAAAAGCTGATGAAAAAAATAAGGTGACTCCACATACATATTAATGGAATGTTAAAGCAATTTTAATCCATGTAATATGTGAGTTTCCACCTTTAAACGGGCTTATGTATACAGGATACCAACATTATTAGCTCTCAAGTTTCCCAAATACATACATGAGTGGTTCAGGAAGTATCCTTTTTCCTTTGCATTCTTGAAAGTGTTGTCCAGTTTATTAGTAAATGCTCCAGAAAGCAAAGCTAAACCCTGGTTTGGATGAGCCAATGATGCGAGGGCATGGGAAAGTTGAGAGCTCTGTAAATTTCTTAAACATTGCTTAATAGAGTTGCCTACTTTTCCTACTCCTCAACTCCCAACTTCTCTAGCAGTCTTTGCTACTAGTGAGCGCTACTGTTTATTTTTTATTTGCAATAGACTTCGACTCCGATCTGTCTATTCTCTTCTTCGACTTCCTCTCTCATTAGTGTGTAAACTAATATTGATGTAATACTTTTTCATATATTCATACATGCCTATTGCGCATTGGCCACAAAACATAAAATGAGAATACAATTGAAATATTCATACACAGTTAGTGCAAATAGAAATCTCTATGACTTATTTGCACTTATACTAATAAGGAGTTTGACGTTTCCTGGTCGTTTCACAAACGCATTTAAGAGTACATAAAAGAGTACTCCTGTAGTACTACTTCCCATACTCCTAAAGGATTTTGTAAATCAGACTCGATGTGTACAATCCTGGAAATAGTCCTTGGTTGGTGTGCTTAAACTTAAACATATGAATGAAATGAATGAAAACGATATTTATAAAGCGCATGGTTACCCGAGGGCATTCCAGCGATGTGGGCAAAGGCGAATAAGGCTAAGGCGAGATCATTTGAATGCCAAAATTTTTTTATCATAATATGTATACAGTTAGGGACATTGCATTTTGGAAAACATACTGTGACCTTTGTAGACTGTTATGAAACTGAATGGGATCATCAGAGATTTTCTGTGTGTTTGCGAAAATGAAATCTAACATTTCAAAAGGAATTTTTTGCAGACCTGTAGATACTCAGACCAGGGTGGTTTCTTTCTCCCAATATTAGATTTCTATTCTTACATTCATTTTTGATAACCAAAATTCACTTTGTTGAATTCAGAAGGAAGTGAACAAAACTCTAGACTAGTATATCGGCCCGCTGAAATGGACTTGCAGGACAAACCTGTTTCTTCAGCCCAGCAAAGTCATGCCTTCACAGGATCAGCTCTGGTGATTGGCCCTGGTCCTCTGGCAGCTGGAAATGAACATTTTTCTAAGTCCCCAAATTTTGTGGGTGAAAGGCCCTTTTACCTCAGCTCTTCGCTTAAGACTCCCTAACTACAGGGGAGGCTCTTAGGACTTTGGGCTTGATCCAGCAAGGTCTTGAACAGGGTTCAATGCAGGTCTGGGGGTGACTGTGCAAATGGGAATGCAAAAAATACTTTTGTGTGTGCTTTTTTTTTGTCTCTGTAGTCACACAAGTGGTCATACCACTGACCCCTGAAGTTCACTTTTCTGATCTGGGTACAATATTGAGCAGATCCAGTCCTTCATGGCTCATCTCGGGTTACAGCAAACAGGATTCAGTCCTTTTTGGGTTGTCTGCAGGTCCAGAATTTGTTCTGAGGAGGTTTCATTGAGGTGTTACATTTATGTTTGGCACTAGTCAGAAGGGGAGGTGGCTCCTGGCTCCTCCGTCACCTATGGGGGGAAAGTTCCAGGAGGTAGCTCAAGCGTTTTTTTCAGCAGTTCCTGTTTGCCCTACAGCGCACCTTGCTCCTAACAATTGAAGAAAGGGAGGCCTTTCTTCCACATGCAGAACCCTTGTATCCACCCATACAAGGGGGCAGGGAAATGAGCAGGCCCTCTCCTGTGTCCACTCAAAACTGTTTTCCCTCCCACTAGGTTTAGGGTCAGTCCGGTTACTGTGGTCTTAGGGAAATAAGGCTTGCTTTCTTCTAGGTCTCACTTTGCATCTATCTGCAACAGAAAGTCCTCAATGTGGTCCTGTACAAGAGAATATAGTTCCTTAGCCTAATCCAGCAGTCCTACCTGCAACGGGAAGAATACGAACACCCTTACCCAGACTGCTCCCTGTGCTGCAGGAGCAGTGTTTATGCCTCATGGTAATGGAAGAATTGGCATCCTAGTTGTCACAGGCCAATTGCTAAAAACCCTAACTGGTGCTCAGGCTGGAAAAAGTTTGCTTTCTAAAAGTTACTTTTTCAATATTTTTACTACAAATACTACTTCACCAATGGATTGATGAGTTGGTCAAACCTGACCGCGTCACTGCTAAATCCCCCCCATCGCAACTTCTTTGCGACTCCCTTAACAGCTATTTTATTGACAAAATTACAACAATAAAATCTAGTATCCCTGCTGCTGTCACTATGCCACACCCCTCTATAGCCGCCCCCAACCATTCCCATTATCTTGCGTTCCCCACTCTCACTGATGACACCTTCTTCTCTCTCCTAGGGAAAGGGAAGTCGGGTTCGCCTCAGGATTGTAGCCCTCCCGATATTAGCCGTGAGATCTTTCCCAACATCCCCACGCCCCCCGTGCCCTTCTGAACAATTCCCTCTCCTCTAGAGTGGTTCCCCTCTCCTTCAAAACTGCGGTGGTCTCTCCAATCCTGAAAAAAACAGGATCAGATCCCGACATTCCCTCCAATTTCCATCCATTTTCCCTCCTTCCCTACCTGGGTAAAGTCTTGGAAGCCTATGTGGGTAGCTGCTTGAGTGACTTTATTGAATCCTCTCACTTCCTTGATCCCCATCAGGCCGGCTTTAGACCCCAGCACTCCACCGAGTCTATCGCCTTGGCCGTTCATGAGGAGCTAAGAAGGGGGCAGATCAGAACATCCCTCAGGCTCTGGTGCTCCTGGATTTGTCGAGCGGCGTTCGACACGATAGATCATTCCATCTTACTTGAACGTGTCGAGCACGCCGGCATCCGGGGGTTACCATTGAAGTGGATCGCCTTCTTTCTTCAGGACCGTACTCAGGCAGTGTCCCTCCCTCCTTTTTCTTCAGTGGGAAAACACCTTACATGTGGAGTCTTGCAGGGCTCCTCGCTTTCACCACTTCTTTTTAATCTTTACATTCATCCTCTCATCTCGGAGCTTCATCAAAAATCTGTCACTATTTTCAATTACGCGGATGACCTCCAGATCATCTTCAACATCGACTCTTCCCCTTCCTCTATACAACATGTCCACTCTGTAATGAACTTCATAAGCTCCTGGATGAATTATAATCAACTCAAACTTAACCCTGACAAAACGGAGTTAGTCCTCACTGGTCCCCACAACAACCCTTGGAACTCTCTTTTCTGGCCTCGTTCACTTGGTCCCTCTCCTTCCCCTGTTGACACTGTTAGGAGTTTAGGGATCACCATCTCCAAAGACCTCTCTATGAGGGCACAAATGAAGTCTGTGGTCTCCACTTGTTTCTACCATTTGCGCCGTATACGAAAAATCAGCAGATTCCTTTCCCACGAAGCTCTTGTTCAGGTCACCCTGGGGCTGGTTATCTCCCGAATTGATTATGCGAACTCCTTATTTGTGGGCATCCCTGCATACCAAAGTATTCAACTCATCCAGAACCAGGCAGCCAGGTTGGTCTATGGACTGCCTAAATCCACTCATACTAAGCCCCAGTTAAAGAGCCTTCATTGGCTCCCAGTGGCTCAGCGCAGCCTTTTCAAACTCGGCTGCCTGATTCATAAAGCTCTTTCCTCTCAGGGACCCTCTTTCATTTCTTCCCTTTTGCACCGATATGTTCCTCAGCGCGACCTCCGCTCTTCCACTCACAATCTCCTCACCCCCGCCCCTTTAGGCGGGAAAAACATGGAGACTTGCGACTCTCCACACAGGCCCCTCTTTTCTGGAACTCCCTTCCCCCTGCACTGCGTCTTCTTCCTTCCCATGCTCACTTCAGAAAACTTGGCTCTTTTCGTTAGCTACAACTGAGTTCTTCAGACCAGCTCTAGACAGTTCCCCCACCCCAGCGCCAAGATACCGTAGGTGAACATGCGCTTGACAAATATTATTTATCATATCATATCATATAATTGGCTCTTTAATAATTACATAAAATAGACTTTGAATGACTATTCTACCTGTTTCCCGCTAAACATGATATGTTAAAGTTTATCATCTGTACAGTCACATTTTCTAAGAACCAGCAGCAGCCCTGCCTGTGAAAATAGATTTTGGGGGGCTAGTCACTAGAAGGACATGCCAACATTAGTTTTTCACATTTCACTTTTAAACAACAGACATCTGTTGCAAATGAATGAAGCCTGGTCCAAGTACATTTTGTAGGTAGATTTATTAAGATAGATGTTATCATCAAGAGCCCCGTCAGGAGCAGCCTTCCTGCTGCTCAGCACATATCCTGCAACTGACTCTCTAACTTACCAGCATTCCACAGCATCCTCACACACCAACATTCCATAGCCAAAGTTACACTGGCTGAGCAGCAGGTATAACACATCTTCTTTCTTTACACAGAATACCATTAGCACTCTTGCATGAATGTTACCCATATAGCAATGAGAACTAATGCAAATGCATGTAAACGAATAGGTGGAAAACATTTCACGCACTACATGTCATAACGCAGTAATTGCAAACGTGCATACAAAGAACCAATAGAAAAAATTGAATGCAATTTGCATAACATGCCATAACATAAAACTTGCAAACAAAACCACAGTAAATATTAATAAGAATACACCCTCATCCTCTCTCTTGCTCACCAGACAACAACACAAACTCTACCACACCACAAAACCTCAATCTAACCCCTGATACCACAAAACATGCCAGCTGGCCAGGCTAACACAAAAAGCAGCAAGGTAGAGTACCAACCACAGGGCGCGGTAGAGAACCATCCAAACAACTGCAATAAATAAATAAATAAATGGAAAAGGTGAAACACCTTGCCATACCATTGCCCCTCACCCTAACCCTTAGTACGGGTGGAAGAAACCTCCAATGAGACTTCAAGTGTGGTTTAGACTCCGCCCCTCACCCTTACCTCGTAGGAAGGGTGAAACACCACTCCACACCAACAATTTGGCATATTAGAGCTGTCGGTGTTTCGACCCAATGGTAGTGTAGGGTAGCCTAAATCCTTACAGAAGGGTCTTCATCAAGACTATGGGGCACCCTGTGTCTACAGTAAAAAAAATGGTCTTGCAGGACCCGTGGGCTCCAAAAGGCAGAGAGGGATTCAGGATGGCAAATCCGTTTTGTCTGTAAGTTTCTAAATATTTCCTTTGGCTTGTAGGGTAACATTAATAAAGATGCTTCATAAATCTCCAGGTAGATAAAAACGTCAGTTTCCTGGCTTGCGAAACATCAACATTTTGTATGCCAATGCTTTTTTGCCAAACAGGTCCTCATGGTTACACACCATTTCTTCAATGAGCACTTCTTGCTCCTTCTGCTTTCTTTTCCTCTTTTCCAATGCCTGTTCCTCCTGTGCCTTCTGTGACTCCATTGCTCTCCAAACAGGTCTGCTCTGCCTCAGCACACTCTTCCAACTTCCACTGGGTGTGGCTCTGGGTAGCAGGTGCAAGCAATCACTGGAACTTCCTGGTTGTGATGTCATCAGCCTTTTCCTGCATTGCATGATTCCCGATTTTGCGATTTCTTAAGTTGCGAAATTCGCAATTTAAGAAATCGCAAATAAATCGCAAAATATTATGTGATTTTTAGGAAATCGCTATTTTCTCACAGAATTCTTCTTACATACCATTTTGCGATTCCGAAATAGCGATTCGCAAAAAATCGCTATTAAGGACTAGCAAAATGTTTTTTTGATACATCTGCCCCTAAGTGATTTGCCCAGAATCACAGGATGTTCAGCATCATTACTGAGTTTCGAACCCGCTTCCCCAGATTCAAGTTTGACCGCCCTACCCATTAGGCCAATTCCTGTCCCCAGTTGAATTGTGTTTGTGGCTATAGATCGAAAAGGCGTTTTTCTGCACCTGACAAATGTTTCACGAGTAGCACTAGAAGTAAAAATGAGAAAAACTGCTGTTAAGGAGAATTTTTACATTTTATTCAGAAATATTTTATCCATGAAATCCCTAAATATTGTTACCAACAGTATATCAAGAGCTGTACTCGAAGAATACTTGACCTTCCAAGGAGCAGTCTGATGAGTCTTCATATTGGTCAAGCTTCCCAGATCGAAATTGTATATATAGGATAATGAATTGCAAGTCAGTAAGAAGGTGTGTGACTATATAAAGAAACAAGGTCAAGTTCCTTTATAAAGTCACATAACTAGTCCAAAGTGACTTGCAGTATCCTTTTTATGTTGGCCAAAGAATATTTTATTCCCTTGTGATACATAGGCAAAGCATTACCATTCCCACAAACAGCTTAAAAGATTGACCTTTTCCTTATTCACATAAATCAGTATCTTTGCAAATATGTAGACTAAATTTAGGAAGGAATTAAACACACCAATGTACAACTAGTAATTTGTTTCAAAAACATATTATATGACGTTTAATGTAAGCCACATTCTAAATCAGCTATAACTCACAATGTGTTGCAACATACAGTGAGATTTCTGTTTATGTGTACTATAGCTGTGTAATAATTAAGCATATTTCCATAAAATCTCCTTTCTGCTAATAACTTTATTTTCAGGAAAGCTAAAACACTCGTTATTTAAAGCACAATTTGAGTTTGGCTCCTTGACCTGCCCTTCGCACTATTGGCTGTTTCTGGCAGTAAGCATTATACAGTGCAACTACACAATTTTATTTTTACCGTTGACTAGTCAGTGCTTAATTTGAGCCAATGGTTGTTGACATTCATTTTTTGGGAACCAGCAGTCATTTCTTCCGATTGAACATTTCCTTAGAGCAAGGGAAGGCAAACACAGAAACTGGAAACATGAAGGAAGAGAAAGGTGGAAATCTATCACAGAGAGTGAAAACAGAGACCTACAAGAGAGAAATAAAGGGATAGGGAGTGTCTAGCATGGGATTAAAGCAGCCTGAAGTGGATTTAGGACTATGCAGATTTAGTAATCTGTGCGCTGATGTTTATTGGTGCCACCCACAGGCTTTTGGGCAGAACTTTGTCCACCAGCACTCATAAATGTACAAATTAAACACTGTGGCAGATTTAGAAGCCCTCTGCGCCACCAGTACGTCACTTTTCGTGATATACTGGTGGCGGAAGGGGCTTCTCCATACTTACAAGGAGAGGAATAGCCACCCTGCTTCACTTTTCCTCTCCTTGTAAATACTTTCTCTTCACATGCAGCACTTTGCGTTGAAGGGGTTTTCCATGGGGGTTGCTGTGAATGTTTCCACGCAACACCATGGAACAAGACATCTCCAGATTTACAAGAAATCATGAATCTGGAGAAGCACTGAATGCTACGCCACCCTATAGGTGGTGTAGCGAGGTGCAACTAGGAGAAATGTTTTAATTTCTCCTCGTTTTTTCTGAAAGAGGAAAATCCCTGTAGTGATTGTTTTTGTGCTGGAAGGTGCGGTGCCCCTTCCTGGACAAAAACTATCTCCCCAAGACGCAGGCATCCTTGCACCATGGTGCAAGGGTGCCTGCGCCAGCGCATGGCTGCCGTTTGTGCGCCAGCTCAGGGGGAAGCACAGAGACGCAACATATTCTTGTAAATATGTTGCATCTCTATGCTTCTGAAGTGCCGAGCGTGACGCAGCCAAATGGTTTGCAGTGCCAAACTGAGGCGCTTCCTTGTAGATCTGCCCCTAAGACTACTGCAGTCTTCACTATATGACAGTAGGAAAATTAAAGATAGGTTTACATACAGGGATTTACAGGTTCACATGTATTAGAGCACAGAAAATATGAAACTAAGATTGCATTTGATGAGGCTTTTGCCATTAAAAAGTAAAAACAATAATAAAAGTAAAAATCAAAAACAATAATAAGCCCCATTGTATAGATCATGGGTATTCACAAACATTTGCCCAGGGGCCAGAAAGTACTGTCTGTGGCGTGATCGAGGGCCGCACAGATGCCAGTAGGGTGATGTTGCGGAGTCTTGGTTGGTAGGGTCTAAAACAAAATGTAAGAAATGGGCAAGCATTTTATTGCAGGTTAATAAATGCTGCCTGTTTATTTAACACTTTATTCTGAATATTAGTGCTCAGCAACTAAACAGCAGCTCGTGCTGATGTTCACCAGGTGGTCGCATGTAAAGGCCAAGTGGGTCGCAACCGGCCTCTGGGCTATACTTTGAGTATCACTGGTGTAGATGGTTTCACATCACATTTTGTAAAGTACCTGTAAGTGATCATGTTCTCAGTTGTGTCTGAATTAATTAAATGCACGTAGCTGAGAAAACGTGGAAGACGTTGATTACTTATATTTCACACCTGAGACCTTATTAAAACCTTGGCGGGTGCTCTGTCCGCTGTAGGACCAACAAAGCTGTGGTGCTGCTGCCCACCAAATTAGCACTTTAATCCTGGTCTGGTTGGGCGGTCGAGTGGTGGTCTGACAGCGGCGGTCTGTTAGGCTCACATGCAGACCGCCTCTCTCGGAGCACTGACTACACCTTCCTGCTTGTTGTGGCATACATACCACACAGTACAGGAACTGGGGGTGCTAATCGAAGGGGGGCACTACATTCATCCCCAGGCCCAGAAGCAGCAGGGGGCCCTAACCCCTTTGTTGCCTCTCCGCCACCCTTTTCATGGCAGGCTCACTGTCATGGGAAGGGCGGTGGAGAGGCAACTCCAAATATGCTCGCCGGTGCCGCTGTAGCACCACCAGCATATTTCAGCCTCTAACCACTGCATGAATGCCACCAATCCTGGAGCACCAGCAGTCGCAGTGGTCCTGTGGTGGTCCGACTGCCCCAGTCGTAATACTGCAGGTGGGACCTCAGTGTGGCGGTGGTCGGACCACCAAACTCGTAATAAGGCCCCACGAAAATATAGTGTGAACATTATGGACTGTATCTTTAATTTATGTTGACAAAGATTTTGGAAACACAATTTGCAACATTCCTCAGTACTGTTACCTGGTCTTGGGGCTTGTTAATAAGAGGCATAAAAGTGACGTTGTACATTGAATAAAGTAACCCCTACTTTATGCTGTAAGTGTATTACAAGTCGCTAGTGTCTTTTAAAAGCTGATGAAAAAATCAAGGTGACTCCACATACATATTAATGGAATGTTAAAGCAATTTTATTCCACGTAATATGTGAGTCTCCACCTTTAAACGGACCTATTTATACAGGATACCCTACATTATTAGCTCTCAAGTTTCTCAAATACATACATGAGTGGAAAGCAAAACCCTGGTTTGGATGAGCTAATGACACGAGGGCATAGGAAAGTTGAGAGCTCTGTACATTTCTTAAACATTGTTTAATAGAGTTGCCTACTTTTCCTACTCCTCAACTCCCAACTTCTCTAGCAGTCTTTGCTACTAGTGAGCGCTACTTTTAATTTTTTATTGGAATGGACTTCGACTCCCATCTGTCTATCCTCTTCTTCGACTTCCTCTCTCATTAGTGTGTAAACTAATATTGATGTAATACTTTTTTATATATTCATACATGCCTATTGCGCGTTGGCCACAAAACATAAAATTAGAATACAATTGAAATATTCATACACAGTTAGTACAAATAGAAATCTCTATGACTTATTGCACTTATACTAATAAGGAGTTTGACGTTTCCTGGTCGTTTCACATAGGCATTTAACAGTACATAAAAGAGTACTCCTGTAGTACGACTTCCCATACTCATAAATGATTTTGTAAATCAGACTCGATGTGTACAATCCTGGAAATAGTTCTTGGTTGGAGTGCTTAAACTTAAACATATGAATGAAATGAATGAAAACGATATTTATAAAGCGCATGGTTACCCGAGGGCATTCCAGCGATGTGGGCAAAACCGAATAAGGCTGAGGCGAGATCATTTGAATGCAAAAAAAATGTTATCAAAATATGTATACAGTTAGGGACATTGCATTTTGGAAAACATACTGTGACCTTTGTAGAGGACTGTTATGAAACTGAATGGGATCATCAGAGATTTTCTGTGTGTTTGCGAAAATGAAATCTAACATTTCAAAAGGAATTTTTTGCAGACCTGTAGATACTCAGACCAGGGTGGTTTCTGTCTCCCAATATTAGATTTCTATTCTTACATTCATTTTTGATAACCAAAATTCATTTTGTTGAATTCAGAAGGAAGTAAACAATACTCTAGACTAGTAGATTGGCCCGCTGAAATGGACTTGCGGCTCCAGAAAATCTCCAAACAGGAAAAACCTGTTTCTTCAGCCCAGCAAAATCATGCCTTCACTGGATCAGCTCTGGGGATTGGCCCTAGTCCTCTGGCTGCTGGAAATGAAAATTTTTCCAAGTCCCTAAATTTTGTGGTGGAAAGGCCCTTTTTCCTCAGCTCTTCACTTAAGGTTCCCTAGGTGCATGGGAGGCTCTTAGGACTTTGAGCTTGATCCAGCAAGGTCTTGAACAGGGTTGTAAATGTAAATGTATTGGCATTTATATAGCGCACTACTTACCCGTAGGGTCCCAAGGCGCTTCGACCGCTGCGAAACCCTTCCTGGCTTCCCTGAGAGATGGTCCCTTAATGGGTATCTCCAGGGTGAGACCAGGCATCCCCGGCGGTCTGGTGGGGCCGTTAGTGAAGATGAGGCAAGCTAATGCCCAGAGTTGCCGAGTGTGATCGCTGATCAGAGTGGGCACCGAGGCGAGAGAATTATCGAGTCCGCTGACCCTGGTCCAGAAACCTGCCGCGCCGGGAATCGAACCCTGGTCCCGGGCCGTCCTCTGCTCTCGGGTCTGCCGCCTCTAACCAGTGAGCCACACTACTTCACTCAAGTCTAGTTCAATGCAAGTCTAGGGGTGACTAAGCAAATGGGAATGCAAAAAATACTTTTGTGTGTGCTTTTTTTTTGTCTCTGTAGTCACGCAAGTGGTCATACCACTGACCCCTGCAGTTCACTTTTCTGATCTGGGTACAATATAGAGCAGATCCAGTCCTTCATGGCTCCTCTCGGGTTACAGCCACCAGGATTCACTCCTTTTTGGGTAGTCTGCAGGTCCAGAATTTGTTCTGAGGAGGTTTCATTGAGGTGTTAGATTTGAATCACAGAGAGAATATCGAGAGACAGGATATCGACACTCAAAATATCGACGTTGGAATATCGAAGGCAAGTATATCGACACCCTATCTACAACATGGTAAGTACAAAAATATCAAAAATAAAATATCGATGTTAAATATATCGTAAGTAAATATATCAGGTTTTTTTATTATTAAAAATAGAAATATAAAGTAAATAATACTTTAATATAATTTTAACTTATTTTAGAATGTTTCAAATGATTAAATAATACATATTTAATGTTAAACATTTAATTAAAATTAAACGTACAATCGGTAATATATACTTAATTATTTATTACATTTATTATTTTCTTAATTAATTTAAAAATATTACCAAATACTATAAATTACAAATACATCAACACTCATAAAATAATAACATAAATAATAATAAATATTTATATTTAATACACAAAAACAATGAAATATACTTTCATTATTAAAAAAATTATTTAAACACAAAATTATGTAACATAATAAAAATATTATAAAATACATAAATATTTATAAATTATATTGGATAGCATAAGGCTAAAAATTACTATTCAAGCTCCATAGGGTGCAACAGTAGGGAACGTGTTTGATAGCAAATAGGTAAAAATTACTATTCCCACTCCAACGAGTGCAACATTAGGGAAAGCGTTAGATAGCGTATGAGTAAAACATACTATTCCAACTCCAAAGGGTTCAACAGCAGGGAAGCGTTGGATAGTGTAGGGGGTAAAATTGCTATTCTCACTCCAGAGAGTGCAACAGTAGGAAAAGCGTTGGATAGCGGGTGGGTAAAAATTACTATTCCCACTCCAGTGAGTGCAACAGTAGAGAAAGCATTGGATAGCGTACGGGTAGAAATTACTATTCCCACTCCAGTGGGTGCAACAGTAGGGAAAGTGTTGGTTAGCGGGTAGGTAAAAATGACTATTCACACTCCAATGACTTCAACATTAGGGAAAGCGTTGGATAGCGTAAGGGTAAAAATTACTATTCCAACTCCAAAGGGTGCAACAGTTGGGAAAGCGTTGGATAGTGTAGGGGGTAAAATTACTATTCCCACTCCAGAAAGTGCAATAGTAGGGAAAGCGTTGGATAGCAGGTGGGTAAATATTACTATTCACACTCCAGTGAGTGCAACAGTGGGGAAAGCGTTGGATAGCGTAAGGGTAAAAATTACTATTCCAACTCCAAAGGGTGCAACAGTAGGGAAAGCGTTGGATAGCTGGTGGGTAAAAATTACTATTCCCACTCCAGTGAGTGCAACAGTAGGGAAAGCGTTGGCTAGCGTACGGGTAAAAATTACTATTCCAACTCCAGTGACTGCGACAGTAGGGAAAGCGTTGGATAGCGTAAGGGTAAAAATTACTATTCCAACCCCAAAGGGTGCAACAGTAGGGAAAGCATTGGATAGTGAGTGGGTAAAAATTACTATTCCAACTCCAGTAAGTGCAACAGTAGGGAAAGCGTTGGATAGCGTAAGGGTATAAATTACTATTCCAACTCCAAAGGGTGCAAGAGTAGGGAAAGCGTTGGATAGTGTAGGGGGTAAAATTACTATTCCCACTCCAGAGAGTGCAACAGTAGGGAAAGCGTTGGATAGCGGGTGGGTAAAAATTACTATTCCCACTCCAGTGAGTGCAACAGTAGGGAAAGCGTTGGATAGCGTACAGGTAAAAATTACTATTCCTACTCCAGTGAGTGCAACAGTAGGGAAAGCGTTGGATAGCGTAAGAGTAAAAATTACTATTCTAACTCCAAAGGGTGCAACAGTAGGGAAAGCGTTGGATAGCGGGTGGGTAAAAATTACTATTCCCACTCCAGTGAGTGCAACAGTAGGGAAAGCGTTGGATAGCGTAAGGGTAAAAATTACTATTCCAACTCCAAAGGGTGCAACAGTAGGGAAAGCGTTGGATAGCGAGTGGGTAAAAATTACTATTCCAACTCCAGTGAGTACAACAGTAGGGAAAGCGTTGGATAGCGTAAGGGTAAAAATTACCATTCCAACTCAAAAGGGTGCTACAGTAGGGAAAGCGTTGGATAGCGGATGGGTAAAAATTACTATTCCCAATCCAGTGAGTGCAACAGTAGGGAAAGCGTTGGATAGCGTAAAGGTAAAAATTACTATTCCAACTCCAAATGGTGCAACAGTAGGGAAAGCGTTGGATAGTGTAGGGAGTAAAATTACTATTCCCACTCCAGAGAGTGCAACAGTAGGGAAAGCTTTGGATAGCGGGTGGGTAAAAATTACTATTCCCACTCCAGTCAGTGCAACAGTAGGGAAAGCGTTGGATAGCGTACGGGTAAAAATTACTATTCCCACTCCAGTGGGTGCAACAGTAGGAAAAGTGTTGGCTAGCGGGTAGGTAAAAATGACTATTCACACTCCAATGAGTTCAACATTAGGGAAAGCGTTGGATAGCGTAAGGGTAAAAATTACTATTCCAACTCCAAAGTGTGCAACAGTTGGGAAAGCGTTGGATAGTGTAGGGGGTAAAATTACTATTCCCACTCTAGAAAGTGCAACAGTAGGGAAAGCGTTGGATAGCGGGTGGGTAAAAATTACTATACCCACTCCAGTGAGTGCAACAGTGGGGAAAGCGTTGGATAGCATACGGGTAAAAATTACTATTCCTACTCCAGTGAGTGCAACAGTAGGGAAAGCGTTGGATAGCGTAAGGGTAAAAATTACTATTCCAACTCCAAAGGGTGCAACAGTAGGGAAAGCGTTGGATAGCGGGTGGGTAAAAATTACTATTCCCACTCCAGTGAGTGCAACAGTAGGGAAAGCGTTGGCTAGCGTACGGGTACAAATTACTATTCCAACTCCAGTGACTGCAACAGTAGGGAAAGCGTTGGATAGCGTAAGTGTAAAAATTACTATTACAACCCCAAAGGGTGCAACAGTAGGGAAAGCATTGGATAGCGAGTGGGTAAAAATTACTATTCCAACTCCAGTGAGTGCAACAGTGGGGAAAGCGTTGGATAGCGGGTGGGTAAAAATTACTATACCCACTCCAGTGAGTGCAACAGTGGGGAAAGAGTTGGATAGCATACGGGTAAAAATTACTATTCCTACTCCAGTGAGTGCAACAGTAGGGAAAGCGTTGGATAGCGTAAGGGTAAAAATTACTATTCCAACTCCAAAGGGTGCAACAGTAGGGAAAGCGTTGGATAGCGGGTGGGTAAAAATTACTATTCCCACTCCAGTGAGTGCAACAGTAGGGAAAGCGTTGGATAGCGTAAGGGTAAAAATTACTATTCCAACTCCAAAGGGTGCAACAGTAGGGAAAGCGTTGGATAGTGTAGGGGGTAAAATTACTATTCCCACTCCAGAGAGTGCAACAGTATAGAAAGCGTTGGATAGCAGGTGGGTAAAAATTACTATTCCCACTCCAGTGAGTGCAACAGTAGGGAAAGCGTTAGATAGCGTACAGGTAAAAATTACTATTCCTACTCCAGTGAGTGCAACAGTAGGGAAAGCGTTGGATAGCGTAAGAGTAAAAATTACTATTCCAACTCCAAAGGGTGCAACAGTAGGGAAAGCGTTGGATAGCGGGTGGGTAAAAATTACTATTCCCACTCCAGTGAGTGCAACAGTAGGGAAAGCGTTGGATAGCGTAAGGGTAAAAAATACTATTCCAACTCCAAAGGGTGCAACAGTAGGGAAAGCGTTGGATAGCGAGTGGGTAAAAATGACTATTCCAACTCCAGTGAGTGCAACAGTAGGGAAAGCGTTGGATAGCGTAAGGGTAAAAATTACCATTCCAACTCAAAAGGGTGCTACCGTAGAGAAAGCGTTGAATAGCGGATGGGTAAAAATTACTATTCCCAATCCAGTGAGTGCAACAGTAGGGAAAGCGTTGGATAGCATAAAGGTAAAAATTACTATTCCAACTCCAAATGGTACAACAGTAGGGAAAGCGTTGGAAAGTGTAGGGAGTAAAATTACTATTCCCACTCCAGAGAGTGCAACAGTAGGGAAAGCGTTGGATAGCGAGTGGGTAAAAATTACTATTCCCACTTCAGTGAGTGCAACAGTAGGGAAAGCGTTGGATAGCGTACGGGTAAAAATTACTATTCCCACTCCAGTGGGTGCAACAGTAGGAAAAGTGTTGGATAGTGTAGGGTGGTAAAATTACTATTCCCACTCCAGAGAGTGCAACAGTAGGGAAAGCGTAGGATAGCGGATAGGTACAAATGACTATTCCCACTCCAATGAGTGCAACGGTAGGGAATGCGTTGGATAGTGTAGGGGGTAAAATTACTATTCCCACTCCAGAGAGTGCAACAGTAGGGAAAGCTTAGGATAGCATAGGGGGAAAAATTACTTTTCCTACTCCAAAGGGTGCAACAGTAGGAAAAGCGTTGGATAGCGGGTGGGTAAAAATTACTATTCCCACTCCAGTGAGTGCAACAGTAGAGAAAGCATTGGATAGCGTACGGGTAGAAATTACTATTCCCACTCCAGTGGGTGCAACAGTAGGGAAAGTGTTGGCTAGCGGGTAGGTAAAAATGACTATTCACACTCCAATGACTTCAACATTAGGGAAAGCGTTGGATAGCGTAAGGGTAAAAATTACTATTCCAACTCCAAAGGGTGCAACAGTTGGGAAAGCGTTGGATAGTGTAGGGGGTAAAATTACTATTCCCATTCCAGAAAGTGCAATAGTAGGGAAAGTGTTGGATAGCAGGTGGGTAAATATTACTATTCACACTCCAGTGAGTGCAACAGTGGGGAAAGCGTTGGATAGCGTAAGGGTAAAAATTACTATTCCAACTCCAAAGGGTGCAACAGTAGGGAAAGCGTTGGATAGCTGGTGGGTAAAAATTACTATTCCCACTCCAGTGAGTGCAACAGTAGGGAAAGCGTTGGCTAGCGTACGGGTAAAAATTACTATTCCAACTCCAGTGACTGCGACAGTAGGGAAAGCGTTGGATAGCGTAAGGGTAAAAATTACTATTCCAACCCCAAAGGGTGCAACAGTAGGGAAAGCATTGGATAGCGAGTGGGTAAAAATTACTATTCTAACTCCAGTAAGTGCAACAGTAGGGAAAGCGTTGGATAGCGTAAGGGTAAAAATTACTATTCCAACTCCAAAGGGTGCAACAGTAGGGAAAGCGTTGGATAGTGTAGGGGGTAAAATTACTATTCCCACTCCAGAGAGTGCAACAGTAGGGAAAGCGTTGGATAGCGGGTGGGTAAAAATTACTATTCCCACTCCAGTGAGTGCAACAGTAGGGAAAGCGTTGGATAGCGTACAGGTAAAAATTACTATTCCCACTCCAGTGAGTGCAACAGTAGGGAAAGCGTTGGATAGCGTAAGGGTAAAAATTACTATTCCAACTCCAAAGGGTGCAACAGTAGGGAAAGCGTTGGATAGCGAGTGGGTAAAAATTACTATTCCAACTCCAGTGAGTACAACAGTAGGGAAAGCGTTGGATAGCGTAAGGGTAAAAATTACCATTCCAACTCAAAAGGGTGCTACAGTAGGGAAAGCGTTGGATAGAGGATGGGTAAAAATTACTATTCCCAATCCAGTGAGTGCAACAGTAGGGAAAGCGTTAGATAGCGTAAAGGTAAAAATTACTATTCCAACTCCAAATGGTGCAACAGTAGGGAAAGCGTTGGATAGTGTAGGGAGTAAAATTACTATTCCCACTCCAGAGAGTGCAACAGTAGGGAAAGCTTTGGATAGCGGGTGGGTAAAAATTACTATTCCCACTCCAGTGAGTGCAACAGTAGGGAAAGCGTTGGATAGCGTACGGGTAAAAATTACTATTCCCACTCCAGTGGGTGCAACAGTAGGAAAAGTGTTGGCTAGCGGGTAGGTAAAAATGACTATTCACACTCCAATGAGTTCAACATTAGGGAAAGCGTTGGATAGCGTAAGGGTAAAAATTACTATTCCAACTCCAAAGTGTGCAACAGTTGGGAAAGCGTTGGATAGTGTAGGGGGTAAAATTACTATTCCCACTCCAGAAAGTGCAACAGTAGGGAAAGCGTTGGATAGCGGGTGGGTAAAAATTACTATACCCACTCCAGTGAGTGCAACAGTGGGGAAAGCGTTGGATAGCATACGGGTAAAAATTACTATTCCTACTCCAGTGAGTGCAACAGTAGGGAAAGCGTTGGATAGCGTAAGGGTAAAAATTACTATTCCAACTCCAAAGGGTGCAACAGTAGGGAAAGCGTTGGATAGCGGGTGGGTAAAAATTACTATTCCAACTCCAGTGACTGCAACAGTAGGGAAAGCGTTGGATAGCGTAAGTGTAAAAATTACTATTACAACCCCAAAGGGTGCAACAGTAGGGAAAGCATTGGATAGCGAGTGGGTAAAAATTACTATTCCAACTCCAGTGAGTGCAACAGTGGGGAAAGCGTTGGATAGCGGGTGGGTAAAAATTACTATACCCACTCCAGTGAGTGCAACAGTGGGGAAAGAGTTGGATAGCATACGGGTAAAAATTACTATTCCTACTCCAGTGAGTGCAACAGTAGGGAAAGCGTTGGATAGCGTAAGGGTAAAAATTACTATTCCAACTCCAAAGGGTGCAACAGTAGGGAAAGCGTTGGATAGCGGGTGGGTAAAAATTACTATTCCCACTCCAGTGAGTGCAACAGTAGGGAAAGCGTTGGATAGCGTAAGGGTAAAAATTACTATTCCAACTCCAAAGGGTGCAACAGTAGGGAAAGCGTTGGATAGTGTAGGGGGTAAAATTACTATTCCCACTCCAGAGAGTGCAACAGTAGGGAAAGCGTTGGATAGCAGGTGGGTAAAAATTACTATTCCCACTCCAGTGAGTGCAACAGTAGGGAAAGCGTTAGATAGCGTACAGGTAAAAATTACTATTCCTACTCCAGTGAGTGCAACAGTAGGGAAAGCGTTGGATAGCGTAAGAGTAAAAATTACTATTCCAACTCCAAAGGGTGCAACAGTAGGGAAAGCGTTGGATAGCGGGTGGGTAAAAATTACTATTCCCACTCCAGTGAGTGCAACAGTAGGGAAAGCGTTGGATAGCGTAAGGGTAAAAAATACTATTCCAACTCCAAAGGGTGCAACAGTAGGGAAAGCGTTGGATAGCGAGTGGGTAAAAATGACTATTCCAACTCCAGTGAGTGCAACAGTAGGGAAAGCGTTGGATAGCGTAAGGGTAAAAATTACCATTCCAACTCAAAAGGGTGCTACAGTAGAGAAAGCGTTGGATAGCGGATGGGTAAAAATTACTATTCCCAATCCAGTGAGTGCAACAGTAGGGAAAGCGTTGGATAGCGTAAAGGTAAAAATTACTATTCCAACTCCAAATGGTGCAACAGTAGGGAAAGCGTTGGAAAGTGTAGGGAGTAAAATTACTATTCTCACTCCAGAGAGTGCAACAGTAGGGAAAGCGTTGGATAGCGAGTGGGTAAAAATTACTATTCCCACTTCAGTGAGTGCAACAGTAGGGAAAGCGTTGGATAGCGTACGGGTAAAAATTACTATTCCCACTCCAGTGGGTGCAACAGTAGGAAAAGTGTTGGATAGTGTAGGGGGGTAAAATTACTATTCCCACTCCAGAGAGTGCAACAGTAGGGAAAGCGTAGGATAGCGGATAGGTACAAATGACTATTCCCACTCCAATGAGTGCAACGGTAGGGAATGCGTTGGATAGTGTAGGGGGTAAAATTACTATTCCCACTCCAGAGAGTGCAACAGTAGGGAAAGCTTAGGATAGCATAGGGGGAAAAATTACTTTTCCTACTCCAAAGGGTGCAACAGTAGGAAAAGCGTTGGATAGCGGGTGGGTAAAAATTACTATTCCCACTCCAGTGAGTGCAACAGTAGAGAAAGCATTGGATAGCGTACGGGTAGAAATTACTATTCCCACTCCAGTGGGTGCAACAGTAGGGAAAGTGTTGGCTAGCGGGTAGGTAAAAATGACTATTCACACTCCAATGACTTCAACATTAGGGAAAGCGTTGGATAGCGTAAGGGTAAAAATTACTATTCCAACTCCAAAGGGTGCAACAGTAGGGAAAGCGTTGGATAGCTGGTGGGTAAAAATTACTATTCCCACTCCAGTGAGTGCAACAGTAGGGAAAGCGTTGGCTAGCGTACGGGTAAAAATTACTATTCCAACTCCAGTGACTGCGACAGTAGGGAAAGCGTTGGATAGCGTAAGGGTAAAAATTACTATTCCAACCCCAAAGGGTGCAACAGTAGGGAAAGCATTGGATAGCGAGTGGGTAAAAATTACTATTCCAACTCCAGTAAGTGCAACAGTAGGGAAAGCGTTGGATAGCGTAAGGGTAAAAATTACTATTCCAACTCCAAAGGGTGCAACAGTAGGGAAAGCGTTGGATAGTGTAGGGGGTAAAATTACTATTCCCACTCCAGAGAGTGCAACAGTAGGGAAAGGGTTGGATAGCGGGTGGGTAAAAATTACTATTCCCACTCCAGTGAGTGCAACAGTAGGGAAAGCGTTTAATAGCGTACAGGTAAAAATTACTATTCCTACTCCAGTGAGTGCAACAGTAGGGAAAGCGTTGGATAGCGTAAGGGTAAAAATTACTATTCCAACTCCAAAGGGTGCAACAGTAGGGAAAGCGTTGGATAGCGAGTGGGTAAAAATTACTATTCCACCTCCAGTGAGTACAACAGTAGGGAAAGCGTTGGATAGCGTAAGGCTAAAAATTACCATTCCAACTCAAAAGGGTGCTACAGTAGGGAAAGCGTTGGATAGCGGATGGGTAAAAATTACTATTCCCAATCCAGTGAGTGCAACAGTAGGGAAAGCGTTGGATAGCGTAAAGGTAAAAATTACTATTCCAACTCCAAATGGTGCAACAGTAGGGAAAGCGTTGGATAGTGTAGGGAGTAAAATTACTATTCCCACTCCAGAGAGTGCAACAGTAGGGAAAGCTTTGGATAGCGGGTGGGTAAAAATTACTATTCCCACTCCAGTGAGTGCAACAGTAGGGAAAGCGTTGGATAGCGTACGGGTAAAAATTACTATTCCCACTCCAGTGGGTGCAACAGTAGGAAAAGTGTTGGCTAGCGGGTAGGTAAAAATGACTATTCACACTCCAATGAGTTCAACATTAGGGAAAGCGTTGGATAGCGTAAGGGTAAAAATTACTATTCCAACTCCAAAGTGTGCAACAGTAGGGAAAGCGTTGGATAGCGGGTGGGTAAAAATTACTATTCCCACTCCAGTGAGTGCAACAGTAGGGAAAGCGTTGGCTAGCGTACGGGTACAAATTACTATTCCAACTCCAGTGACTGCAACAGTAGGGAAAGCGTTGGATAGCGTAAGTGTAAAAATTACTATTACAACCCCAAAGGGTGCAACAGTAGGGAAAGCATTGGATAGCGAGTGGGTAAAAATTACTATTCCAACTCCAGTGAGTGCAACAGTGGGGAAAGCGTTGGATAGCGGGTGGGTAAAAATTACTATACCCACTCCAGTGAGTGCAACAGTGGGGAAAGAGTTGGATAGCATACGGGTAAAAATTACTATTCCTACTCCAGTGAGTGCAACAGTAGGGAAAGCGTTGGATAGCGTAAGGGTAAAAATTACTATTCCAACTCCAAAGGGTGCAACAGTAGGGAAAGCGTTGGATAGCGGGTGGGTAAAAATTACTATTCCCACTCCAGTGAGTGCAACAGTAGGGAAAGCGTTGGATAGCGTAAGGGTAAAAATTACTATTCCAACTCCAAAGGGTGCAACAGTAGGGAAAGCGTTGGATAGTGTAGGGGGTAAAATTACTATTCCCACTCCAGAGAGTGCAACAGTATAGAAAGCGTTGGATAGCAGGTGGGTAAAAATTACTATTCCCACTCCAGTGAGTGCAACAGTAGGGAAAGCGTTAGATAGCGTACAGGTAAAAATTACTATTCCTACTCCAGTGAGTGCAACAGTAGGGAAAGCGTTGGATAGCGTAAGAGTAAAAATTACTATTCCAACTCCAAAGGGTGCAACAGTAGGGAAAGCGTTGGATAGCGGGTGGGTAAAAATTACTATTCCCACTCCAGTGAGTGCAACAGTAGGGAAAGCGTTGGATAGCGTAAGGGTAAAAAATACTATTCCAACTCCAAAGGGTGCAACAGTAGGGAAAGCGTTGGATAGCGAGTGGGTAAAAATGACTATTCCAACTCCAGTGAGTGTAACAGTAGGGAAAGCGTTGGATAGCGTAAGGGTAAAAATTACCATTCCAACTCAAAAGGGTGCTACAGTAGAGAAAGCGTTGGATAGCGGATGGGTAAAAATTACTATTCCCAATCCAGTGAGTGCAACAGTAGGGAAAGCGTTGGATAGCGTAAAGGTAAAAATTACTATTCCAACTCCAAATGGTACAACAGTAGGGAAAGCGTTGGAAAGTGTAGGGAGTAAAATTACTATTCCCACTCCAGAGAGTGCAACAGTAGGGAAAGCGTTGGATAGCGAGTGGGTAAAAATTACTATTCCCACTTCAGTGAGTGCAACAGTAGGGAAAGCGTTGGATAGCGTACGGGTAAAAATTACTATTCCCACTCCAGTGGGTGCAACAGTAGGAAAAGTGTTGGATAGTGTAGGGTGGTAAAATTACTATTCCCACTCCAGAGAGTGCAACAGTAGGGAAAGCGTAGGATAGCGGATAGGTACAAATGACTATTCCCACTCCAATGAGTGCAACGGTAGGGAATGCGTTGGATAGTGTAGGGGGTAAAATTACTATTCCCACTCCAGAGAGTGCAACAGTAGGGAAAGCTTAGGATAGCATAGGGGGAAAAATTACTTTTCCTACTCCAAAGGGTGCAACAGTAGGAAAAGCGTTGGATAGCGGGTGGGTAAAAATTACTATTCCCACTCCAGTGAGTGCAACAGTAGAGAAAGCATTGGATAGCGTACGGGTAGAAATTACTATTCCCACTCCAGTGGGTGCAACAGTAGGGAAAGTGTTGGCTAGCGGGTAGGTAAAAATGACTATTCACACTCCAATGACTTCAACATTAGGGAAAGCGTTGGATAGCGTAAGGGTAAAAATTACTATTCCAACTCCAAAGGGTGCAACAGTTGGGAAAGCGTTGGATAGTGTAGGGGGTAAAATTACTATTCCCATTCCAGAAAGTGCAATAGTAGGGAAAGTGTTGGATAGCAGGTGGGTAAATATTACTATTCACACTCCAGTGAGTGCAACAGTGGGGAAAGCGTTGGATAGCGTAAGGGTAAAAATTACTATTCCAACTCCAAAGGGTGCAACAGTAGGGAAAGCGTTGGATAGCTGGTGGGTAAAAATTACTATTCCCACTCCAGTGAGTGCAACAGTAGGGAAAGCGTTGGCTAGCGTACGGGTAAAAATTACTATTCCAACTCCAGTGACTGCGACAGTAGGGAAAGCGTTGGATAGCGTAAGGGTAAAAATTACTATTCCAACCCCAAAGGGTGCAACAGTAGGGAAAGCATTGGATAGCGAGTGGGTAAAAATTACTATTCTAACTCCAGTAAGTGCAACAGTAGGGAAAGCGTTGGATAGCGTAAGGGTAAAAATTACTATTCCAACTCCAAAGGGTGCAACAGTAGGGAAAGCGTTGGATAGTGTAGGGGGTAAAATTACTATTCCCACTCCAGAGAGTGCAACAGTAGGGAAAGCGTTGGATAGCGGGTGGGTAAAAATTACTATTCCCACTCCAGTGAGTGCAACAGTAGGGAAAGCGTTGGATAGCGTACAGGTAAAAATTACTATTCCCACTCCAGTGAGTGCAACAGTAGGGAAAGCGTTGGATAGCGTAAGGGTAAAAATTACTATTCCAACTCCAAAGGGTGCAACAGTAGGGAAAGCGTTGGATAGCGAGTGGGTAAAAATTACTATTCCAACTCCAGTGAGTACAACAGTAGGGAAAGCGTTGGATAGCGTAAGGGTAAAAATTACCATTCCAACTCAAAAGGGTGCTACAGTAGGGAAAGCGTTGGATAGAGGATGGGTAAAAATTACTATTCCCAATCCAGTGAGTGCAACAGTAGGGAAAGCGTTAGATAGCGTAAAGGTAAAAATTACTATTCCAACTCCAAATGGTGCAACAGTAGGGAAAGCGTTGGATAGTGTAGGGAGTAAAATTACTATTCCCACTCCAGAGAGTGCAACAGTAGGGAAAGCTTTGGATAGCGGGTGGGTAAAAATTACTATTCCCACTCCAGTGAGTGCAACAGTAGGGAAAGCGTTGGATAGCGTACGGGTAAAAATTACTATTCCCACTCCAGTGGGTGCAACAGTAGGAAAAGTGTTGGCTAGCGGGTAGGTAAAAATGACTATTCACACTCCAATGAGTTCAACATTAGGGAAAGCGTTGGATAGCGTAAGGGTAAAAATTACTATTCCAACTCCAAAGTGTGCAACAGTTGGGAAAGCGTTGGATAGTGTAGGGGGTAAAATTACTATTCCCACTCCAGAAAGTGCAACAGTAGGGAAAGCGTTGGATAGCGGGTGGGTAAAAATTACTATACCCACTCCAGTGAGTGCAACAGTGGGGAAAGCGTTGGATAGCATACGGGTAAAAATTACTATTCCTACTCCAGTGAGTGCAACAGTAGGGAAAGCGTTGGATAGCGTAAGGGTAAAAATTACTATTCCAACTCCAAAGGGTGCAACAGTAGGGAAAGCGTTGGATAGCGGGTGGGTAAAAATTACTATTCCAACTCCAGTGACTGCAACAGTAGGGAAAGCGTTGGATAGCGTAAGTGTAAAAATTACTATTACAACCCCAAAGGGTGCAACAGTAGGGAAAGCATTGGATAGCGAGTGGGTAAAAATTACTATTCCAACTCCAGTGAGTGCAACAGTGGGGAAAGCGTTGGATAGCGGGTGGGTAAAAATTACTATACCCACTCCAGTGAGTGCAACAGTGGGGAAAGAGTTGGATAGCATACGGGTAAAAATTACTATTCCTACTCCAGTGAGTGCAACAGTAGGGAAAGCGTTGGATAGCGTAAGGGTAAAAATTACTATTCCAACTCCAAAGGGTGCAACAGTAGGGAAAGCGTTGGATAGCGGGTGGGTAAAAATTACTATTCCCACTCCAGTGAGTGCAACAGTAGGGAAAGCGTTGGATAGCGTAAGGGTAAAAATTACTATTCCAACTCCAAAGGGTGCAACAGTAGGGAAAGCGTTGGATAGTGTAGGGGGTAAAATTACTATTCCCACTCCAGAGAGTGCAACAGTAGGGAAAGCGTTGGATAGCAGGTGGGTAAAAATTACTATTCCCACTCCAGTGAGTGCAACAGTAGGGAAAGCGTTAGATAGCGTACAGGTAAAAATTACTATTCCTACTCCAGTGAGTGCAACAGTAGGGAAAGCGTTGGATAGCGTAAGAGTAAAAATTACTATTCCAACTCCAAAGGGTGCAACAGTAGGGAAAGCGTTGGATAGCGGGTGGGTAAAAATTACTATTCCCACTCCAGTGAGTGCAACAGTAGGGAAAGCGTTGGATAGCGTAAGGGTAAAAAATACTATTCCAACTCCAAAGGGTGCAACAGTAGGGAAAGCGTTGGATAGCGAGTGGGTAAAAATGACTATTCCAACTCCAGTGAGTGCAACAGTAGGGAAAGCGTTGGATAGCGTAAGGGTAAAAATTACCATTCCAACTCAAAAGGGTGCTACAGTAGAGAAAGCGTTGGATAGCGGATGGGTAAAAATTACTATTCCCAATCCAGTGAGTGCAACAGTAGGGAAAGCGTTGGATAGCGTAAAGGTAAAAATTACTATTCCAACTCCAAATGGTGCAACAGTAGGGAAAGCGTTGGAAAGTGTAGGGAGTAAAATTACTATTCTCACTCCAGAGAGTGCAACAGTAGGGAAAGCGTTGGATAGCGAGTGGGTAAAAATTACTATTCCCACTTCAGTGAGTGCAACAGTAGGGAAAGCGTTGGATAGCGTACGGGTAAAAATTACTATTCCCACTCCAGTGGGTGCAACAGTAGGAAAAGTGTTGGATAGTGTAGGGGGGTAAAATTACTATTCCCACTCCAGAGAGTGCAACAGTAGGGAAAGCGTAGGATAGCGGATAGGTACAAATGACTATTCCCACTCCAATGAGTGCAACGGTAGGGAATGCGTTGGATAGTGTAGGGGGTAAAATTACTATTCCCACTCCAGAGAGTGCAACAGTAGGGAAAGCTTAGGATAGCATAGGGGGAAAAATTACTTTTCCTACTCCAAAGGGTGCAACAGTAGGAAAAGCGTTGGATAGCGGGTGGGTAAAAATTACTATTCCCACTCCAGTGAGTGCAACAGTAGAGAAAGCATTGGATAGCGTACGGGTAGAAATTACTATTCCCACTCCAGTGGGTGCAACAGTAGGGAAAGTGTTGGCTAGCGGGTAGGTAAAAATGACTATTCACACTCCAATGACTTCAACATTAGGGAAAGCGTTGGATAGCGTAAGGGTAAAAATTACTATTCCAACTCCAAAGGGTGCAACAGTAGGGAAAGCGTTGGATAGCTGGTGGGTAAAAATTACTATTCCCACTCCAGTGAGTGCAACAGTAGGGAAAGCGTTGGCTAGCGTACGGGTAAAAATTACTATTCCAACTCCAGTGACTGCGACAGTAGGGAAAGCGTTGGATAGCGTAAGGGTAAAAATTACTATTCCAACCCCAAAGGGTGCAACAGTAGGGAAAGCATTGGATAGCGAGTGGGTAAAAATTACTATTCCAACTCCAGTAAGTGCAACAGTAGGGAAAGCGTTGGATAGCGTAAGGGTAAAAATTACTAACCCAACTCCAAAGGGTGCAACAGTAGGGAAAGCGTTGGATAGTGTAGGGGGTAAAATTACTATTCCCACTCCAGAGAGTGCAACAGTAGGGAAAGGGTTGGATAGCGGGTGGGTAAAAATTACTATTCCCACTCCAGTGAGTGCAACAGTAGGGAAAGCGTTTAATAGCGTACAGGTAAAAATTACTATTCCTACTCCAGTGAGTGCAACAGTAGGGAAAGCGTTGGATAGCGTAAGGGTAAAAATTACTATTCCAACTCCAAAGGGTGCAACAGTAGGGAAAGCGTTGGATAGCGAGTGGGTAAAAATTACTATTCCACCTCCAGTGAGTACAACAGTAGGGAAAGCGTTGGATAGCGTAAGGCTAAAAATTACCATTCCAACTCAAAAGGGTGCTACAGTAGGGAAAGCGTTGGATAGCGGATGGGTAAAAATTACTATTCCCAATCCAGTGAGTGCAACAGTAGGGAAAGCCTTGGATAGCGTAAAGGTAAAAATTACTATTCCAACTCCAAATGGTGCAACAGTAGGGAAAGCGTTGGATAGTGTAGGGAGTAAAATTACTATTCCCACTCCAGAGAGTGCAACAGTAGGGAAAGCTTTGGATAGCGGGTGGGTAAAAATTACTATTCCCACTCCAGTGAGTGCAACAGTAGGGAAAGCGTTGGATAGCGTACGGGTAAAAATTACTATTCCCACTCCAGTGGGTGCAACAGTAGGAAAAGTGTTGGCTAGCGGGTAGGTAAAAATGACTATTCACACTCCAATGAGTTCAACATTAGGGAAAGCGTTGGATAGCGTAAGGGTAAAAATTACTATTCCAACTCCAAAGTGTGCAACAGTTGGGAAAGCGTTGGATAGTGTAGGGGGTAAAATTACTATTCCCACTCCAGAAAGTGCAACAGTAGGGAAAGCGTTGGATAGCGGGTGGGTAAAAATTACTATACCCACTCCAGTGAGTGCAACAGTGGGGAAAGCGTTGGATAGCATACGGGTAAAAATTACTATTCCTACTCCAGTGAGTGCAACAGTAGGGAAAGCGTTGGATAGCGTAAGGGTAAAAATTACTATTCCAACTCCAAAGTGTGCAACAGTAGGGAAAGCGTTGGATAGCGGGTGGGTAAAAATTACTATTCCCACTCCAGTGAGTGCAACAGTAGGGAAAGCGTTGGCTAGCGTACGGGTACAAATTACTATTCCAACTCCAGTGACTGCAACAGTAGGGAAAGCGTTGGATAGCGTAAGTGTAAAAATTACTATTACAACCCCAAAGGGTGCAACAGTAGGGAAAGCATTGGATAGCGAGTGGGTAAAAATTACTATTCCAACTCCAGTGAGTGCAACAGTGGGGAAAGCGTTGGATAGCGGGTGGGTAAAAATTACTATACCCACTCCAGTGAGTGCAACAGTGGGGAAAGAGTTGGATAGCATACGGGTAAAAATTACTATTCCTACTCCAGTGAGTGCAACAGTAGGGAAAGCGTTGGATAGCGTAAGGGTAAAAATTACTATTCCAACTCCAAAGGGTGCAACAGTAGGGAAAGCGTTGGATAGCGGGTGGGTAAAAATTACTATTCCCACTCCAGTGAGTGCAACAGTAGGGAAAGCGTTGGATAGCGTAAGGGTAAAAATTACTATTCCAACTCCAAAGGGTGCAACAGTAGGGAAAGCGTTGGATAGTGTAGGGGGTAAAATTACTATTCCCACTCCAGAGAGTGCAACAGTAGGGAAAGCGTTGGATAGCAGGTGGGTAAAAATTACTATTCCCACTCCAGTGAGTGCAACAGTAGGGAAAGTGTTAGATAGCGTACAGGTAAAAATTATTATTCCTACTCCAGTGAGTGCAACAGTAGGGAAAGCGTTGGATAGCGTAAGAGTAAAAATTACTATTCTAACTCCAAAGGGTGCAACAGTAGGGAAAGCGTTGGATAGCGGGTGGGTAAAAATTACTATTCCCACTCCAGTGAGTGCAACAGTAGGGAAAGCGTTGGATAGCGTAAGGGTAAAAAATACTATTCCAACTCCAAAGGGTGCAACAGTAGGGAAAGCGTTGGATAGCGAGTGGGTAAAAATGACTATTCCAACTCCAGTGAGTGCAACAGTAGGGAAAGCATTGGATAGCGTAAGGGTAAAAATTACCATTCCAACTCAAAAGGGTGCTACAGTAGAGAAAGCGTTGGATAGCGGATGGGTAAAAATTACTATTCCCAATCCAGTGAGTGCAACAGTAGGGAAAGCGTTGGATAGCGTAAAGGTAAAAATTACTATTCCAACTCCAAATGGTGCAACAGTGGGGAAAGCGTTGGAAAGTGTAGGGAGTAAAATTACTATTCCCACTCCAGAGAGTGCAACAGTAGGGAAAGCGCTGGATAGCGAGTGGGTAAAAATTACTATTCCCACTTCAGTGAGTGCAACAGTAGGGAAAGCGTTGGATAGCGTACGGGTAAAAATTACTATTCCCACTCCAGTGGGTGCAACAGTAGGAAAAGTGTTGGATAGTGTAGGGGGGTAAAATTACTATTCCCACTCCAGAGAGTGCAACAGTAGGGAAAGCGTAGGATAGCGGATAGGTACAAATGACTATTCCCACTCCAATGAGTGCAACAGTAGTGAATGCGTTGGATAGTGTAGGGGGTAAAATTACTATTCCCACTCCAGAGAGTGCAACAGTAGGGAAAGCTTAGGATAGCATAGGGGGAAAAATTACTTTTCCTACGCCAAAGGGTGCAACAGTAGGAAAAACGTTGGATAGCGGGTGGGTAAAAATTACTATTCCCACTCCAGTGAGTGCAACAGTAGAGAAAGCATTGGATAGCGTATGGGTAGAAATTACTATTCCCACTCCAGTGGGTGCAACAGTAGGGAAAGTGTTGGCTAGCGGGTAGGTAAAAATGACTATTCACACTCCAATGACTTCAACATTAGGGAAAGCGTTGGATAGCGTAAGGGTAAAAATTACTATTCCAACTCCAAAGGGTGCAACAGTTGGGAAAGCGTTGGATAGTGTAGGGGGTAAAATTACTATTCCCATTCCAGAAAGTGCAATAGTGGGGAAAGCGTTGGATAGCAGGTGGGTAAATATTACTATTCACACTCCAGTGAGTGCAACAGTGGGGAAAGCGTTGGATAGCGTAAGGGTAAAAATTACTATTCCAACTCCAAAGGGTGCAACAGTAGGGAAAGCGTTGGATAGCTGGTGAGTAAAAATTACTATTCCCACTCCAGTGAGTGCAACAGTAGGGAAAGCGTTGGCTAGCGTACGGGTAAAAATTACTATTCCAACTCCAGTGACTGCGAAAGTAGGGAAAGCGTTGGATAGCGTAAGGGTAAAAATTACTATTCCAACCCCAAAGGGTGCAACAGTAGGGAACGCATTGGATAGCGAGTGGGTAAAAATTACTATTCCAACTCCAGTAAGTGCAACAGTAGGGAAAGCGTTGGATAGCGTAAGGGTAAAAATTGCTATTCCAACTCCAAAGGGTGCAACAGTAGGGAAAGCGTTGGATAGTGTAGGGGGTAAAATTACTATTCCCACTCCAGCGAGTGCAACAGTAGGGAAAGCGTTGGATAGCGGGTGGGTAAAAATTACTATTCCCACTCCAGTGAGTGCAACAGTAGGGAAAGCGTTGGATAGCGTACAGGTAAAAATGACTATTCCTACTCCAGTGAGTGCAACAGTAGGGAAAGCGTTGGATAGCGTAAGAGTAAAAATTACTATTCTAACTCCAAAGGGTGCAACAGTAGGGAAAGCGTTGGATAGCGGGTGGGTAAAAATTACTATTCCCACTGCAGTGAGTGCAACAGTAGGGAAAGCGTTGGATAGCGTAAGGGTAAAAATTACTATTCCAACTCCAAAGGGTGCAACAGTAGGGAAAGCGTTGGATAGCGAGTGGGTAAAAATTACTATTCCAACTCCAGTGAGTACAACAGTAGGGAAAGCGTTGGATAGCGTAAGGGTAAAAATTACCATTCCAACTCAAAAGGGTGCTACAGTAGGGAAAGCGTTGGATAGCGGATGGGTAAAAATTACTATTCCCAATCCAGTGAGTGCAACAGTAGGGAAAGCGTTGGATAGCGTAAAGGTAAAAATTACTATTCCAACTCCAAATGGTGCAACAGTAGGGAAAGCGTTGGATAGTGTAGGGAGTAAAATTACTATTCCCACTCCAGAGAGTGCAACAGTAGGGAAAGCTTTGGATAGCGGGTGGGTAAAAATTACTATTCCCACTCCAGTGAGTGCAACAGTAGGGAAAGCGTTGGATAGCGTACGGGTAAAAATTACTATTCCCACTCCAGTGGGTGCAACAGTAGGAAAAGTGTTGGCTAGCGGGTAGGTAAAAATGACTATTCACACTCCAATGAGTTCAACATTAGGGAAAGCGTTGGATAGCGTAAGGGTAAAAATTACTATTCCAACTCCAAAGTGTGCAACAGTAGGGAAAGCGTTGGATAGTGTAGGGAGTAAAATTACTATTCCCACTCCAGAAAGTGCAACAGTAGGGAAAGCGTTGGATAGCGGGTGGGTAAAAATTACTATACCCACTCCAGTGAGTGCAACAGTGGGGAAAGCGTTGGATAGCATACGGGTAAAAATTACTATTCCTACTCCAGTGAGTGCAACAGTAGGGAAAGCGTTGGATAGCGTAAGGGTAAAAATTACTATTCCAACTCCAAAGGGTGCAACAGTAGGGAAAGCGTTGGATAGCGGGTGGATAAAAATTACTATTCCCACTCCAGTGAGTGCAACAGTAGGGAAAGCGTTGGCTAGCGTACGGGTACAAATTACTATTCCAACTCCAGTGACTGCAACAGTAGGGAAAGCGTTGGATAGCGTAAGTGTAAAAATTACTATTACAACCCCAAAGGGTGCAACAGTAGGGAAAGCATTGGATAGCGAGTGGGTAAAAATTACTATTCCAACTCCAGTGAGTGCAACAGTGGGGAAAGCGTTGGATAGCGGGTGGGTAAAAATTACTATACCCACTCCAGTGAGTGCAACAGTGGGGAAAGAGTTGGATAGCATACGGGTAAAAATTACTATTCCTACTCCAGTGAGTGCAACAGTAGGGAAAGAGTTGGATAGCGTAAGGGTAAAAACTTACTATTCCAACTCCAAAGGGTGCAACAGTAGGGAAAGCGTTGGATAGCGGGTGGGTAAAAATTACTATTCCCACTCCAGTGAGTCCAACAGTAGGGAAAGTGTTGGATAGCGTAAGGGTAAAAATTACTATTCCAACTCCAAAGGGTGCAACGGTAGGGAAAGCGTTGGATAGTGTAGGGGGTAAAATTACTATTGCCACTCCAGAGAGTGCAACAGTAGGGAAAGCGTTGGATAGCAGGTGGGTAAAAATTACTATTCCCACTCCAGTGAGTGCAACAGTAGGGAAAGCGTTAGATAGCGTACAGGTAAAAATTACTATTCCTACTCCAGTGAGTGCAACAGTAGGGAAAGCGTTGGATAGCGTAAGAGTAAAAATTACTATTCTAACTCCAAAGGGTGCAACAGTAGGGAAAGCGTTGGATAGCGGGTGGGTAAAAATTACTATTCCCACTCCAGTGAGTGCAACAGTAGGGAAAGCGTTGGATAGCGTAAGGGTAAAAAATACTATTCCAACTCCAAAGGGTGCAACAGTAGGGAAAGCGTTGGATAGCGAGTGGGTAAAAATGACTATTCCAACTCCAGTGAGTGCAACAGTAGGGAAAGCGTTGGATAGCGTAAGGGTAAAAATTACTATTCCAACTCCAAAGGGTGCAACAGTAGGGAAAGCGTTGGATAGCCGGTGGGTAAAAATTACTATTCCCACTCCAGTGAGTGCAACAGTAGGGAAAGCGTTGGCTAGCGTACGGGTACAAATTACTATTCCAACTCCAGTGACTGCAACAGTAGGGAAAGCGTTGGATAGCGTAAGTGTAAAAATTACTATTACAACCCCAAAGGGTGCAACAGTAGGGAAAGCATTGGATAGCGAGTGGGTAAAAATTACTATTCCAACTCCAGTGAGTGCAACAGTGGGGAAAGCGTTGGATAGCGGGTGGGTAAAAATTACTATACCCACTCCAGTGAGTGCAACAGTGGGGAAAGAGTTGGATAGCATACGGGTAAAAATTACTATTCCTACTCCAGTGAGTGCAACAGTAGGGAAAGCGTTGGATAGCGTAAGGGTAAAAATTACTATTCCAACTCCAAAGGGTGCAACAGTAGGGAAAGCGTTGGATAGCGGGTGGGTAAAAATTACTATTCCCACTCCAGTGAGTGCAACAGTAGGGAAAGCGTTGGATAGCGTAAGGGTAAAAATTACTATTCCAACTCCAAAGGGTGCAACAGTAGGGAAAGCGTTGGATAGTGTAGGGGGTAAAATTACTATTCCCACTCCAGAGAGTGCAACAGTAGGGAAAGCGTTGGATAGCAGGTGGGTAAAAATTACTATTCCCACTCCAGTGAGTGCAACAGTAGGGAAAGCGTTAGATAGCGTACAGGTAAAAATTACTATTCCTACTCCAGTGAGTGCAACAGTAGGGAAAGCGTTGGATAGCGTAAGAGTAAAAATTACTATTCCAACTCCAAAGGGTGCAACAGTAGGGAAAGCGTTGGATAGCGGGTGGGTAAAAATTACTATTCCCACTCCAGTGAGTGCAACAGTAGGGAAAGCGTTGGATAGCGTAAGGGTAAAAAATACTATTCCAACTCCAAAGGGTGCAACAGTAGGGAAAGCGTTGGATAGCGAGTGGGTAAAAATGACTATTCCAACTCCAGTGAGTGCAACAGTAGGGAAAGCGTTGGATAGCGTAAGGGTAAAAATTACCATTCCAACTCAAAAGGGTGCTACAGTAGAGAAAGCGTTGGATAGCAGATGGGTAAAAATTACTATTCCCAATCCAGTGAGTGCAACAGTAGGGAAAGCGTTGGATAGCGTAAAGGTAAAAATTACTATTCCAACTCCAAATGGTGCAACAGTAGGGAAAGCGTTGGAAAGTGTAGGGAGTAAAATTACTATTCTCACTCCAGAGAGTGCAACAGTAGGGAAAGCGTTGGATAGCGAGTGGGTAAAAATGACTATTCCCACTTCAGTGAGTGCAACAGTAGGGAAAGCGTTGGATAGCGTACGGGTAAAAATTACTATTCCCACTCCAGTGGGTGCAACAGTAGGAAAAGTGTTGGATAGTGTAGGGGGGTAAAATTACTATTCCCACTCCAGAGAGTGCAACAGTAGGGAAAGCGTAGGATAGCGGATAGGTACAAATGACTATTCCCACTCCAATGAGTGCAACGGTAGGGAATGCGTTGGATAGTGTAGGGGGTAAAATTACTATTCCCACTCCAGAGAGTGCAACAGTAGGGAAAGCTTAGGATAGCATAGGGGGAAAAATTACTTTTCCTACTCCAAAGGGTGCAACAGTAGGAAAAGCGTTGGATAGCGGGTGGGTAAAAATTACTATTCCCACTCCAGTGAGTGCAACAGTAGAGAAAGCATTGGATAGCGTACGGGTAGAAATTACTATTCCCACTCCAGTGGGTGCAACAGTAGGGAAAGTGTTGGCTAGCGGGTAGGTAAAAATGACTATTCACACTCCAATGACTTCAACATTAGGGAAAGCGTTGGATAGCGTAAGGGTAAAAATTACTATTCCAACTCCAAAGGGTGCAACAGTAGGGAAAGCGTTGGATAGCTGGTGGGTAAAAATTACTATTCCCACTCCAGTGAGTGCAACAGTAGGGAAAGCGTTGGCTAGCGTACGGGTAAAAATTACTATTCCAACTCCAGTGACTGCGACAGTAGGGAAAGCGTTGGATAGCGTAAGGGTAAAAATTACTATTCCAACCCCAAAGGGTGCAACAGTAGGGAAAGCATTGGATAGCGAGTGGGTAAAAATTACTATTCCAACTCCAGTAAGTGCAACAGTAGGGAAAGCGTTGGATAGCGTAAGGGTAAAAATTACTATTCCAACTCCAAAGGGTGCAACAGTAGGGAAAGCGTTGGATAGTGTAGGGGGTAAAATTACTATTCCCACTCCAGAGAGTGCAACAGTAGGGAAAGCGTTGGATAGCGGGTGGGTAAAAATTACTATTCCCACTCCAGTGAGTGCAACAGTAGGGAAAGCGTTTAATAGCGTACAGGTAAAAATTACTATTCCTACTCCAGTGAGTGCAACAGTAGGGAAAGCGTTGGATAGCGTAAGGGTAAAAATTACTATTCCAACTCCAAAGGGTGCAACAGTAGGGAAAGCGTTGGATAGCGAGTGGGTAAAAATTACTATTCCACCTCCAGTGAGTACAACAGTAGGGAAAGCGTTGGATAGCGTAAGGGTAAAAATTACCATTCCAACTCAAAAGGGTGCTACAGTAGGGAAAGCGTTGGATAGCGGATGGGTAAAAATTACTATTCCCAATCCAGTGAGTGCAACAGTAGGGAAAGCGTTGGATAGCGTAAAGGTAAAAATTACTATTCCAACTCCAAATGGTGCAACAGTAGGGAAAGCGTTGGATAGTGTAGGGGGTAAAATTACTATTCCCACTCCAGAGAGTGCAACAGTAGGGAAAGCTTTGGATAGCGGGTGGGTAAAAATTACTATTCCCACTCCAGTGAGTGCAACAGTAGGGAAAGCGTTGGATAGCGTACGGGTAAAAATTACTATTCCCACTCCAGTGGGTGCAACAGTAGGAAAAGTGTTGGCTAGCGGGTAGGTAAAAATGACTATTCACACTCCAATGAGTTCAACATTAGGGAAAGTGTTGGATAGCGTAAGGGTAAAAATTACTATTCCAACTCCAAAGTGTGCAACAGTTGGGAAAGCGTTGGATAGTGTAGGGGGTAAAATTACTATTCCCACTCCAGAAAGTGCAACAGTAGGGAAAGCGTTGGATAGCGGGTGGGTAAAAATTACTATACCCACTCCAGTGAGTGCAACAGTGGGGAAAGCGTTGGATAGCATACGGGTAAAAATTACTATTCCTACTCCAGTGAGTGCAACAGTAGGGAAAGCGTTGGATAGCGTAAGGGTAAAAATTACTATTCCAACTCCAAAGTGTGCAACAGTAGGGAAAGCGTTGGATAGCGGGTGGGTAAAAATTACTATTCCCACTCCAGTGAGTGCAACAGTAGGGAAAGCGTTGGCTAGCGTACGGGTACAAATTACTATTCCAACTCCAGTGACTGCAACAGTAGGGAAAGCGTTGGATAGCGTAAGTGTAAAAATTACTATTACAACCCCAAAGGGTGCAACAGTAGGGAAAGCATTGGATAGCGAGTGGGTAAAAATTACTATTCCAACTCCAGTGAGTGCAACAGTGGGGAAAGCGTTGGATAGCGGGTGGGTAAAAATTACTATACCCACTCCAGTGAGTGCAACAGTGGGGAAAGAGTTGGATAGCATACGGGTAAAAATTACTATTCCTACTCCAGTGAGTGCAACAGTAGGGAAAGCGTTGGATAGCGTAAGGGTAAAAATTACTATTCCAACTCCAAAGGGTGCAACAGTAGGGAAAGCGTTGGATAGCGGGTGGGTAAAAATTACTATTCCCACTCCAGTGAGTGCAACAGTAGGGAAAGCGTTGGATAGCGTAAGGGTAAAAATTACTATTCCAACTCCAAAGGGTGCAACAGTAGGGAAAGCGTTGGATAGTGTAGGGGGTAAAATTACTATTCCCACTCCAGAGAGTGCAACAGTAGGGAAAGCGTTGGATAGCAGGTGGGTAAAAATTACTATTCCCACTCCAGTGAGTGCAACAGTAGGGAAAGTGTTAGATAGCGTACAGGTAAAAATTACTATTCCTACTCCAGTGAGTGCAACAGTAGGGAAAGCGTTGGATAGCGTAAGAGTAAAAATTACTATTCTAACTCCAAAGGGTGCAACAGTAGGGAAAGCGTTGGATAGCGGGTGGGTAAAAATTACTATTCCCACTCCAGTGAGTGCAACAGTAGGGAAGGCGTTGGATAGCGTAAGGGTAAAAAATACTATTCCAACTCCAAAGGGTGCAACAGTAGGGAAAGCGTTGGATAGCGAGTGGGTAAAAATGACTATTCCAACTCCAGTGAGTGCAACAGTAGGGAAAGCATTGGATAGCGTAAGGGTAAAAATTACCATTCCAACTCAAAAGGGTGCTACAGTAGAGAAAGCGTTGGATAGCGGATGGGTAAAAATTACTATTCCCAATCCAGTGAGTGCAACAGTAGGGAAAGCGTTGGATAGCGTAAAGGTAAAAATTACTATTCCAACTCCAAATGGTGCAACAGTGGGGAAAGCGTTGGAAAGTGTAGGGAGTAAAATTACTATTCCCACTCCAGAGAGTGCAACAGTAGGGAAAGCGCTGGATAGCGAGTGGGTAGAAATTACTATTCCCACTTCAGTGAGTGCAACAGTAGGGAAAGCGTTGGATAGCGTACGGGTAAAAATTACTATTCCCACTCCAGTGGATGCAACAGTAGGAAAAGTGTTGGATAGTGTAGGGGGGTAAAATTACTATTCCCACTCCAGAGAGTGCAACAGTAGGGAAAGCGTAGGATAGCGGATAGGTACAAATGACTATTCCCACTCCAATGAGTGCAACGGTAGTGAATGCGTTGGATAGTGTAGGGGGTAAAATTACTATTCCCACTCCAGAGAGTGCAACAGTAGGGAAAGCTTAGGATAGCATAGGGGGAAAAATTACTTTTCCGACTCCAAAGGGTGCAACAGTAGGAAAAGCGTTGGATAGCGGGTGGGTAAAAATTACTATTCCCACTCCAGTGAGTGCAACAGTAGAGAAAGCATTGGATAGCGTACGGGTAGAAATTACTATTCCCACTCCAGTGGGTGCAACAGTAGGGAAAGTGTTGGCTAGCGGGTAGGTAAAAATGACTATTCACACTCCAATGACTTCAACATTAGGGAAAGCGTTGGATAGCGTAAGGGTAAAAATTACTATTCCAACTCCAAAGGGTGCAACAGTTGGGGAAGCGTTGGATAGTGTAGGGGGTAAAATTACTATTCCCATTCCAGAAAGTGCAATAGTGGGGAAAGCGTTGGATAGCAGGTGGGTAAATATTACTATTCACACTCCAGTGAGTGCAACAGTGGGGAAAGCGTTGGATAGCGTAAGGGTAAAAATTACTATTCCAACTCCAAAGGGTGCAACAGTAGGGAAAGCGTTGGATAGCTGGTGGGTAAAAATTACTATTCCCACTCCAGTGAGTGCAACAGTAGGGAAAGCGTTGGCTAGCGTACGGGTAAAAATTACTATTCCAACTCCAGTGACTGCGAAAGTAGGGAAAGCGTTGGATAGCGTAAGGGTAAAAATTACTATTCCAACCCCAAAGGGTGCAACAGTAGGGAACGCATTGGATAGCGAGTGGGTAAAAATTACTATTCCAACTCCAGTAAGTGCAACAGTAGGGAAAGCGTTGGATAGCGTAAGGGTAAAAATTGCTATTCCAACTCCAAAGGGTGCAACAGTAGGGAAAGCGTTGGATAGTGTAGGGGGTAAAATTACTATTCCCACTCCAGAGAGTGCAACAGTAGGGAAAGCGTTGGATAGCGGGTGGGTAAAACTTACTATTCCCACTCCAGTGAGTGCAACAGTAGGGAAAGCGTTGGATAGGGTACAGGTAAAAATGACTATTCCTACTCCAGTGAGTGCAACAGTAGGGAAAGCGTTGGATAGCGTAAGAGTAAAAATTACTATTCTAACTCCAAAGGGTGCAACAGTAGGGAAAGCGTTGGATAGCGGGTGGGTAAACATTACTATTCCCACTGCAGTGAGTGCAACAGTAGGGAAAGCGTTGGATAGCGTAAGGGTAAAAATTACTATTCCAACTCCAAAGGGTGCAACTGTAGGGAAAGCGTTGGATAGCGAGTGGGTAAAAATTACTATTCCAACTCCAGTGAGTACAACAGTAGGGAAAGCGTTGGATAGCGTAAGGGTAAAAATTACCATTCCAACTCAAAAGGGTGCTACAGTAGGGAAAGCGTTGGATAGCGGATGGGTAAAAATTACTATTCCCAATCCAGTGAGTGCAACAGTAGGGAAAGCGTTGGATAGCGTAAAGGTAAAAATTACTATTCCAACTCCAAATGGTGCAACAGTAGGGAAAGCGTTGGATAGTGTAGGGAGTAAAATTACTATTCCCACTCCAGAGAGTGCAACAGTAGGGAAAGCTTTGGATAGCGGGTGGGTAAAAATTACTATTCCCACTCCAGTGAGTGCAACAGTAGGGAAAGCGTTGGATAGCGTACGGGTAAAAATTACTATTCCCACTCCAGTGGGTGCAACAGTAGGAAAAGTGTTGGCTAGCGGGTAGGTAAAAATGACTATTCACACTCCAATGAGTTCAACATTAGGGAAAGCGTTGGATAGCGTAAGGGTAAAAATTACTATTCCAACTCCAAAGTGTGCAACAGTTGGGAAAGCGTTGGATAGTGTAGGGGGTAAAATTACTATTCCCACTCCAGTGAGTGCAACAGTAGGGAAAGCGTTGGATAGCGTACAGGTAAAAATTACTATTCCCACTCCAGTGAGTGCAACAGTAGGGAAAGCGTTGGATAGCGTAAGGGTAAAAATTACTATTCCAACTCCAAAGGGTGCAACAGTAGGGAAAGCGTTGGATAGCGAGTGGGTAAAAATTACTATTCCAACTCCAGTGAGTACAACAGTAGGGAAAGCGTTGGATAGCGTAAGGGTAAAAATTACCATTCCAACTCAAAAGGGTGCTACAGTAGGGAAAGCGTTGGATAGAGGATGGGTAAAAATTACTATTCCCAATCCAGTGAGTGCAACAGTAGGGAAAGCGTTAGATAGCGTAAAGGTAAAAATTACTATTCCAACTCCAAATGGTGCAACAGTAGGGAAAGCGTTGGATAGTGTAGGGAGTAAAATTACTATTCCCACTCCAGAGAGTGCAACAGTAGGGAAAGCTTTGGATAGCGGGTGGGTAAAAATTACTATTCCCACTCCAGTGAGTGCAACAGTAGGGAAAGCGTTGGATAGCGTACGGGTAAAAATTACTATTCCCACTCCAGTGGGTGCAACAGTAGGAAAAGTGTTGGCTAGCGGGTAGGTAAAAATGACTATTCACACTCCAATGAGTTCAACATTAGGGAAAGCGTTGGATAGCGTAAGGGTAAAAATTACTATTCCAACTCCAAAGTGTGCAACAGTTGGGAAAGCGTTGGATAGTGTAGGGGGTAAAATTACTATTCCCACTCCAGAAAGTGCAACAGTAGGGAAAGCGTTGGATAGCGGGTGGGTAAAAATTACTATACCCACTCCAGTGAGTGCAACAGTGGGGAAAGCGTTGGATAGCATACGGGTAAAAATTACTATTCCTACTCCAGTGAGTGCAACAGTAGGGAAAGCGTTGGATAGCGTAAGGGTAAAAATTACTATTCCAACTCCAAAGGGTGCAACAGTAGGGAAAGCGTTGGATAGCGGGTGGGTAAAAATTACTATTCCAACTCCAGTGACTGCAACAGTAGGGAAAGCGTTGGATAGCGTAAGTGTAAAAATTACTATTACAACCCCAAAGGGTGCAACAGTAGGGAAAGCATTGGATAGCGAGTGGGTAAAAATTACTATTCCAACTCCAGTGAGTGCAACAGTGGGGAAAGCGTTGGATAGCGGGTGGGTAAAAATTACTATACCCACTCCAGTGAGTGCAACAGTGGGGAAAGAGTTGGATAGCATACGGGTAAAAATTACTATTCCTACTCCAGTGAGAGCAACAGTAGGGAAAGCGTTGGATAGCGTAAGGGTAAAAATTACTATTCCAACTCCAAAGGGTGCAACAGTAGGGAAAGCGTTGGATAGCGGGTGGGTAAAAATTACTATTCCCACTCCAGTGAGTGCAACAGTAGGGAAAGCGTTGGATAGCGTAAGGGTAAAAATTACTATTCCAACTCCAAAGGGTGCAACAGTAGGGAAAGCGTTGGATAGTGTAGGGGGTAAAATTACTATTCCCACTCCAGAGAGTGCAACAGTAGGGAAAGCGTTGGATAGCAGGTGGGTAAAAATTACTATTCCCACTCCAGTGAGTGCAACAGTAGGGAAAGCGTTAGATAGCGTACAGGTAAAAATTACTATTCCTACTCCAGTGAGTGCAACAGTAGGGAAAGCGTTGGATAGCGTAAGAGTAAAAATTACTATTCCAACTCCAAAGGGTGCAACAGTAGGGAAAGCGTTGGATAGCGGGTGGGTAAAAATTACTATTCCCACTCCAGTGAGTGCAACAGTAGGGAAAGCGTTGGATAGCGTAAGGGTAAAAAATACTATTCCAACTCCAAAGGGTGCAACAGTAGGGAAAGCGTTGGATAGCGAGTGGGTAAAAATGACTATTCCAACTCCAGTGAGTGCAACAGTAGGGAAAGCGTTGGATAGCGTAAGGGTAAAAATTACCATTCCAACTCAAAAGGGTGCTACAGTAGAGAAAGCGTTGGATAGCGGATGGGTAAAAATTACTATTCCCAATCCAGTGAGTGCAACAGTAGGGAAAGCGTTGGATAGCGTAAAGGTAAAAATTACTATTCCAACTCCAAATGGTGCAACAGTAGGGAAAGCGTTGGAAAGTGTAGGGAGTAAAATTACTATTCTCACTCCAGAGAGTGCAACAGTAGGGAAAGCGTTGGATAGCGAGTGGGTAAAAATTACTATTCCCACTTCAGTGAGTGCAACAGTAGGGAAAGCGTTGGATAGCGTACGGGTAAAAATTACTATTCCCACTCCAGTGGGTGCAACAGTAGGAAAAGTGTTGGATAGTGTAGGGGGGTAAAATTACTATTCCCACTCCAGAGAGTGCAACAGTAGGGAAAGCGTAGGATAGCGGATAGGTACAAATGACTATTCCCACTCCAATGAGTGCAACGGTAGGGAATGCGTTGGATAGTGTAGGGGGTAAAATTACTATTCCCACTCCAGAGAGTGCAACAGTAGGGAAAGCTTAGGATAGCATAGGGGGAAAAATTACTTTTCCTACTCCAAAGGGTGCAACAGTAGGAAAAGCGTTGGATAGCGGGTGGGTAAAAATTACTATTCCCACTCCAGTGAGTGCAACAGTAGAGAAAGCATTGGATAGCGTACGGGTAGAAATTACTATTCCCACTCCAGTGGGTGCAACAGTAGGGAAAGTGTTGGCTAGCGGGTAGGTAAAAATGACTATTCACACTCCAATGACTTCAACATTAGGGAAAGCGTTGGATAGCGTAAGGGTAAAAATTACTATTCCAACTCCAAAGGGTGCAACAGTAGGGAAAGCGTTGGATAGCTGGTGGGTAAAAATTACTATTCCCACTCCAGTGAGTGCAACAGTAGGGAAAGCGTTGGCTAGCGTACGGGTAAAAATTACTATTCCAACTCCAGTGACTGCGACAGTAGGGAAAGCGTTGGATAGCGTAAGGGTAAAAATTACTATTCCAACCCCAAAGGGTGCAACAGTAGGGAAAGCATTGGATAGCGAGTGGGTAAAAATTACTATTCCAACTCCAGTAAGTGCAACAGTAGGGAAAGCGTTGGATAGCGTAAGGGTAAAAATTACTATTCCAACTCCAAAGGGTGCAACAGTAGGGAAAGCGTTGGATAGTGTAGGGGGTAAAATTACTATTCCCACTCCAGAGAGTGCAACAGTAGGGAAAGGGTTGGATAGCGGGTGGGTAAAAATTACTATTCCCACTCCAGTGAGTGCAACAGTAGGGAAAGCGTTTAATAGCGTACAGGTAAAAATTACTATTCCTACTCCAGTGAGTGCAACAGTAGAGAAAGCGTTGGATAGCGTAAGGGTAAAAATTACTATTCCAACTCCAAAGGGTGCAACAGTAGGGAAAGCGTTGGATAGCGAGTGGGTAAAAATTACTATTCCACCTCCAGTGAGTACAACAGTAGGGAAAGCGTTGGATAGCGTAAGGCTAAAAATTACCATTCCAACTCAAAAGGGTGCTACAGTAGGGAAAGCGTTGGATAGCGGATGGGTAAAAATTACTATTCCCAATCCAGTGAGTGCAACAGTAGGGAAAGCGTTGGATAGCGTAAAGGTAAAAATTACTATTCCAACTCCAAATGGTGCAACAGTAGGGAAAGCGTTGGATAGTGTAGGGAGTAAAATTACTATTCCCACTCCAGAGAGTGCAACAGTAGGGAAAGCTTTGGATAGCGGGTGGGTAAAAATTACTATTCCCACTCCAGTGAGTGCAACAGTAGGGAAAGCGTTGGATAGCGTACGGGTAAAAATTACTATTCCCACTCCAGTGGGTGCAACAGTAGGAAAAGTGTTGGCTAGCGGGTAGGTAAAAATGACTATTCACACTCCAATGAGTTCAACATTAGGGAAAGCGTTGGATAGCGTAAGGGTAAAAATTACTATTCCAACTCCAAAGTGTGCAACAGTTGGGAAAGCGTTGGATAGTGTAGGGGGTAAAATTACTATTCCCACTCCAGAAAGTGCAACAGTAGGGAAAGCGTTGGATAGCGGGTGGGTAAAAATTACTATACCCACTCCAGTGAGTGCAACAGTGGGGAAAGCGTTGGATAGCATACGGGTAAAAATTACTATTCCTACTCCAGTGAGTGCAACAGTAGGGAAAGCGTTGGATAGCGTAAGGGTAAAAATTACTATTCCAACTCCAAAGTGTGCAACAGTAGGGAAAGCGTTGGATAGCGGGTGGGTAAAAATTACTATTCCCACTCCAGTGAGTGCAACAGTAGGGAAAGCGTTGGCTAGCGTACGGGTACAAATTACTATTCCAACTCCAGTGACTGCAACAGTAGGGAAAGCGTTGGATAGCGTAAGTGTAAAAATTACTATTACAACCCCAAAGGGTGCAACAGTAGGGAAAGCATTGGATAGCGAGTGGGTAAAAATTACTATTCCAACTCCAGTGAGTGCAACAGTGGGGAAAGCGTTGGATAGCGGGTGGGTAAAAATTACTATACCCACTCCAGTGAGTGCAACAGTGGGGAAAGAGTTGGATAGCATACGGGTAAAAATTACTATTCCTACTCCAGTGAGTGCAACAGTAGGGAAAGCGTTGGATAGCGTAAGGGTAAAAATTACTATTCCAACTCCAAAGGGTGCAACAGTAGGGAAAGCGTTGGATAGCGGGTGGGTAAAAATTACTATTCCCACTCCAGTGAGTGCAACAGTAGGGAAAGCGTTGGATAGCGTAAGGGTAAAAATTACTATTCCAACTCCAAAGGGTGCAACAGTAGGGAAAGCGTTGGATAGTGTAGGGGGTAAAATTACTATTCCCACTCCAGAGAGTGCAACAGTAGGGAAAGCGTTGGATAGCAGGTGGGTAAAAATTACTATTCCCACTCCAGTGAGTGCAACAGTAGGGAAAGTGTTAGATAGCGTACAGGTAAAAATTATTATTCCTACTCCAGTGAGTGCAACAGTAGGGAAAGCGTTGGATAGCGTAAGAGTAAAAATTACTATTCTAACTCCAAAGGGTGCAACAGTAGGGAAAGCGTTGGATAGCGGGTGGGTAAAAATTACTATTCCCACTCCAGTGAGTGCAACAGTAGGGAAAGCGTTGGATAGCGTAAGGGTAAAAAATACTATTCCAACTCCAAAGGGTGCAACAGTAGGGAAAGCGTTGGATAGCGAGTGGGTAAAAATGACTATTCCAACTCCAGTGAGTGCAACAGTAGGGAAAGCATTGGATAGCGTAAGGGTAAAAATTACCATTCCAACTCAAAAGGGTGCTACAGTAGAGAAAGCGTTGGATAGCGGATGGGTAAAAATTACTATTCCCAATCCAGTGAGTGCAACAGTAGGGAAAGCGTTGGATAGCGTAAAGGTAAAAATTACTATTCCAACTCCAAATGGTGCAACAGTGGGGAAAGCGTTGGAAAGTGTAGGGAGTAAAATTACTATTCCCACTCCAGAGAGTGCAACAGTAGGGAAAGCGCTGGATAGCGAGTGGGTAAAAATTACTATTCCCACTTCAGTGAGTGCAACAGTAGGGAAAGCGTTGGATAGCGTACGGGTAAAAATTACTATTCCCACTCCAGTGGGTGCAACAGTAGGAAAAGTGTTGGATAGTGTAGGGGGGTAAAATTACTATTCCCACTCCAGAGAGTGCAACAGTAGGGAAAGCGTAGGATAGCGGATAGGTACAAATGACTATTCCCACTCCAATGAGTGCAACAGTAGTGAATGCGTTGGATAGTGTAGGGGGTAAAATTACTATTCCCACTCCAGAGAGTGCAACAGTAGGGAAAGCTTAGGATAGCATAGGGGGAAAAATTACTTTTCCTACGCCAAAGGGTGCAACAGTAGGAAAAACGTTGGATAGCGGGTGGGTAAAAATTACTATTCCCACTCCAGTGAGTGCAACAGTAGAGAAAGCATTGGATAGCGTATGGGTAGAAATTACTATTCCCACTCCAGTGGGTGCAACAGTAGGGAAAGTGTTGGCTAGCGGGTAGGTAAAAATGACTATTCACACTCCAATGACTTCAACATTAGGGAAAGCGTTGGATAGCGTAAGGGTAAAAATTACTATTCCAACTCCAAAGGGTGCAACAGTTGGGAAAGCGTTGGATAGTGTAGGGGGTAAAATTACTATTCCCATTCCAGAAAGTGCAATAGTGGGGAAAGCGTTGGATAGCAGGTGGGTAAATATTACTATTCACACTCCAGTGAGTGCAACAGTGGGGAAAGCGTTGGATAGCGTAAGGGTAAAAATTACTATTCCAACTCCAAAGGGTGCAACAGTAGGGAAAGCGTTGGATAGCTGGTGAGTAAAAATTACTATTCCCACTCCAGTGAGTGCAACAGTAGGGAAAGCGTTGGCTAGCGTACGGGTAAAAATTACTATTCCAACTCCAGTGACTGCGAAAGTAGGGAAAGCGTTGGATAGCGTAAGGGTAAAAATTACTATTCCAACCCCAAAGGGTGCAACAGTAGGGAACGCATTGGATAGCGAGTGGGTAAAAATTACTATTCCAACTCCAGTAAGTGCAACAGTAGGGAAAGCGTTGGATAGCGTAAGGGTAAAAATTGCTATTCCAACTCCAAAGGGTGCAACAGTAGGGAAAGCGTTGGATAGTGTAGGGGGTAAAATTACTATTCCCATTCCAGCGAGTGCAACAGTAGGGAAAGCGTTGGATAGCGGGTGGGTAAAAATTACTATTCCCACTCCAGTGAGTGCAACAGTAGGGAAAGCGTTGGATAGCGTACAGGTAAAAATGACTATTCCTACTCCAGTGAGTGCAACAGTAGGGAAAGCGTTGGATAGCGTAAGAGTAAAAATTACTATTCTAACTCCAAAGGGTGCAACAGTAGGGAAAGCGTTGGATAGCGGGTGGGTAAAAATTACTATTCCCACTGCAGTGAGTGCAACAGTAGGGAAAGCGTTGGATAGCGTAAGGGTAAAAATTACTATTCCAACTCCAAAGGGTGCAACAGTAGGGAAAGCGTTGGATAGCGAGTGGGTAAAAATTACTATTCCAACTCCAGTGAGTACAACAGTAGGGAAAGCGTTGGATAGCGTAAGGGTAAAAATTACCATTCCAACTCAAAAGGGTGCTACAGTAGGGAAAGCGTTGGATAGCGGATGGGTAAAAATTACTATTCCCAATCCAGTGAGTGCAACAGTAGGGAAAGCGTTGGATAGCGTAAAGGTAAAAATTACTATTCCAACTCCAAATGGTGCAACAGTAGGGAAAGCGTTGGATAGTGTAGGGAGTAAAATTACTATTCCCACTCCAGAGAGTGCAACAGTAGGGAAAGCTTTGGATAGCGGGTGGGTAAAAATTACTATTCCCACTCCAGTGAGTGCAACAGTAGGGAAAGCGTTGGATAGCGTACGGGTAAAAATTACTATTCCCACTCCAGTGGGTGCAACAGTAGGAAAAGTGTTGGCTAGCGGGTAGGTAAAAATGACTATTCACACTCCAATGAGTTCAACATTAGGGAAAGCGTTGGATAGCGTAAGGGTAAAAATTACTATTCCAACTCCAAAGTGTGCAACAGTAGGGAAAGCGTTGGATAGTGTAGGGAGTAAAATTACTATTCCCACTCCAGAAAGTGCAACAGTAGGGAAAGCGTTGGATAGCGGGTGGGTAAAAATTACTATACCCACTCCAGTGAGTGCAACAGTGGGGAAAGCGTTGGATAGCATACGGGTAAAAATTACTATTCCTACTCCAGTGAGTGCAACAGTAGGGAAAGCGTTGGATAGCGTAAGGGTAAAAATTACTATTCCAACTCCAAAGGGTGCAACAGTAGGGAAAGCGTTGGATAGCGGGTGGATAAAAATTACTATTCCCACTCCAGTGAGTGCAACAGTAGGGAAAGCGTTGGCTAGCGTACGGGTACAAATTACTATTCCAACTCCAGTGACTGCAACAGTAGGGAAAGCGTTGGATAGCGTAAGTGTAAAAATTACTATTACAACCCCAAAGGGTGCAACAGTAGGGAAAGCATTGGATAGCGAGTGGGTAAAAATTACTATTCCAACTCCAGTGAGTGCAACAGTGGGGAAAGCGTTGGATAGCGGGTGGGTAAAAATTACTATACCCACTCCAGTGAGTGCAACAGTGGGGAAAGAGTTGGATAGCATACGGGTAAAAATTACTATTCCTACTCCAGTGAGTGCAACAGTAGGGAAAGAGTTGGATAGCGTAAGGGTAAAAACTTACTATTCCAACTCCAAAGGGTGCAACAGTAGGGAAAGCGTTGGATAGCGGGTGGGTAAAAATTACTATTCCCACTCCAGTGAGTCCAACAGTAGGGAAAGTGTTGGATAGCGTAAGGGTAAAAATTACTATTCCAACTCCAAAGGGTGCAACAGTAGGGAAAGCGTTGGATAGTGTAGGGGGTAAAATTACTATTGCCACTCCAGAGAGTGCAACAGTAGGGAAAGCGTTGGATAGCAGGTGGGTAAAAATTACTATTCCCACTCCAGTGAGTGCAACAGTAGGGAAAGCGTTAGATAGCGTACAGGTAAAAATTACTATTCCTACTCCAGTGAGTGCAACAGTAGGGAAAGCGTTGGATAGCGTAAGAGTAAAAATTACTATTCTAACTCCAAAGGGTGCAACAGTAGGGAAAGCGTTGGATAGCGGGTGGGTAAAAATTACTATTCCCACTCCAGTGAGTGCAACAGTAGGGAAAGCGTTGGATAGCGTAAGGGTAAAAAATACTATTCCAACTCCAAAGGGTGCAACAGTAGGGAAAGCGTTGGATAGCGAGTGGGTAAAAATGACTATTCCAACTCCAGTGAGTGCAACAGTAGGGAAAGCGTTGGATAGCGTAAGGGTAAAAATTACTATTCCAACTCCAAAGGGTGCAACAGTAGGGAAAGCGTTGGATAGCCGGTGGGTAAAAATTACTATTCCCACTCCAGTGAGTGCAACAGTAGGGAAAGCGTTGGCTAGCGTACGGGTACAAATTACTATTCCAACTCCAGTGACTGCAACAGTAGGGAAAGCGTTGGATAGCGTAAGTGTAAAAATTACTATTACAACCCCAAAGGGTGCAACAGTAGGGAAAGCATTGGATAGCGAGTGGGTAAAAATTACTATTCCAACTCCAGTGAGTGCAACAGTGGGGAAAGCGTTGGATAGCGGGTGGGTAAAAATTACTATACCCACTCCAGTGAGTGCAACAGTGGGGAAAGAGTTGGATAGCATACGGGTAAAAATTACTATTCCTACTCCAGTGAGTGCAACAGTAGGGAAAGCGTTGGATAGCGTAAGGGTAAAAATTACTATTCCAACTCCAAAGGGTGCAACAGTAGGGAAAGCGTTGGATAGCGGGTGGGTAAAAATTACTATTCCCACTCCAGTGAGTGCAACAGTAGGGAAAGCGTTGGATAGCGTAAGGGTAAAAATTACTATTCCAACTCCAAAGGGTGCAACAGTAGGGAAAGCGTTGGATAGTGTAGGGGGTAAAATTACTATTCCCACTCCAGAGAGTGCAACAGTAGGGAAAGCGTTGGATAGCAGGTGGGTAAAAATTACTATTCCCACTCCAGTGAGTGCAACAGTAGGGAAAGCGTTAGATAGCGTACAGGTAAAAATTACTATTCCTACTCCAGTGAGTGCAACAGTAGGGAAAGCGTTGGATAGCGTAAGAGTAAAAATTACTATTCCAACTCCAAAGGGTGCAACAGTAGGGAAAGCGTTGGATAGCGGGTGGGTAAAAATTACTATTCCCACTCCAGTGAGTGCAACAGTAGGGAAAGCGTTGGATAGCGTAAGGGTAAAAAATACTATTCCAACTCCAAAGGGTGCAACAGTAGGGAAAGCGTTGGATAGCGAGTGGGTAAAAATGACTATTCCAACTCCAGTGAGTGCAACAGTAGGGAAAGCGTTGGATAGCGTAAGGGTAAAAATTACCATTCCAACTCAAAAGGGTGCTACAGTAGAGAAAGCGTTGGATAGCAGATGGGTAAAAATTACTATTCCCAATCCAGTGAGTGCAACAGTAGGGAAAGCGTTGGATAGCGTAAAGGTAAAAATTACTATTCCAACTCCAAATGGTGCAACAGTAGGGAAAGCGTTGGAAAGTGTAGGGAGTAAAATTACTATTCTCACTCTAGAGAGTGCAACAGTAGGGAAAGCGTTGGATAGCGAGTGGGTAAAAATGACTATTCCCACTTCAGTGAGTGCAACAGTAGGGAAAGCGTTGGATAGCGTACGGGTAAAAATTACTATTCCCACTCCAGTGGGTGCAACAGTAGGAAAAGTGTTGGATAGTGTAGGGGGGTAAAATTACTATTCCCACTCCAGAGAGTGCAACAGTAGGGAAAGCGTAGGATAGCGGATAGGTACAAATGACTATTCCCACTCCAATGAGTGCAACGGTAGGGAATGCGTTGGATAGTGTAGGGGGTAAAATTACTATTCCCACTCCAGAGAGTGCAACAGTAGGGAAAGCTTAGGATAGCATAGGGGGAAAAATTACTTTTCCTACTCCAAAGGGTGCAACAGTAGGAAAAGCGTTGGATAGCGGGTGGGTAAAAATTACTATTCCCACTCCAGTGAGTGCAACAGTAGAGAAAGCATTGGATAGCGTACGGGTAGAAATTACTATTCCCACTCCAGTGGGTGCAACAGTAGGGAAAGTGTTGGCTAGCGGGTAGGTAAAAATGACTATTCACACTCCAATGACTTCAACATTAGGGAAAGCGTTGGATAGCGTAAGGGTAAAAATTACTATTCCAACTCCAAAGGGTGCAACAGTAGGGAAAGCGTTGGATAGCTGGTGGGTAAAAATTACTATTCCCACTCCAGTGAGTGCAACAGTAGGGAAAGCGTTGGCTAGCGTACGGGTAAAAATTACTATTCCAACTCCAGTGACTGCGACAGTAGGGAAAGCGTTGGATAGCGTAAGGGTAAAAATTACTATTCCAACCCCAAAGGGTGCAACAGTAGGGAAAGCATTGGATAGCGAGTGGGTAAAAATTACTATTCCAACTCCAGTAAGTGCAACAGTAGGGAAAGCGTTGGATAGCGTAAGGGTAAAAATTACTATTCCAACTCCAAAGGGTGCAACAGTAGGGAAAGCGTTGGATAGTGTAGGGGGTAAAATTACTATTCCCACTCCAGAGAGTGCAACAGTAGGGAAAGCGTTGGATAGCGGGTGGGTAAAAATTACTATTCCCACTCCAGTGAGTGCAACAGTAGGGAAAGCGTTTAATAGCGTACAGGTAAAAATTACTATTCCTACTCCAGTGAGTGCAACAGTAGGGAAAGCGTTGGATAGCGTAAGGGTAAAAATTACTATTCCAACTCCAAAGGGTGCAACAGTAGGGAAAGCGTTGGATAGCGAGTGGGTAAAAATTACTATTCCACCTCCAGTGAGTACAACAGTAGGGAAAGCGTTGGATAGCGTAAGGGTAAAAATTACCATTCCAACTCAAAAGGGTGCTACAGTAGGGAAAGCGTTGGATAGCGGATGGGTAAAAATTACTATTCCCAATCCAGTGAGTGCAACAGTAGGGAAAGCGTTGGATAGCGTAAAGGTAAAAATTACTATTCCAACTCCAAATGGTGCAACAGTAGGGAAAGCGTTGGATAGTGTAGGGAGTAAAATTACTATTCCCACTCCAGAGAGTGCAACAGTAGGGAAAGCTTTGGATAGCGGGTGGGTAAAAATTACTATTCCCACTCCAGTGAGTGCAACAGTAGGGAAAGCGTTGGATAGCGTACGGGTAAAAATTACTATTCCCACTCCAGTGGGTGCAACAGTAGGAAAAGTGTTGGCTAGCGGGTAGGTAAAAATGACTATTCACACTCCAATGAGTTCAACATTAGGGAAAGTGTTGGATAGCGTAAGGGTAAAAATTACTATTCCAACTCCAAAGTGTGCAACAGTTGGGAAAGCGTTGGATAGTGTAGGGGGTAAAATTACTATTCCCACTCCAGAAAGTGCAACAGTAGGGAAAGCGTTGGATAGCGGGTGGGTAAAAATTACTATACCCACTCCAGTGAGTGCAACAGTGGGGAAAGCGTTGGATAGCATACGGGTAAAAATTACTATTCCTACTCCAGTGAGTGCAACAGTAGGGAAAGCGTTGGATAGCGTAAGGGTAAAAATTACTATTCCAACTCCAAAGTGTGCAACAGTAGGGAAAGCGTTGGATAGCGGGTGGGTAAAAATTACTATTCCCACTCCAGTGAGTGCAACAGTAGGGAAAGCGTTGGCTAGCGTACGGGTACAAATTACTATTCCAACTCCAGTGACTGCAACAGTAGGGAAAGCGTTGGATAGCGTAAGTGTAAAAATTACTATTACAACCCCAAAGGGTGCAACAGTAGGGAAAGCATTGGATAGCGAGTGGGTAAAAATTACTATTCCAACTCCAGTGAGTGCAACAGTGGGGAAAGCGTTGGATAGCGGGTGGGTAAAAATTACTATACCCACTCCAGTGAGTGCAACAGTGGGGAAAGAGTTGGATAGCATACGGGTAAAAATTACTATTCCTACTCCAGTGAGTGCAACAGTAGGGAAAGCGTTGGATAGCGTAAGGGTAAAAATTACTATTCCAACTCCAAAGGGTGCAACAGTAGGGAAAGCGTTGGATAGCGGGTGGGTAAAAATTACTATTCCCACTCCAGTGAGTGCAACAGTAGGGAAAGCGTTGGATAGCGTAAGGGTAAAAATTACTATTCCAACTCCAAAGGGTGCAACAGTAGGGAAAGCGTTGGATAGTGTAGGGGGTAAAATTACTATTCCCACTCCAGAGAGTGCAACAGTAGGGAAAGCGTTGGATAGCAGGTGGGTAAAAATTACTATTCCCACTCCAGTGAGTGCAACAGTAGGGAAAGTGTTAGATAGCGTACAGGTAAAAATTACTATTCCTACTCCAGTGAGTGCAACAGTAGGGAAAGCGTTGGATAGCGTAAGAGTAAAAATTACTATTCTAACTCCAAAGGGTGCAACAGTAGGGAAAGCGTTGGATAGCGGGTGGGTAAAAATTACTATTCCCACTCCAGTGAGTGCAACAGTAGGGAAAGCGTTGGATAGCGTAAGGGTAAAAAATACTATTCCAACTCCAAAGGGTGCAACAGTAGGGAAAGCGTTGGATAGCGAGTGGGTAAAAATGACTATTCCAACTCCAGTGAGTGCAACAGTAGGGAAAGCATTGGATAGCGTAAGGGTAAAAATTACCATTCCAACTCAAAAGGGTGCTACAGTAGAGAAAGCGTTGGATAGCGGATGGGTAAAAATTACTATTCCCAATCCAGTGAGTGCAACAGTAGGGAAAGCGTTGGATAGCGTAAAGGTAAAAATTACTATTCCAACTCCAAATGGTGCAACAGTGGGGAAAGCGTTGGAAAGTGTAGGGAGTAAAATTACTATTCCCACTCCAGAGAGTGCAACAGTAGGGAAAGCGCTGGATAGCGAGTGGGTAAAAATTACTATTCCCACTTCAGTGAGTGCAACAGTAGGGAAAGCGTTGGATAGCGTACGGGTAAAAATTACTATTCCCACTCCAGTGGATGCAACAGTAGGAAAAGTGTTGGATAGTGTAGGGGGGTAAAATTACTATTCCCACTCCAGAGAGTGCAACAGTAGGGAAAGCGTAGGATAGCGGATAGGTACAAATGACTATTCCCACTCCAATGAGTGCAACGGTAGTGAATGCGTTGGATAGTGTAGGGGGTAAAATTACTATTCCCACTCCAGAGAGTGCAACAGTAGGGAAAGCTTAGGATAGCATAGGGGGAAAAATTACTTTTCCGACTCCAAAGGGTGCAACAGTAGGAAAAGCGTTGGATAGCGGGTGGGTAAAAATTACTATTCCCACTCCAGTGAGTGCAACAGTAGAGAAAGCATTGGATAGCGTACGGGTAGAAATTACTATTCCCACTCCAGTGGGTGCAACAGTAGGGAAAGTGTTGGCTAGCGGGTAGGTAAAAATGACTATTCACACTCCAATGACTTCAACATTAGGGAAAGCGTTGGATAGCGTAAGGGTAAAAATTACTATTCCAACTCCAAAGGGTGCAACAGTTGGGGAAGCGTTGGATAGTGTAGGGGGTAAAATTACTATTCCCATTCCAGAAAGTGCAATAGTGGGGAAAGCGTTGGATAGCAGGTGGGTAAATATTACTATTCACACTCCAGTGAGTGCAACAGTGGGGAAAGCGTTGGATAGCGTAAGGGTAAAAATTACTATTCCAACTCCAAAGGGTGCAACAGTAGGGAAAGCGTTGGATAGCTGGTGGGTAAAAATTACTATTCCCACTCCAGTGAGTGCAACAGTAGGGAAAGCGTTGGCTAGCGTACGGGTAAAAATTACTATTCCAACTCCAGTGACTGCGAAAGTAGGGAAAGCGTTGGATAGCGTAAGGGTAAAAATTACTATTCCAACCCCAAAGGGTGCAACAGTAGGGAACGCATTGGATAGCGAGTGGGTAAAAATTACTATTCCAACTCCAGTAAGTGCAACAGTAGGGAAAGCGTTGGATAGCGTAAGGGTAAAAATTGCTATTCCAACTCCAAAGGGTGCAACAGTAGGGAAAGCGTTGGATAGTGTAGGGGGTAAAATTACTATTCCCACTCCAGAGAGTGCAACAGTAGGGAAAGCGTTGGATAGCGGGTGGGTAAAACTTACTATTCCCACTCCAGTGAGTGCAACAGTAGGGAAAGCGTTGGATAGGGTACAGGTAAAAATGACTATTCCTACTCCAGTGAGTGCAACAGTAGGGAAAGCGTTGGATAGCGTAAGAGTAAAAATTACTATTCTAACTCCAAAGGGTGCAACAGTAGGGAAAGCGTTGGATAGCGGGTGGGTAAACATTACTATTCCCACTGCAGTGAGTGCAACAGTAGGGAAAGCGTTGGATAGCGTAAGGGTAAAAATTACTATTCCAACTCCAAAGGGTGCAACTGTAGGGAAAGCGTTGGATAGCGAGTGGGTAAAAATTACTATTCCAACTCCAGTGAGTACAACAGTAGGGAAAGCGTTGGATAGCGTAAGGGTAAAAATTACCATTCCAACTCAAAAGGGTGCTACAGTAGGGAAAGCGTTGGATAGCGGATGGGTAAAAATTACTATTCCCAATCCAGTGAGTGCAACAGTAGGGAAAGCGTTGGATAGCGTAAAGGTAAAAATTACTATTCCAACTCCAAATGGTGCAACAGTAGGGAAAGCGTTGGATAGTGTAGGGAGTAAAATTACTATTCCCACTCCAGAGAGTGCAACAGTAGGGAAAGCTTTGGATAGCGGGTGGGTAAAAATTACTATTCCCACTCCAGTGAGTGCAACAGTAGGGAAAGCGTTGGATAGCGTACGGGTAAAAATTACTATTCCCACTCCAGTGGGTGCAACAGTAGGAAAAGTGTTGGCTAGCGGGTAGGTAAAAATGACTATTCACACTCCAATGAGTTCAACATTAGGGAAAGCGTTGGATAGCGTAAGGGTAAAAATTACTATTCCAACTCCAAAGTGTGCAACAGTTGGGAAAGCGTTGGATAGTGTAGGGGGTAAAATTACTATTCCCACTCCAGAAAGTGCAACAGTAGGGAAAGCGTTGGATAGCGGGTGGGTAAAAATTACTATACCCACTCCAGTGAGTGCAACAGTGGGGAAAGCGTTGGATAGCATACGGGTAAAAATTACTATTCCTACTCCAGTGAGTGCAACAGTAGGGAAAGCGTTGGATAGCGTAAGGGTAAAAATTACTATTCCAACTCCAAAGGGTGCAACAGTAGGGAAAGCGTTGGATAGCGGGTGGGTAAAAATTACTATTCCCACTCCAGTGAGTGCAACAGTAGGGAAAGCGTTGGCTAGCGTACGGGTACAAATTACTATTCCAACTCCAGTGACTGCAACAGTAGGGAAAGCGTTGGATAGCGTAAGTGTAAAAATTACTATTACAACCCCAAAGGGTGCAACAGTAGGGAAAGCATTGGATAGCGAGTGGGTAAAAATTACTATTCCAACTCCAGTGAGTGCAACAGTGGGGAAAGCGTTGGATAGCGGGTGGGTAAAAATTACTATACCCACTCCAGTGAGTGCAACAGTGGGGAAAGAGTTGGATAGCATACGGGTAAAAATTACTATTCCTACTCCAGTGAGTGCAACAGTAGGGAAAGCGTTGGATAGCGTAAGGGTAAAAACTTACTATTCCAACTCCAAAGGGTGCAACAGTAGGGAAAGCGTTGGATAGCGGGTGGGTAAAAATTACTATTCCCACTCCAGTGAGTGCAACAGTAGGGAAAGTGTTGGATAGCGTAAGGGTAAAAATTACTATTCCAACTCCAAAGGGTGCAACAGTAGGGAAAGCGTTGGATAGTGTAGGGGGTAAAATTACTATTCCCACTCCAGAGAGTGCAACAGTAGGGAAAGCGTTGGATAGCAGGTGGGTAAAAATTACTATTCCCACTCCAGTGAGTGCAACAGTAGGGAAAGCGTTAAATAGCGTACAGGTAAAAATTACTATTCCTACTCCAGTGAGTGCAACAGTAGGGAAAGCGTTGGATAGCGGGTGGGTAAAAATTACTATTCCCACTCCAGTGAGTGCAACAGTGGGGAAAGCGTTGGATAGCGGGTGGGTAAAAATTACTATACCCACTCCAGTGAGTGCAACAGTGGGGAAAGAGTTGGATAGCATACGGGTAAAAATTACTATTCCTACTCCAGTGAGTGCAACAGTAGGGAAAGCGTTGGATAGCGTAAGGGTAAAAATTACTATTCCAACTCCAAAGGGTGCAACAGTAGGGAAAGCGTTGGATAGCGGGTGGGTAAAAATTACTATTCCCACTCCAGTGAGTGCAACAGTAGGGAAAGCGTTGGATAGCGTAAGGGTAAAAATTACTATTCCAACTCCAAAGGGTGCAACAGTAGGGAAAGCGTTGGATAGTGTAGGGGGTAAAATTACTATTCCCACTCCAGAGAGTGCAACAGTAGGGAAAGCGTTGGATAGCAGGTGGGTAAAAATTACTATTCCCACTCCAGTGAGTGCAACAGTAGGGAAAGCGTTAGATAGCGTACAGGTAAAAATTACTATTCCTACTCCAGTGAGTGCAACAGTAGGGAAAGCGTTGGATAGCGTAAGAGTAAAAATTACTATTCCAACTCCAAAGGGTGCAACAGTAGGGAAAGCGTTGGATAGCGGGTGGGTAAAAATTACTATTCCCACTCCAGTGAGTGCAACAGTAGGGAAAGCGTTGGATAGCGTAAGGGTAAAAAATACTATTCCAACTCCAAAGGGTGCAACAGTAGGGAAAGCGTTGGATAGCGAGTGGGTAAAAATGACTATTCCAACTCCAGTGAGTGCAACAGTAGGGAAAGCGTTGGATAGCGTAAGGGTAAAAATTACCATTCCAACTCAAAAGGGTGCTACAGTAGAGAAAGCGTTGGATAGCAGATGGGTAAAAATTACTATTCCCAATCCAGTGAGTGCAACAGTAGGGAAAGCGTTGGATAGCGTAAAGGTAAAAATTACTATTCCAACTCCAAATGGTGCAACAGTAGGGAAAGCGTTGGAAAGTGTAGGGAGTAAAATTACTATTCTCACTCCAGAGAGTGCAACAGTAGGGAAAGCGTTGGATAGCGAGTGGGTAAAAATGACTATTCCCACTTCAGTGAGTGCAACAGTAGGGAAAGCGTTGGATAGCGTACGGGTAAAAATTACTATTCCCACTCCAGTGGGTGCAACAGTAGGAAAAGTGTTGGATAGTGTAGGGGGGTAAAATTACTATTCCCACTCCAGAGAGTGCAACAGTAGGGAAAGCGTAGGATAGCGGATAGGTACAAATGACTATTCCCACTCCAATGAGTGCAACGGTAGGGAATGCGTTGGATAGTGTAGGGGGTAAAATTACTATTCCCACTCCAGAGAGTGCAACAGTAGGGAAAGCGTAGGATAGCGGATAGGTACAAATGACTATTCCCACTCCAATGAGTGCAACGGTAGTGAATGCGTTGGATAGTGTAGGGGGTAAAATTACTATTCCCACTCCAGAGAGTGCAACAGTAGGGAAAGCTTAGGATAGCATAGGGGGAAAAATTACTTTTCCTACTCCAAAGGGTGCAACAGTAGGAAAAGCGTTGGATAGCGGGTGGGTAAAAATTACTATTCCCACTCCAGTGAGTGCAACAGTAGAGAAAGCATTGGATAGCGTACGGGTAGAAATTACTATTCCCACTCCAGTGGGTGCAACAGTAGGGAAAGTGTTGGCTAGCGGGTAGGTAAAAATGACTATTCACACTCCAATGACTTCAACATTAGGGAAAGCGTTGGATAGCGTAAGGGTAAAAATTACTATTCCAACTCCAAAGGGTGCAACAGTTGGGAAAGCGTTGGATAGTGTAGGGGGTAAAATTACTATTCCCATTCCAGAAAGTGCAATAGTGGGGAAAGCGTTGGATAGCAGGTGGGTAAATATTACTATTCACACTCCAGTGAGTGCAACAGTGGGGAAAGCGTTGGATAGCGTAAGGGTAAAAATTACTATTCCAACTCCAAAGGGTGCAACAGTAGGGAAAGCGTTGGATAGCTGGTGGGTAAAAATTACTATTCCCACTCCAGTGAGTGCAACAGTAGGGAAAGCGTTGGCTAGCGTACGGGTAAAAATTACTATTCCAACTCCAGTGACTGCGAAAGTAGGGAAAGCGTTGGATAGCGTAAGGGTAAAAATTACTATTCCAACCCCAAAGGGTGCAACAGTAGGGAACGCATTGGATAGCGAGTGGGTAAAAATTACTATTCCAACTCCAGTAAGTGCAACAGTAGGGAAAGCGTTGGATAGCGTAAGGGTAAAAATTGCTATTCCAACTCCAAAGGGTGCAACAGTAGGGAAAGCGTTGGATAGTGTAGGGGGTAAAATTACTATTCCCACTCCAGAGAGTGCAACAGTAGGGAAAGCGTTGGATAGCGGGTGGGTAAAAATTACTATTCCCACTCCAGTGAGTGCAACAGTAGGGAAAGCGTTGGATAGGGTACAGGTAAAAATGACTATTCCTACTCCAGTGAGTGCAACAGTAGGGAAAGCGTTGGATAGCGTAAGAGTAAAAATTACTATTCCAACTCCAAAGGGTGCAACAGTAGGGAAAGCGTTGGATAGTGTAGGGGGTAAAATTACTATTCCCACTCCAGAGAGTGCAACAGTAGGGAAAGCGTTGGATAGCGGGTGGGTAAAAATTACTATTCCCACTGCAGTGAGTGCAACAGTAGGGAAAGCGTTGGATAGCGTAAGGGTAAAAATTACTATTCCAACTCCAAAGGGTGCAACTGTAGGGAAAGCGTTGGATAGCGAGTGGGTAAAAATTACTATTCCAACTCCAGTGAGTACAACAGTAGGGAAAGCGTTGGATAGCGTAAGGGTAAAAATTACCATTCCAACTCAAAAGGGTGCTACAGTAGGGAAAGCGTTAGATAGCGGATGGGTAAAAATTACTATTCCCAATCCAGTGAGTGCAACAGTAGGGAAAGCGTTGGATAGCGTAAAGGTAAAAATTACTATTCCAACTCCAAATGGTGCAACAGTAGGGAAAGCGTTGGATAGTGTAGGGAGTAAAATTACTATTCCCACTCCAGAGAGTGCAACAGTAGGGAAAGCTTTGGATAGCGGGTGGGTAAAAATTACTATTCCCACTCCAGTGAGTGCAACAGTAGGGAAAGCGTTGGATAGCGTACGGGTAAAAATTACTATTCCCACTCCAGTGGGTGCAACAGTAGGAAAAGTGTTGGCTAGCGGGTAGGTAAAAATGACTATTCACACTCCAATGAGTTCAACATTAGGGAAAGCGTTGGATAGCGTAAGGGTAAAAATTACTATTCCAACTCCAAAGTGTGCAACAGTTGGGAAAGCGTTGGATAGTGTAGGGGGTAAAATTACTATTCCCACTCCAGAAAGTGCAACAGTAGGGAAAGCGTTGGATAGCGGGTGGGTAAAAATTACTATACCCACTCCAGTGAGTGCAACAGTGGGGAAAGCGTTGGATAGCATACGGGTAAAAATTACTATTCCTACTCCAGTGAGTGCAACAGTAGGGAAAGCGTTGGATAGCGTAAGGGTAAAAATTACTATTCCAACTCCAAAGGGTGCAACAGTAGGGAAAGCGTTGGATAGCGGGTGGGTAAAAATTACTATTCCCACTCCAGTGAGTGCAACAGTAGGGAAAGCGTTGGCTAGCGTACGGGTACAAATTACTATTCCAACTCCAGTGACTGCAACAGTAGGGAAAGCGTTGGATAGCGTAAGTGTAAAAATTACTATTACAACCCCAAAGGGTGCAACAGTAGGGAAAGCATTGGATAGCGAGTGGGTAAAAATTACTATTCCAACTCCAGTGAGTGCAACAGTGGGGAAAGCGTTGGATAGCGGGTGGGTAAAAATTACTATACCCACTCCAGTGAGTGCAACAGTGGGGAAAGAGTTGGATAGCATACGGGTAAAAATTACTATTCCTACTCCAGTGAGTGCAACAGTAGGGAAAGCGTTGGATAGCGTAAGGGTAAAAACTTACTATTCCAACTCCAAAGGGTGCAACAGTAGGGAAAGCGTTGGATAGCGGGTGGGTAAAAATTACTATTCCCACTCCAGTGAGTGCAACAGTAGGGAAAGTGTTGGATAGCGTAAGGGTAAAAATTACTATTCCAACTCCAAAGGGTGCAACAGTAGGGAAAGCGTTGGATAGTGTAGGGGGTAAAATTACTATTCCCACTCCAGAGAGTGCAACAGTAGGGAAAGCGTTGGATAGCAGGTGGGTAAAAATTACTATTCCCACTCCAGTGAGTGCAACAGTAGGGAAAGCGTTAGATAGCGTACAGGTAAAAATTACTATTCCTACTCCAGTGAGTGCAACAGTAGGGAAAGCGTTGGATAGCGTAAGAGTAAAAATTACTATTCTAACTCCAAAGGGTGCAACAGTAGGGAAAGCGTTGGATAGCGGGTGGGTAAAAATTACTATTCCCACTCCAGTGAGTGCAACAGTAGGGAAAGCGTTGGATAGCGTAAGGGTAAAAAATACTATTCCAACTCCAAAGGGTGCAACAGTAGGGAAAGCGTTGGATAGCGAGTGGGTAAAAATGACTATTCCAACTCCAGTGAGTGCAACAGTAGGGAAAGCGTTGGATAGCGTAAGGGTAAAAATTACCATTCCAACTCAAAAGGGTGCTACAGTAGAGAAAGCGTTGGATAGGGTATGGGTAAAAATTACTATTCCCAATCCAGTGAGTGCAACAGTATGGAAAGTGTTGGATAGCGTAAAGGTAAAAATTACTATTCCAACTCCAAATGGTGCAACAGTAGGGAAAGCGTTGGAAAGTGTAGGGAGTAAAATTACTATTCCCACTCCAGAGAGTGCAACAGTAGGGAAAGCGTTGGATAGCGTAAAGGTAAAAATTACTATTCCAACTCCAAATGGTGCAACAGTAGGGAAAGCGTTGGAAAGTGTAGGGAGTAAAATTACTATTCCCACTCCAGAGAGTGCAACAGTAGGGAAAGCGTTGGATAGCGAGTGGGTAAAAATTACTATTCCCACTTCAGTGAGTGCAACAGTAGGGAAAGCGTTGGATAGCGTACGGGTAAAAATTACTATTCCCACTCCAGTGGGTGCAACAGTAGGAAAAGTGTTGGATAGTGTAGGGGGGTAAAATTACTATTCCCACTCTAGAGAGTGCAACAGTAGGGAAAGCGTAGGATAGCGGATAGGTACAAATGACTATTCCCACTCCAATGAGTGCAACGGTAGGTAATGCGTTGGATAGTGTAGGGGGTAAAATTACTATTCCCACTCCAGAGAGTGCAACAGTAGGGAAAGCTTAGGATAGCATAGGGGGAAAAATTACTTTTCCTACTCCAAAGGGTGCAACAGTAGGAAAAGCGTTGGATAGCGGGTGGGTAAAAATTACTATTCCCACTCCAGTGAGTGCAACAGTAGAGAAAGCATTGGATAGCGTACGGGTAGAAATTACTATTCCCACTCCAGTGGGTGCAACAGTAGGGAAAGTGTTGGCTAGCGGGTAGGTAAAAATGACTATTCACACTCCAATGACTTCAACATTAGGGAAAGCGTTGGATAGCGTAAGGGTAAAAGTTACTATTCCAACTCCAAAGGGTGCAACAGTTGGGAAAGCGTTGGATAGTGTAGGGGGTAAAATTACTATTCCCATTCCAGAAAGTGCAATAGTAGGGAAAGTGTTGGATAGCAGGTGGGTAAATATTACTATTCACACTCCAGTGAGTGCAACAGTGGGGAAAGCGTTGGATAGCGTAAGGGTAAAAATTACTATTCCAACTCCAAAGGGTGCAACAGTAGGGAAAGCGTTGGATAGCTGGTGGGTAAAAATTACTATTCCCACTCCAGTGAGTGCAACAGTAGGGAAAGCGTTGGCTAGCGTACGGGTAAAAATTACTATTCCAACTCCAGAGAGTGCAACAGTAGGGAAAGCGTTGGATAGCGGGTGGGTAAAAATTACTATTCCCACTCCAGTGAGTGCAACAGTAGGGAAAGCGTTTAATAGCGTACAGGTAAAAATTACTATTCCTACTCCAGTGAGTGCAACAGTAGGGAAAGCGTTGGATAGCGTAAGGGTAAAAATTACTATTCCAACTCCAAAGGGTGCAACAGTAGGGAAAGCGTTGGATAGCGAGTGGGTAAAAATTACTATTCCACCTCCAGTGAGTACAACAGTAGGGAAAGCGTTGGATAGCGTAAGGGTAAAAATTACCATTCCAACTCAAAAGGGTGCTACAGTAGGGAAAGCGTTGGATAGCGGATGGGTAAAAATTACTATTCCCAATCCAGTGAGTGCAACAGTAGGGAAAGCGTTGGATAGCGTAAAGGTAAAAATTACTATTCCAACTCCAAATGGTGCAACAGTAGGGAAAGCGTTGGATAGTGTAGGGAGTAAAATTACTATTCCCACTCCAGAGAGTGCAACAGTAGGGAAAGCTTTGGATAGCGGGTGGGTAAAAATTACTATTCCCACTCCAGTGAGTGCAACAGTAGGGAAAGCGTTGGATAGCGTACGGGTAAAAATTACTATTCCCACTCCAGTGGGTGCAACAGTAGGAAAAGTGTTGGCTAGCGGGTAGGTAAAAATGACTATTCACACTCCAATGAGTTCAACATTAGGGAAAGCGTTGGATAGCGTAAGGGTAAAAATTACTATTCCAACTCCAAAGTGTGCAACAGTTGGGAAAGCGTTGGATAGTGTAGGGGGTAAAATTACTATTCCCACTCCAGAAAGTGCAACAGTAGGGAAAGCGTTGGATAGCGGGTGGGTAAAAATTACTATACCCACTCCAGTGAGTGCAACAGTGGGGAAAGCGTTGGATAGCATACGGGTAAAAATTACTATTCCTACTCCAGTGAGTGCAACAGTAGGGAAAGCGTTGGATAGCGTAAGGGTAAAAATTACTATTCCAACTCCAAAGTGTGCAACAGTAGGGAAAGCGTTGGATAGCGGGTGGGTAAAAATTACTATTCCCACTCCAGTGAGTGCAACAGTAGGGAAAGCGTTGGCTAGCGTACGGGTACAAATTACTATTCCAACTCCAGTGACTGCAACAGTAGGGAAAGCGTTGGATAGCGTAAGTGTAAAAATTACTATTACAACCCCAAAGGGTGCAACAGTAGGGAAAGCATTGGATAGCGAGTGGGTAAAAATTACTATTCCAACTCCAGTGAGTGCAACAGTGGGGAAAGCGTTGGATAGCGGGTGGGTAAAAATTACTATTCCCACTCCAGTGAGTGCAACAGTAGGGAAAGCGTTGGCTAGCGTACGGGTAAAAATTACTATTCCAACTCCAGTGACTGCGAAAGTAGGGAAAGCGTTGGATAGCGTAAGGGTAAAAATTACTATTCCAACCCCAAAGGGTGCAACAGTAGGGAACGCATTGGATAGCGAGTGGGTAAAAATTACTATTCCAACTCCAGTAAGTGCAACAGTAGGGAAAGCGTTGGATAGCGTAAGGGTAAAAATTGCTATTCCAACTCCAAAGGGTGCAACAGTAGGGAAAGCGTTGGATAGTGTAGGGGGTAAAATTACTATTCCCACTCCAGAGAGTGCAACAGTAGGGAAAGCGTTGGATAGCGGGTGGGTAAAAATTACTATTCCCACTCCAGTGAGTGCAACAGTAGGGAAAGCGTTGGATAGGGTACAGGTAAAAATGACTATTCCTACTCCAGTGAGTGCAACAGTAGGGAAAGCGTTGGATAGCGTAAGAGTAAAAATTACTATTCCAACTCCAAAGGGTGCAACAGTAGGGAAAGCGTTGGATAGTGTAGGGGGTAAAATTACTATTCCCACTCCAGAGAGTGCAACAGTAGGGAAAGCGTTGGATAGCGGGTGGGTAAAAATTACTATTCCCACTGCAGTGAGTGCAACAGTAGGGAAAGCGTTGGATAGCGTAAGGGTAAAAATTACTATTCCAACTCCAAAGGGTGCAACTGTAGGGAAAGCGTTGGATAGCGAGTGGGTAAAAATTACTATTCCAACTCCAGTGAGTACAACAGTAGGGAAAGCGTTGGATAGCGTAAGGGTAAAAATTACCATTCCAACTCAAAAGGGTGCTACAGTAGGGAAAGCGTTGGATAGCGGATGGGTAAAAATTACTATTCCCAATCCAGTGAGTGCAACAGTAGGGAAAGCGTTGGATAGCGTAAAGGTAAAAATTACTATTCCAACTCCAAATGGTGCAACAGTAGGGAAAGCGTTGGATAGTGTAGGGAGTAAAATTACTATTCCCACTCCAGAGAGTGCAACAGTAGGGAAAGCTTTGGATAGCGGGTGGGTAAAAATTACTATTCCCACTCCAGTGAGTGCAACAGTAGGGAAAGCGTTGGATAGCGTACGGGTAAAAATTACTATTCCCACTCCAGTGGGTGCAACAGTAGGAAAAGTGTTGGCTAGCGGGTAGGTAAAAATGACTATTCACACTCCAATGAGTTCAACATTAGGGAAAGCGTTGGATAGCGTAAGGGTAAAAATTACTATTCCAACTACAAAGTGTGCAACAGTTGGGAAAGCGTTGGATAGTGTAGGGGGTAAAATTACTATTCCCACTCCAGAAAGTGCAACAGTAGGGAAAGCGTTGGATAGCGGGTGGGTAAAAATTACTATACCCACTCCAGTGAGTGCAACAGTGGGGAAAGCGTTGGATAGCATACGGGTAAAAATTACTATTCCTACTCCAGTGAGTGCAACAGTAGGGAAAGCGTTGGATAGCGTAAGGGTAAAAATTACTATTCCAACTCCAAAGGGTGCAACAGTAGGGAAAGCGTTGGATAGCGGGTGGGTAAAAATTACTATTCCCACTCCAGTGAGTGCAACAGTAGGGAAAGCGTTGGCTAGCGTACGGGTACAAATTACTATTCCAACTCCAGTGACTGCAACAGTAGGGAAAGCGTTGGATAGCGTAAGTGTAAAAATTACTATTACAACCCCAAAGGGTGCAACAGTAGGGAAAGCATTGGATAGCGAGTGGGTAAAAATTACTATTCCAACTCCAGTGAGTGCAACAGTGGGGAAAGCGTTGGATAGCGGGTGGGTAAAAATTACTATACCCACTCCAGTGAGTGCAACAGTGGGGAAAGAGTTGGATAGCATACGGGTAAAAATTACTATTCCTACTCCAGTGAGTGCAACAGTAGGGAAAGCGTTGGATAGCGTAAGGGTAAAAACTTACTATTCCAACTCCAAAGGGTGCAACAGTAGGGAAAGCGTTGGATAGCGGGTGGGTAAAAATTACTATTCCCACTCCAGTGAGTGCAACAGTAGGGAAAGTGTTGGATAGCGTAAGGGTAAAAATTACTATTCCAACTCCAAAGGGTGCAACAGTAGAGAAAGCGTTGGATAGTGTAGGGGGTAAAATTACTATTCCCACTCCAGAGAGTGCAACAGTAGGGAAAGCGTTGGATAGCAGGTGGGTAAAAATTACTATTCCCACTCCAGTGAGTGCAACAGTAGGGAAAGCGTTAGATAGCGTACAGGTAAAAATTACTATTCCTACTCCAGTGAGTGCAACAGTAGGGAAAGCGTTGGATAGCGTAAGAGTAAAAATTACTATTCTAACTCCAAAGGGTGCAACAGTAGGGAAAGCGTTGGATAGCGGGTGGGTAAAAATTACTATTCCCACTCCAGTGAGTGCAACAGTAGGGAAAGCGTTGGATAGCGTAAGGGTAAAAAATACTATTCCAACTCCAAAGGGTGCAAAAGTAGGGAAAGCGTTGGATAGCGAGTGGGTAAAAATGACTATTCCAACTCCAGTGAGTGCAACAGTAGGGAAAGCGTTGGATAGCGTAAGGGTAAAAATTACCATTCCAACTCAAAAGGGTGCTACAGTAGAGAAAGCGTTGGATAGGGTATGGGTAAAAATTACTATTCCCAATCCAGTGAGTGCAACAGTATGGAAAGTGTTGGATAGCGTAAAGGTAAAAATTACTATTCCAACTCCAAATGGTGCAACAGTAGGGAAAGCGTTGGAAAGTGTAGGGAGTAAAATTACTATTCCCACTCCAGAGAGTGCAACAGTAGGGAAAGCGTTGGATAGTGTAAAGGTAAAAATTACTATTCCAACTCCAAATGGTGCAACAGTAGGGAAAGCGTTGGAAAGTGTAGGGAGTAAAATTACTATTCCCACTCCAGAGAGTGCAACAGTAGGGAAAGCGTTGGATAGCGAGTGGGTAAAAATTACTATTCCCACTTCAGTGAGTGCAACAGTAGGGAAAGCGTTGGATAGCGTACGGGTAAAAATTACTATTCCCACTCCAGTGGGTGCAACAGTAGGAAAAGTGTTGGATAGTGTAGGGGGGTAAAATTACTATTCCCACTCTAGAGAGTGCAACAGTAGGGAAAGCGTAGGATAGCGGATAGGTACAAATGACTATTCCCACTCCAATGAGTGCAACGGTAGGTAATGCGTTGGATAGTGTAGGGGGTAAAATTACTATTCCCACTCCAGAGAGTGCAACAGTAGGGAAAGCTTAGGATAGCATAGGGGGAAAAATTACTTTTCCTACTCCAAAGGGTGCAACAGTAGGAAAAGCGTTGGATAGCGGGTGGGTAAAAATTACTATTCCCACTCCAGTGAGTGCAACAGTAGAGAAAGCATTGGATAGCGTACGGGTAGAAATTACTATTCCCACTCCAGTGGGTGCAACAGTAGGGAAAGTGTTGGCTAGCGGGTAGGTAAAAATGACTATTCACACTCCAATGACTTCAACATTAGGGAAAGCGTTGGATAGCGTAAGGGTAAAAGTTACTATTCCAACTCCAAAGGGTGCAACAGTTGGGAAAGCGTTGGATAGTGTAGGGGGTAAAATTACTATTCCCATTCCAGAAAGTGCAATAGTAGGGAAAGTGTTGGATAGCAGGTGGGTAAATATTACTATTCACACTCCAGTGAGTGCAACAGTGGGGAAAGCGTTGGATAGCGTAAGGGTAAAAATTACTATTCCAACTCCAAAGGGTGCAACAGTAGGGAAAGCGTTGGATAGCTGGTGGGTAAAAATTACTATTCCCACTCCAGTGAGTGCAACAGTAGGGAAAGCGTTGGCTAGCGTACGGGTAAAAATTACTATTCCAACTCCAGAGAGTGCAACAGTAGGGAAAGCGTTGGATAGCGGGTGGGTAAAAATTACTATTCCCACTCCAGTGAGTGCAACAGTAGGGAAAGCGTTTAATAGCGTACAGGTAAAAATTACTATTCCTACTCCAGTGAGTGCAACAGTAGGGAAAGCGTTGGATAGCGTAAGGGTAAAAATTACTATTCCAACTCCAAAGGGTGCAACAGTAGGGAAAGCGTTGGATAGCGAGTGGGTAAAAATTACTATTCCACCTCCAGTGAGTACAACAGTAGGGAAAGCGTTGGATAGCGTAAGGGTAAAAATTACCATTCCAACTCAAAAGGGTGCTACAGTAGGGAAAGCGTTGGATAGCGGATGGGTAAAAATTACTATTCCCAATCCAGTGAGTGCAACAGTAGGGAAAGCGTTGGATAGCGTAAAGGTAAAAATTACTATTCCAACTCCAAATGGTGCAACAGTAGGGAAAGCGTTGGATAGTGTAGGGAGTAAAATTACTATTCCCACTCCAGAGAGTGCAACAGTAGGGAAAGCTTTGGATAGCGGGTGGGTAAAAATTACTATTCCCACTCCAGTGAGTGCAACAGTAGGGAAAGCGTTGGATAGCGTACGGGTAAAAATTACTATTCCCACTCCAGTGGGTGCAACAGTAGGAAAAGTGTTGGCTAGCGGGTAGGTAAAAATGACTATTCACACTCCAATGAGTTCAACATTAGGGAAAGCGTTGGATAGCGTAAGGGTAAAAATTACTATTCCAACTCCAAAGTGTGCAACAGTTGGGAAAGCGTTGGATAGTGTAGGGGGTAAAATTACTATTCCCACTCCAGAAAGTGCAACAGTAGGGAAAGCGTTGGATAGCGGGTGGGTAAAAATTACTATACCCACTCCAGTGAGTGCAACAGTGGGGAAAGCGTTGGATAGCATACGGGTAAAAATTACTATTCCTACTCCAGTGAGTGCAACAGTAGGGAAAGCGTTGGATAGCGTAAGGGTAAAAATTACTATTCCAACTCCAAAGTGTGCAACAGTAGGGAAAGCGTTGGATAGCGGGTGGGTAAAAATTACTATTCCCACTCCAGTGAGTGCAACAGTAGGGAAAGCGTTGGCTAGCGTACGGGTACAAATTACTATTCCAACTCCAGTGACTGCAACAGTAGGGAAAGCGTTGGATAGCGTAAGTGTAAAAATTACTATTACAACCCCAAAGGGTGCAACAGTAGGGAAAGCATTGGATAGCGAGTGGGTAAAAATTACTATTCCAACTCCAGTGAGTGCAACAGTGGGGAAAGCGTTGGATAGCGGGTGGGTAAAAATTACTATACCCACTCCAGTGAGTGCAACAGTGGGGAAAGAGTTGGATAGCATACGGGTAAAAATTACTATTCCTACTCCAGTGAGTGCAACAGTAGGGAAAGCGTTGGATAGCGTAAGGGTAAAAATTACTATTCCAACTCCAAAGGGTGCAACAGTAGGGAAAGCGTTGGATAGCGGGTGGGTAAAAATTACTATTCCCACTCCAGTGAGTGCAACAGTAGGGAAAGCGTTGGATAGCGTAAGGGTAAAAATTACTATTCCAACTCCAAAGGGTGCAACAGTAGGGAAAGCGTTGGATAGTGTAGGGGGTAAAATTACTATTCCCACTCCAGAAAGTGCAACAGTAGGGAAAGCGTTGGATAGCAGGTGGGTAAAAATTACTATTCCCACTCCAGTGAGTGCAACAGTAGGGAAAGTGTTAGATAGCGTACAGGTAAAAATTACTATTCCTACTCCAGTGAGTGCAACAGTAGGGAAAGCGTTGGATAGCGTAAGAGTAAAAATTACTATTCTAACTCCAAAGGGTGCAACAGTAGGGAAAGCGTTGGATAGCGGGTGGGTAAAAATTACTATTCCCACTCCAGTGAGTGCAACAGTAGGGAAAGCGTTGGATAGCGTAAGGGTAAAAAATACTATTCCAACTCCAAAGGGTGCAACAGTAGGGAAAGCGTTGGATAGCGAGTGGGTAAAAATGACTATTCCAACTCCAGTGAGTGCAACAGTAGGGAAAGCATTGGATAGCGTAAGGGTAAAAATTACCATTCCAACTCAAAAGGGTGCTACAGTAGAGAAAGCGTTGGATAGCGGATGGGTAAAAATTACTATTCCCAATCCAGTGAGTGCAACAGTAGGGAAAGCGTTGGATAGCGTAAAGGTAAAAATTACTATTCCAACTCCAAATGGTGCAACAGTGGGGAAAGCGTTGGAAAGTGTAGGGAGTAAAATTACTATTCCCACTCCAGAGAGTGCAACAGTAGGGAAAGCGCTGGATAGCGAGTGGGTAAAAATTACTATTCCCACTTCAGTGAGTGCAACAGTAGGGAAAGCGTTGGATAGCGTACGGGTAAAAATTACTATTCCCACTCCAGTGGGTGCAACAGTAGGAAAAGTGTTGGATAGTGTAGGGGGGTAAAATTACTATTCCCACTCCAGAGAGTGCAACAGTAGGGAAAGCGTAGGATAGCGGATAGGTACAAATGACTATTCCCACTCCAATGAGTGCAACGGTAGTGAATGCGTTGGATAGTGTAGGGGGTAAAATTACTATTCCCACTCCAGAGAGTGCAACAGTAGGGAAAGCTTAGGATAGCATAGGGGGAAAAATTACTTTTCCTACTCCAAAGGGTGCAACAGTAGGAAAAGCGTTGGATAGCGGGTGGGTAAAAATTACTATTCCCACTCCAGTGAGTGCAACAGTAGAGAAAGCATTGGATAGCGTACGGGTAGAAATTACTATTCCCACTCCAGTGGGTGCAACAGTAGGGAAAGTGTTGGCTAGCGGGTAGGTAAAAATGACTATTCACACTCCAATGACTTCAACATTAGGGAAAGCGTTGGATAGCGTAAGGGTAAAAATTACTATTCCAACTCCAAAGGGTGCAACAGTTGGGAAAGCGTTGGATAGTGTAGGGGGTAAAATTACTATTCCCATTCCAGAAAGTGCAATAGTGGGGAAAGCGTTGGATAGCAGGTGGGTAAATATTACTATTCACACTCCAGTGAGTGCAACAGTGGGGAAAGCGTTGGATAGCGTAAGGGTAAAAATTACTATTCCAACTCCAAAGGGTGCAACAGTAGGGAAAGCGTTGGATAGCTGGTGGGTAAAAATTACTATTCCCACTCCAGTGAGTGCAACAGTAGGGAAAGCGTTGGCTAGCGTACGGGTAAAAATTACTATTCCAACTCCAGTGACTGCGAAAGTAGGGAAAGCGTTGGATAGCGTAAGGGTAAAAATTACTATTCCAACCCCAAAGGGTGCAACAGTAGGGAACGCATTGGATAGCGAGTGGGTAAAAATTACTATTCCAACTCCAGTAAGTGCAACAGTAGGGAAAGCGTTGGATAGCGTAAGGGTAACAATTGCTATTCCAACTCCAAAGGGTGCAACAGTAGGGAAAGCGTTGGATAGTGTAGGGGGTAAAATTACTATTCCCACTCCAGAGAGTGCAACAGTAGGGAAAGCGTTGGATAGCGGGTGGGTAAAAATTACTATTCCCACTCCAGTGAGTGCAACAGTAGGGAAAGCGTTGGATAGGGTACAGGTAAAAATGACTATTCCTACTCCAGTGAGTGCAACAGTAGGGAAAGCGTTGGATAGCGTAAGAGTAAAAATTACTATTCTAACTCCAAAGGGTGCAACAGTAGGGAAAGCGTTGGATAGCGGGTGGGTAAAAATTACTATTCCCACTGCAGTGAGTGCAACAGTAGGGAAAGCGTTGGATAGCGTAAGGGTAAAAATTACTATTCCAACTCCAAAGGGTGCAACTGTAGGGAAAGCGTTGGATAGCGAGTGGGTAAAAATTACTATTCCAACTCCAGTGAGTACAACAGTAGGGAAAGCGTTGGATAGCGTAAGGGTAAAAATTACCATTCCAACTCAAAAGGGTGCTACAGTAGGGAAAGCGTTGGATAGCGGATGGGTAAAAATTACTATTCCCAATCCAGTGAGTGCAACAGTAGGGAAAGCGTTGGATAGCGTAAAGGTAAAAATTACTATTCCAACTCCAAATGGTGCAACAGTAGGGAAAGCGTTGGATAGTGGTGGGAGTAAAATTACTATTCCCACTCCAGAGAGTGCAACAGTAGGGAAAGCTTTGGATAGCGGGTGGGTAAAAATTACTATTCCCACTCCAGTGAGTGCAACAGTAGGGAAAGCGTTGGATAGCGTACGGGTAAAAATTACTATTCCCACTCCAGTGGGTGCAACAGTAGGAAAAGTGTTGGCTAGCGGGTAGGTAAAAATGACTATTCACACTCCAATGAGTTCAACATTAGGGAAAGCGTTGGATAGCGTAAGGGTAAAAATTACTATTCCAACTCCAAAGTGTGCAACAGTTGGGAAAGCGTTGGATAGTGTAGGGGGTAAAATTACTATTCCCACTCCAGAAAGTGCAACAGTAGGGAAAGCGTTGGATAGCGGGTGGGTAAAAATTACTATACCCACTCCAGTGAGTGCAACAGTGTGGAAAGCGTTGGATAGCATACGGGTAAAAATTACTATTCCTACTCCAGTGAGTGCAACAGTAGGGAAAGCGTTGGATAGCGTAAGGGTAAAAATTACTATTCCAACTCCAAAGGGTGCAACAGTAGGGAAAGCGTTGGATAGCGGGTGGGTAAAAATTACTATTCCCACTCCAGTGAGTGCAACAGTAGGGAAAGCGTTGGCTAGCGTACGGGTACAAATTACTATTCCAACTCCAGTGACTGCAACAGTAGGGAAAGCGTTGGATAGCGTAAGTGTAAAAATTACTATTACAACCCCAAAGGGTGCAACAGTAGGGAAAGCATTGGATAGCGAGTGGGTAAAAATTACTATTCCAACTCCAGTGAGTGCAACAGTGGGGAAAGCGTTGGATAGCGGGTGGGTAAAAATTACTATACCCACTCCAGTGAGTGCAACAGTGGGGAAAGAGTTGGATAGCATACGGGTAAAAATTACTATTCCTACTCCAGTGAGTGCAACAGTAGGGAAAGCGTTGGATAGCGTAAGGGTAAAAACTTACTATTCCAACTCCAAAGGGTGCAACAGTAGGGAAAGCGTTGGATAGCGGGTGGGTAAAAATTACTATTCCCACTCCAGTGAGTGCAACAGTAGGGAAAGTGTTGGATAGCGTAAGGGTAAAAATTACTATTCCAACTCCAAAGGGTGCAACAGTAGGGAAAGCGTTGGATAGTGTAGGGGGTAAAATTACTATTCCCACTCCAGAGAGTGCAACAGTAGGGAAAGCGTTGGATAGCAGGTGGGTAAAAATTACTATTCCCACTCCAGTGAGTGCAACAGTAGGGAAAGCGTTAGATAGCGTACAGGTAAAAATTACTATTCCTACTCCAGTGAGTGCAACAGTAGGGAAAGCGTTGGATAGCGTAAGAGTAAAAATTACTATTCTAACTCCAAAGGGTGCAACAGTAGGGAAAGCGTTGGATAGCGGGTGGGTAAAAATTACTATTCCCACTCCAGTGAGTGCAACAGTAGGGAAAGCGTTGGATAGCGTAAGGGTAAAAAATACTATTCCAACTCCAAAGGGTGCAACAGTAGGGAAAGCGTTGGATAGCGAGTGGGTAAAAATGACTATTCCAACTCCAGTGAGTGCAACAGTAGGGAAAGCGTTGGATAGCGTAAGGGTAAAAATTACCATTCCAACTCAAAAGGGTGCTACAGTAGAGAAAGCGTTGGATAGGGTATGGGTAAAAATTACTATTCCCAATCCAGTGAGTGCAACAGTATGGAAAGTGTTGGATAGCGTAAAGGTAAAAATTACTATTCCAACTCCAAATGGTGCAACAGTAGGGAAAGCGTTGGAAAGTGTAGGGAGTAAAATTACTATTCCCACTCCAGAGAGTGCAACAGTAGGGAAAGCGTTGGATAGCGTAAAGGTAAAAATTACTATTCCAACTCCAAATGGTGCAACAGTAGGGAAAGCGTTGGAAAGTGTAGGGAGTAAAATTACTATTCCCACTCCAGAGAGTGCAACAGTAGGGAAAGCGTTGGATAGCGAGTGGGTAAAAATTACTATTCCCACTTCAGTGAGTGCAACAGTAGGGAAAGCGTTGGATAGCGTACGGGTAAAAATTACTATTCCCACTCCAGTGGGTGCAACAGTAGGAAAAGTGTTGGATAGTGTAGGGGGGTAAAATTACTATTCCCACTCTAGAGAGTGCAACAGTAGGGAAAGCGTAGGATAGCGGATAGGTACAAATGACTATTCCCACTCCAATGAGTGCAACGGTAGGTAATGCGTTGGATAGTGTAGGGGGTAAAATTACTATTCCCACTCCAGAGAGTGCAACAGTAGGGAAAGCTTAGGATAGCATAGGGGGAAAAATTACTTTTCCTACTCCAAAGGGTGCAACAGTAGGAAAAGCGTTGGATAGCGGGTGGGTAAAAATTACTATTCCCACTCCAGTGAGTGCAACAGTAGAGAAAGCATTGGATAGCGTACGGGTAGAAATTACTATTCCCACTCCAGTGGGTGCAACAGTAGGGAAAGTGTTGGCTAGCGGGTAGGTAAAAATGACTATTCACACTCCAATGACTTCAACATTAGGGAAAGCGTTGGATAGCGTAAGGGTAAAAGTTACTATTCCAACTCCAAAGGGTGCAACAGTTGGGAAAGCGTTGGATAGTGTAGGGGGTAAAATTACTATTCCCATTCCAGAAAGTGCAATAGTAGGGAAAGTGTTGGATAGCAGGTGGGTAAATATTACTATTCACACTCCAGTGAGTGCAACAGTGGGGAAAGCGTTGGATAGCGTAAGGGTAAAAATTACTATTCCAACTCCAAAGGGTGCAACAGTAGGGAAAGCGTTGGATAGCTGGTGGGTAAAAATTACTATTCCCACTCCAGTGAGTGCAACAGTAGGGAAAGCGTTGGCTAGCGTACGGGTAAAAATTACTATTCCAACTCCAGTGACTGCGACAGTAGGGAAAGCGTTGGATAGCGTAAGGGTAAAAATTACTATTCCAACCCCAAAGGGTGCAACCTTAGGGAAAGCATTGGATAGCGAGTGGGTAAAAATTACTATTCTAACTCCAGTAAGTGCAACAGTAGGGAAAGCGTTGGATAGCGTAAGGGTAAAAATTACTATTCCAACTCCAAAGGGTGCAACAGTAGGGAAAGCGTTGGATAGTGTAGGGGGTAAAATTACTATTCCCACTCCAGAGAGTGCAACAGTAGGGAAAGCGTTGGATAGCGGGTGGGTAAAAATTACTATTCCCACTCCAGTGAGTGCAACAGTAGGGAAAGCGTTGGATAGCGTACAGGTAAAAATTACTATTCCCACTCCAGTGAGTGCAACAGTAGGGAAAGCGTTGGATAGCGTAAGGGTAAAAATTACTATTCCAACTCCAAAGGGTGCAACAGTAGGGAAAGCGTTGGATAGCGAGTGGGTAAAAATTACTATTCCAACTCCAGTGAGTACAACAGTAGGGAAAGCGTTGGATAGCGTAAGGGTAAAAATTACCATTCCAACTCAAAAGGGTGCTACAGTAGGGAAAGCGTTGGATAGAGGATGGGTAAAAATTACTATTCCCAATCCAGTGAGTGCAACAGTAGGGAAAGCGTTAGATAGCGTAAAGGTAAAAATTACTATTCCAACTCCAAATGGTGCAACAGTAGGGAAAGCGTTGGATAGAGTAGGGAGTAAAATTACTATTCCCACTCCAGAGAGTGCAACAGTAGGGAAAGCTTTGGATAGCGGGTGGGTAAAAATTACTATTCCCACTCCAGTGAGTGCAACAGTAGGGAAAGCGTTGGATAGCGTACGGGTAAAAATTACTATTCCCACTCCAGTGGGTGCAACAGTAGGAAAAGTGTTGGCTAGCGGGTAGGTAAAAATGACTATTCACACTCCAATGAGTTCAACATTAGGGAAAGCGTTGGATAGCGTAAGGGTAAAAATTACTATTCCAACTCCAAAGTGTGCAACAGTTGGGAAAGCGTTGGATAGTGTAGGGGGTAAAATTACTATTCCCACTCCAGAAAGTGCAACAGTAGGGAAAGCGTTGGATAGCGGGTGGGTAAAAAATACTATACCCACTCCAGTGAGTGCAACAGTGGGGAAAGCGTTGGATAGCATACGGGTAAAAATTACTATTCCTACTCCAGTGAGTGCAACAGTAGGGAAAGCGTTGGATAGCGTAAGGGTAAAAATTACTATTCCAACTCCAAAGGGTGCAACAGTAGGGAAAGCGTTGGATAGCGGGTGGGTAAAAATTACTATTCCCACTCCAGTGAGTGCAACAGTAGGGAAAGCGTTGGCTAGCGTACGGGTACAAATTACTATTCCAACTCCAGTGACTGCAACAGTAGGGAAAGCGTTGGATAGCGTAAGTGTAAAAATTACTATTACAACCCCAAAGGGTGCAACAGTAGGGAAAGCATTGGATAGCGAGTGGGTAAAAATTACTATTCCAACTCCAGTGAGTGCAACAGTTGGGGAAAGCGTTGGATAGCGGGTGGGTAAAAATTACAATACCCACTCCAGTGAGTGCAACAGTGGGGAAAGAGTTGGATAGCATACGGGTAAAAATTACTATTCCTACTCCAGTGAGTGCAACAGTAGGGAAAGCGTTGGATAGCGTAAGGGTAAAAATTACTATTCCAACTCCAAAGGGTGCAACAGTAGGGAAAGCGTTGGATAGCGGGTGGGTAAAAATTACTATTCCCACTCCAGTGAGTGCAACAGTAGGGAAAGCGTTGGATAGCGTAAGGGTAAAAATTACTATTCCAACTCCAAAGGGTGCAACAGTAGGGAAAGCGTTGGATAGTGTAGGGGGTAAAATTACTATTCCCACTCCAGAGAGTGCAACAGTAGGGAAAGCGTTGGATCGCAGGTGGGTAAAAATTACTATTCCCACTCCAGTGAGTGCAACAGTAGGGAAAGCGTTAGATAGCGTACAGGTAAAAATTACTATTCCTACTCCAGTGAGTGCAACAGTAGGGAAAGCGTTGGATAGCGTAAGAGTAAAAATTACTATTCCAACTCCAAAGGGTGCAACAGTAGGGAAAGCGTTGGATAGCGGGTGGGTAAAAATTACTATTCCCACTCCAGTGAGTGCAACAGTAGGGAAAGCGTTGGATAGCGTAAGGGTAAAAAATACTATTCCAACTCCAAAGGGTGCAACAGTAGGGAAAGCGTTGGATAGCGAGTGGGTAAAAATGACTATTCCAACTCCAGTGAGTGCAACAGTAGGGAAAGCGTTGGATAGCGTAAGGGTAAAAATTACCATTCCAACTCAAAAGGGTGCTACAGTAGAGAAAGCGTTGGATAGCGGATGGGTAAAAATTACTATTCCCAATCCAGTGAGTGCAACAGTAGGGAAAGCGTTGGATAGCGTAAAGGTAAAAATTACTATTCCAACTCCAAATGGTGCAACAGTAGGGAAAGCGTTGGAAAGTGTAGGGAGTAAAATTACTATTCTCACTCCAGAGAGTGCAACAGTAGGGAAAGCGTTGGATAGCGAGTGGGTAAAAATTACTATTCCCACTTCAGTGAGTGTACCAGTAGGGAAAGCGTTGGATAGCGTACGGGTAAAAATTACTATTCCCACTCCAGTGGGTGCAACAGTAGGAAAAGTGTTGGATAGTGTAGGGGGGTAAAATTACTATTCCCACTCCAGAGAGTGCAACAGTAGGGAAAGCGTAGGATAGCGGATAGGTACAAATGACTATTCCCACTCCAATGAGTGCAACGGTAGGGAATGCGTTGGATAGTGTAGGGGGTAAAATTACTATTCCCACTCCAGAGAGTGCAACAGTAGGGAAAGCTTAGGATAGCATAGGGGGAAAAATTACTTTTCCTACTCCAAAGGGTGCAACAGTAGGAAAAGCGTTGGATAGCGGGTGGGTAAAAATTACTATTCCCACTCCAGTGAGTGCAACAGTAGAGAAAGCATTGGATAGCGTACGGGTAGAAATTACTATTCCCACTCCAGTGGGTGCAACAGTAGGGAAAGTGTTGGCTAGCGGGTAGGTAAAAATGACTATTCACACTCCAATGACTTCAACATTAGGGAAAGCGTTGGATAGCGTAAGGGTAAAAATTACTATTCCAACTCCAAAGGGTGCAACAGTTGGGAAAGCGTTGGATAGTGTAGGGGGTAAAATTACTATTCCCATTCCAGAAAGTGCAATAGTAGGGAAAGCGTTGGATAGCAGGTGGGTAAATATTACTATTCACACTCCAGTGAGTGCAACAGTGGGGAAAGCGTTGGATAGCGTAAGGGTAAAAATTACTATTCCAACTCCAAAGGGTGCAACAGTAGGGAAAGCGTTGGATAGCTGGTGGGTAAAAATTACTATTCCCACTCCAGTGAGTGCAACAGTAGGGAAAGCGTTGGCTAGCGTACGGGTAAAAATTACTATTCCAACTCCAGTGACTGCGACAGTAGGGAAAGCGTTGGATAGCGTAAGGGTAAAAATTACTATTCCAACCCCATAGGGTGCAACAGTAGGGAAAGCATTGGATAGCGAGTGGGTAAAAATTACTATTCCAACTCCAGTAAGTGCAACAGTAGGGAAAGAGTTGGATAGCGTAAGGGTAAAAATTACTATTCCAACTCCAAAGGGTGCAACAGTAGGGAAAGCGTTGGATAGTGTAGGGGGTAAAATTACTATTCCCACTCCAGAGAGTGCAACAGTAGGGAAAGCGTTGGATAGCGGGTGGGTAAAAATTACTATTCCCACTCCAGTGAGTGCAACAGTAGGGAAAGCGTTTAATAGCGTACAGGTAAAAATTACTATTCCTACTCCAGTGAGTGCAACAGTAGGGAAAGCGTTGGATAGCGTAAGAGTAAAAATTACTATTCTAACTCCAAAGGGTGCAATATTAGGGAAAGCGTTGGATAGCGGGTGAGTAAAAATTACTATTCCCACTCCAGTGAGTGCAACAGTAGGGAAAGCGTTCGATAGCGTAAGGGTAAAAATTACTATTCCAACTCCAAAGGGTGCAACAGTAGGGAAAGCGTTGGATAGCGAGTGGGTAAAAATTACTATTCCACCTCCAGTGAGTACAACAGTAGGGAAAGCGTTGGATAGCGTAAGGGTAAAAATTACCATTCCAACTCAAAAGGGTGCTACAGTAGGGAAAGCGTTGGATAGCGGATGGGTAAAAATTACTATTCCCAATCCAGTGAGTGCAACAGTAGGGAAAGCGTTGGATAGCGTAAAGGTAAAAATTACTATTCCAACTCCAAATGGTGCAACAGTAGGGAAAGCGTTGGATAGTGTAGGGAGTAAAATTACTATTCCCACTCCAGAGAGTGCAACAGTAGGGAAAGCTTTGGATAGCGGGTGGGTAAAAATTACTATTCCCACTCCAGTGAGTGCAACAGTAGGGAAAGCGTTGGATAGCGTACAGGTAAAAATTACTATTCCCACTCCAGTGGGTGCAACAGTAGGAAAAGTGTTGGCTAGCGGGTAGGTAAAAATGACTATTCACACTCCAATGAGTTCAACATTAGGGAAAGCGTTGGATAGCGTAAGGGTAAAAATTACTATTCCAACTCCAAAGTGTGCAACAGTTGGGAAAGCGTTGGATAGTGTAGGGGGTAAAATTACTATTCCCACTCCAGAAAGTGCAACAGTAGGGAAAGCGTTGGATAGCGGGTGGGTAAAAATTACTATACCCACTCCAGTGAGTGCAACAGTGGGGAAAGCGTTGGATAGCATACGGGTAAAAATTACTATTCCTACTCCAGTGAGTGCAACAGTAGGGAAAGCGTTGGATAGCGTAAGGGTAAAAATTACTATTCCAACTCCAAAGGGTGCAACAGTAGGGAAAGCGTTGGATAGCGGGTGGGTAAAAATTACTATTCCCACTCCAGTGAGTGCAACAGTAGGGAAAGCGTTGGCTAGCGTACGGGTACAAATTACTATTCCAACTCCAGTGACTGCAACAGTAGGGAAAGCGTTGGATAGCGTAAGTGTAAAAATTACTATTACAACCCCAAAGGGTGCAACAGTAGGGAAAGCATTGGATAGCGAGTGGGTAAAAATTACTATTCCAACTCCAGTGAGTGCAACAGTGGGGAAAGCGTTGGATAGCGGGTGGGTAAAAATTACTATACCCACTCCAGTGAGTGCAACAGTGGGGAAAGAGTTGGATAGCATACGGGTAAAAATTATTATTCCTACTCCAGTGAGTGCAACAGTAGGGAAAGCGTTGGATAGCGTAAGGGTAAAAATTACTATTCCAACTCCAAAGGGTGCAACAGTAGGGAAAGCGTTGGATAGCGGGTGGGTAAAAATTACTATTCCCACTCCAGTGAGTGCAACAGTAGGGAAAGCGTTGGATAGCGTAAGGGTAAAAATTACTATTCCAACTCCAAAGGGTGCAACAGTAGGGAAAGCGTTGGATAGTGTAGGGGGTAAAATTACTATTCCCACTCCAGAGAGTGCAACAGTAGGGAAAGCGTTGGATAGCAGGTGGGTAAAAATTACTATTCCCACTCCAGTGAGTGCAACAGTAGGGAAAGCGTTAGATAGCGTACAGGTAAAAATTACTATTCCTACTCCAGTGAGTGCAACAGTAGGGAAAGCGTTGGATAGCGTAAGAGTAAAAATTACTATTCTAACTCCAAAGGGTGCAACAGTAGGGAAAGCGTTGGATAGCGGGTGGGTAAAAATTACTATTCCCACTCCAGTGAGTGCAACAGTAGGGAAAGCGTTGGATAGCGTAAGGGTAAAAAATACTATTCCAACTCCAAAGGGTGCAACAGTAGGGAAAGCGTTGGATAGCGAGTGGGTAAAAATGACTATTCCAACTCCAGTGAGTGCAACAGTAGGGAAAGCGTTGGATAGCGTAAGGGTAAAAATTACCATTCCAACTCAAAAGGGTGCTACAGTAGAGAAAGCGTTGGATAGCGTAAAGGTAAAAATTACTATTCCAACTCCAAATGGTGCAACAGTGGGGAAAGCGTTGGAAAGTGTAGGGAGTAAAATTACCATTCCAACTCAAAAGGGTGCTACAGTAGGGAAAGCGCTGGATAGCGAGTGGGTAAAAATTACTATTCCCAATCCAGTGAGTGCAACAGTAGGGAAAGCGTTGGATAGCGTACGGGTAAAAATTACTATTCCCACTCCAAATGGTGCAACAGTGGGGAAAGCGTTGGAAAGTGTAGGGAGTAAAATTACTATTCCCACTCCAGAGAGTGCAACAGTAGGGAAAGCGCTGGATAGCGAGTGGGTAAAAATTACTATTCCCACTTCAGTGAGTGCAACAGTAGGGAAAGCGTTGGATAGCGTACGGGTAAAAATTACTATTCCCACTCCAGTGGGTGCAACAGTAGGAAACGTGTTGGATAGTGTAGGGGGGTAAAATTACTATTCCCACTCCAGAGAGTGCAACAGTAGGGAAAGCGTAGGATAGCGGATAGGTACAAATGACTCTTCCCACTCCAATGAGTGCAACGGTAGTGAATGCGTTGGATAGTGTAGGGGGTAAAATTACTATTCCCAATCCAGAGAGTGCAACAGTAGGGAAAGCTTAGGATAGCATAGGGGGAAAAATTACTTTTCCTACTCCAAAGGGTGCAACAGTAGGAAAAGCGTTAGATAGCGGGTGGGTAAAAATTACTATTCCCACTCCAGTGAGTGCAACAGTAGAGAAAGCATTGGATAGCGTACGGGTAGAAATTACTATTCCCACTCCAGTGGGTGCAACAGTAGGGAAAGTGTTGGCTAGCGGGTAGGTAAAAATGACTATTCACACTCCAATGACTTCAACATTAGGGAAAGCGTTGGATAGCGTAAGGGTAAAAATTACTATTCCAACTCCAAAGGGTGCAACAGTTGGGAAAGCGTTGGATAGTGTAGGGGGTAAAATTACTATTCCCATTCCAGAAAGTGCAATAGTGGGGAAAGCGTTGGATAGCAGGTGGGTAAATATTACTATTCACACTCCAGTGAGTGCAACAGTGGGGAAAGCGTTGGATAGCGTAAGGGTAAAAATTACTATTCCAACTCCAAAGGGTGCAACAGTAGGGAAAGCGTTGGATAGCTGGTGGGTAAAAATTACTATTCCCACTCCAGTGAGTGCAACAGTAGGGAAAGCGTTGGCTAGCGTACGGGTAAAAATTACTATTCCAACTCCAGTGACTGCGAAAGTAGGGAAAGCGTTGGATAGCGTAAGGGTAAAAATTACTATTCCAACCCCAAAGGGTGCAACAGTAGGGAACGCATTGGATAGCGAGTGGGTAAAAATTACTATTCCAACTCCAGTAAGTGCAACAGTAGGGAAAGCGTTGGATAGCGTAAGGGTAAAAATTGCTATTCCAACTCCAAAGGGTGCAACAGTAGGGAAAGCGTTGGATAGTGTAGGGGGTAAAATTACTATTCCCACTCCAGAGAGTGCAACAGTAGGGAAAGCGTTGGATAGCGGGTGGGTAAAAATTACTATTCCCACTCCAGTGAGTGCAACAGTAGGGAAAGCGTTGGATAGCGTACAGGTAAAAATGACTATTCCTACTCCAGTGAGTGCAACAGTAGGGAAAGCGTTGGATAGCGTAAGAGTAAAAATTACTATTCTAACTCCAAAGGGTGCAACAGTAGGGAAAGCGTTGGATAGCGAGTGGGTAAAAATTACTATTCCAACTCCAGTGAGTACAACAGTAGGGAAAGCGTTGGATAGCGTAAGGGTAAAAATTACCATTCCATCTCAAAAGGGTGCTACAGTAGGGAAAGCGTTGGATAGCGGATGGGTAAAAATTACTATTCCCAATCCAGTGAGTGCAACAGTAGGGAAAGCGTTGGATAGCGTAAAGGTAAAAATTACTATTCCAACTCCAAATGGTGCAACAGTAGGGAAAGCGTTGGATAGTGTAGGGAGTAAAATTACTATTCCCACTCCAGAGAGTGCAACAGTAGGGAAAGCTTTGGATAGCGGGTGGGTAAAAATTACTATTCCCACTCCAGTGAGTGCAACAGTAGGGAAAGCGTTGGATAGCGTACGGGTAAAAATTACTATTCCCACTCCAGTGGGTGCAACAGTAGGAAAAGTGTTGGCTAGCGGGTAGGTAAAAATGACTATTCACACTCCAATGAGTTCAACATTAGGGAAAGCGTTGGATAGCGTAAGGGTAAAAATTACTATTCCAACTCCAAAGTGTGCAACAGTTGGGAAAGCGTTGGATAGTGTAGGGGGTAAAATTACTATTCCCACTCCAGAAAGTGCAACAGTAGGGAAAGCGTTGGATAGCGGGTGGGTAAAAATTACTATTCCCACTCCAGTGAGTGCAACAGTAGGGAAAGCGTTGGATAGCGTACGGGTAAAAATGACTATTCCCACTCCAGTGGGTGCAACAGTAGGAAAAGTGTTGGCTAGCGGGTAGGTAAAAATGACTATTCACACTCCAATGAGTTCAACATTAGGGAAAGCGTTGGATAGCGTAAGGGTAAAAATTACTATTCCAACTCCAAAGTGTGCAACAGTTGGGAAAGCGTTGGATAGTGTAGGGGGTAAAATTACTATTCCCACTCCAGAAAGTGCAACAGTAGGGAAAGCGTTGGATAGCGGGTGGGTAAGAATTACTATACCCACTCCAGTGAGTGCAACAGTGGGGAAAGCGTTGGATAGCATACGGGTAAAAATTACTATTCCTACTCCAGTGAGTGCAACAGTAGGGAAAGCGTTGGATAGCGTAAGGGTAAAAATTACTATTCCAACTCCAAAGGGTGCAACAGTAGGGAAAGCGTTGGATAGCGGGTGGGTAAAAATTACTATTCCCACTCCAGTGAGTGCAACAGTAGGGAAAGCGTTGGCTAGCGTACGGGTACAAATTACTATTCCAACTCCAGTGACTACAACAGTAGGGAAAGCGTTGGATAGCGTAAGTGTAAAAATTACTATTACAACCCCAAAGGGTGCAACAGTAGGGAAAGCATTGGATAGCGAGTGGGTAAAAATTACTATTCCAACTCCAGTGAGTGCAACAGTGGGGAAAGCGTTGGATAGCGGGTGGGTAAAAATTACTATACCCACTCCAGTGAGTGCAACAGTGGGGAAAGCGTTGGATAGCGGGTGGGTAAAAATTACTATTCCCACTCCAGTGAGTGCAACAGTAGGGAAAGCGTTGGATAGTGTAAGGGTAAAAATTACTATTCCAACTCCAAAGGGTGCAACAGTAGGGAAAGCGTTGGATAGTGTAGGGGGTAAAATTACTATTCCCACTCCAGAGAGTGCAACAGTAGGGAAAGCGTTGGATAGCAGGTGGGTAAAAATTACTATTCCCACTCCAGTGAGTGCAACAGTAGGGAAAGCGTTAGATAGCGTACAGGTAAAAATTACTATTCCTACTCCAGTGAGTGCAACAGTAGGGAAAGCGTTGGATAGCGTAAGAGTAAAAATTACTATTCCAACTCCAAAGGGTGCAACAGTAGGGAAAGCGTTGGATAGCGGGTGGGTAAAAATTACTATTCCCACTCCAGTGAGTGCAACAGTAGGGAAAGCGTTGGATAGCGTAAGGGTAAAAAATACTATTCCAACTCCAAAGGGTGCAACAGTAGGGAAAGCGTTGGATAGCGAGTGGGTAAAAATGACTATTCCAACTCCAGTGAGTGCAACAGTAGGGAAAGCGTTGGATAGCGTAAGGGTAAAAATTACCATTCCAACTCAAAAGGGTGCTACAGTAGAGAAAGCGTTGGATAGCGGATGGGTAAAAATTACTATTCCCAATCCAGTGAGTGCAACAGTAGGGAAAGCGTTGGATAGCGTAAAGGTAAAAATTACTATTCCAACTCCAAATGGTGCAACAGTAGGGAAAGCGTTGGAAAGTGTAGGGAGTAAAATTACTATTCCTACTCCAGAGAGTGCAACAGTAGGGAAAGCGTTGGATAGCGAGTGGGTAAAAATTACTATTCCCACTTCAGTGAGTGCAACAGTAGGGAAAGCGTTGGATAGCGTACGGGTAAAAATTACTATTCCCACTCTAGTGGGTGCAACAGTAGGAAAAGTGTTGGATAGTGTAGGGGGGTAAAATTACTATTCCCACTCCAGAGAGTGCAACAGTAGGGAAAGCGTAGGATAGCGGATAGGTACAAATGACTATTCCCACTCCAATGAGTGCAACGGTAGGGAATGCGTTGGATAGTGTAGGGGGTAAAATTACTATTCCCACTCCAGAGAGTGCAACAGTAGGGAAAGCTTGGGATAGCATAGGGGGAAAAATTACTTTTCCTACTCCAAAGGGTGCAACAGTAGGGAAAGCGTTGGATAGCGTACGGGTAAAAATTACTATTCCCACTCCAGTGGGTGCAACAGTAGGAAAAGTGTTGGATAGTGTAGGGGGTAAAATTACTATTCCCACTCCAGAGAGTGCAACAGTAGGGAAAGCGTAGGATAGCGGATAGGTACAAATGACTATTCCCACTCCAATGAGTGCAACAGTAGGGAATGCGTTGGATAGTGTAGGGGGGTAAAATTACTATTCCCACTTCAGAGAGTGCAACAGTAGGGAAAGCTTTGGATAGCGTAGGGGGAAAAATTACTTTTCCTACTCCAAAGGGTGCAACAGTAGGGAAAGCGTTTAATAACATATATTTTTATTGTCACATACTTCTAAATAATGTTTATATTTGAAATAATGTATAATTAATGTTTCAAATACATCAACATCAATAAAATACAATACACCTATAAACCCACAACACACTCAGGTACTAAAACATAACATTTAATTATAATTAACATTAATTACCAATTATATAAATAATCTATCAATTAAAATAATTAATTGCAAATTATCAATTATTTACAAAATACATTATATATAAAAAAAAATATTAATTACAATAAATTACTTCCCACCCTATTCCCCTATAAACCCACTACCGACTCCAGTACTAAAACATAACATTTAATTAAAATTAACATTAATTAACCATTATATAATTAATTTATCAATTAAAATAATTATTTGCCAATTAATAATTAATTACAAAATAAATTAGACATCAATAAATATTTTATTAATTAAAATTAAATTACTTCCCACCCTATTCCCCTATAAACCCACAACCCGCTCCAGTACTAAAACATAACATTTAATTAAAATTAACATTAATTACCAATTATATAATTAATGTATCAATTAAAATAATTATTTTCCAATTAATAATTAATTAGAAAATAAATGATACATCAATAAATATTTTAATAATTACAATTAAATTACTTCCCACCCTATTCCCCTATAAACCCACTACCCGCTCCGGTACTAAAACATATAAGTTACTTATAAATTATTTTATTAATATATAAAATGAATACACATATAGTATTATTTATTTTAAATACTTAACTAAAACATATAACACATACATAATAAAAAACTAAACAAAAAATACTAATATCGATATTAGTGTCATCGAAATTAGTTACATCAATATATATGCTATCGATATTACTAATTTCGATATTACTTACATCGATATAAAGTATTTCGATATTACTTACCTTAGGGTCGATATTCTGTGGGTGTTCCCCTTGGCTCCGCTGGGGGGGGCATTCTCGCTGGTTCCTCTCAGTCTGGCTTGAGCGGCTATAGATTTCCTGTTGCAGCTCCAACTGGGCGGCTGTTGGCTTGGTATTCGAAGGGCTTGCGGACTGTCCATACGGCTGTTTCCTGTGGTGGGGTCACGGGAGAGTTATCTGGAGCGGATCTCTCTTTTGCAGCTTTGCGCACAGTGCGCTCTAATGACATTGATTGGCAGTATTACGATGGGGGAGTTGGTGATGGGGCTCTGCCAAGTGGCAGTGCACAAGATTCATTTTCTGGTGATGTGCTACAGTTGGACGTGCAGGAGGATGATTTGGAAGAAGGGGAATTAAGGGAGAAGGATGTTGGACTTTTGGCAGCACGGGCCCATCAGGGTGGGGTGGGGCAATTCCCTGTTTCTCGTATCTTGCAGGAGTTATGTGCGGACCACGCAGCGGTACGTGAGGCAGCGGGGAGTCGACCACCTCAAGGGGACCGTGTGGCTTTTCATCAGAAGTTGGCCCAGTTGCCAAGAGGTAAGGACGGTTGGTGGTCTGTTTGGAAACCAGGGGAGAGTCTCCCGGCTAAGCGTACCAGATCGATTGGTACGGGTGATGGGGTTATTGAGGAGCGAGTCGCTCTGGCACCGCGGCTTGAGCGGCCGGCGGGTTTGAATGTTCAAATTGCAGGGGAAGTTTCCGCCACTGGGCCTGTGCGGTTAGGGGACTCGGCGACTCCTACGAAACCAGTTGCGGAGGATAGTATCCTTCCCAAGAGATTGCCTATTCTGGAGTGGGGATGCCTTTAGGGTCTCATCTGTCTGAAAAAACTAAATCTCGAATCTGGATTTGCGAATTTGTTGATGTGTTTAGGCTCCTCCATCGAGATGTGCAAGCTAAGGAAGGGTCTAAGGAGGAGGAATTGGAGTTGGCTCGGCGGCCTCGAGTCCCGAAGTCTATTGAGAACTGGACGTCAGCTTTCTTGATTTATGCTAGTGTTTATTGCCAGCGTCATCCGAGTAAGGCGGATGAAATGTTCAAATATGCTGATGTCATCCGTAAGGCCTATTGTTATTTTGGAGGTTTTGCCTGGCTGTCTTACGACGAGGAGTTCCGGGCTCGGATGAGTGCGTTCCCTGAGCATTCCTGGGGTGAGGTGGATGCGGAGTTGTGGCTCCAGTGGATGGCGTCTGCTCACCCGCCTGCTACGACCCACACGGCTAGCGGCCTGCCGGTGCAGTATCGGCCCTTTCAATTTCGCCCCGCTCATTCTGGGGCAGGGGTTTGGGGCAGAGGGCAGTCCTCCACTTCTGGGGCGTGCTGGCACTTTAACAGGGGTTCTTTTAACAGGCCGGCATGCAGATACAAACATGAGTGTGCACAGTGCGGAGGACGACATGCCCTCACCCAATGTTTTCCAGGACAGCATTTTGGAGACCAAGGGAGGGGTCCAGGGGGCAGGGGGCAATCTTCACACTTTGTATCTAAGGGCTCCTACTCCTATTAAGCCTGAGGTACTTGACTTGTGGTTGGTGGACTATCCTGATTTCGAGGCTGCCAAGATTTTATCCTGGGGTGTCAGAGTCGGTTTCCGGATTGGGTACCAGGGTCCTCCATTGGGCAGGTGGTCCGATAACCTAAAGTCCGCAAAAGAGTCCCCCCAGGTTGTACAGAGGAAGTTGGATGCAGACCTTGCGGCGGGCAGGATTGCTGGTCCTTTTCTTCGCTGCCCTCTCCCTGATTTGATAGTCTCTCCTCTGGGAGTTGTCCCCAAAAAGGCGGCTGGGGAATTTTGGCTCATACACCATCTGTCTTGGCCGGAGGGTTCCTCTATCAACGATTTCATTGACCCGGCAGATTCTAGTGTGACCTATGCTTCTGTAGATGACGCCTTGCGGCTGGTTCGCACAGCGGGTCCTGGTGCCTTGCTGGCAAAGAGTGACATTCAATCGGCCTTTCCGCTTCTGCCCATTCATCCCTGGGATTTTGGTCTCTTGGGCATGCACTTTGGGGGATGTTTCTATGTGGATAAGGTTTTGCTTATGGGCTGCTCGGTGTCCTGTGCCCTATTCGAAACCTTCAGTACATTTCTGCAGTGGCGCTTCACTTTCATCAGTGGCCAAGCCTTGGTTTGTCATTATCTGGATGACTTCCTTTTCATTGGTGAGGGTCAGTCTGGGCAGTGTCAGTTGGCATTAGAGATCTTCCAAGCTATGTCCACGGAGCTGGGTGTCCCTTTGGCGCCAGATAAGACTGAGGGACCGTGTACATCTTTGACCTTTTTGGGGATTGAGATCGATACCCAGGCTATGATGGCGCGCTTGCCTGCTGACAAGGTGCGGGAGATATCTGATTTCATCAGGTTGGTGTTGGGCGAACGCAAATTGGAACTTCGGAAGGTTCAGAAGCTTTTGGGGTACTTGAATTTTGCGTGTCGAGTGGATCGGGCGGGTAGGACGTTTTGTAGACGTCTGGGCCTGTCTCTGTCTGGCGCCAGCCTTCCTCATCATCGGGTGCGCATTACCACAGCTGTCCGAGCCGATTTGGGTATCTGGCTGAGTTTCCTCCAAGATTTTAACGGCGTGTCCTTGTTTTTTGCGGACGAGGACATCGTCTGGCAGGTGCAGCTTTTCACGGATGCATCTGGAGCTAACGGCTTCAGCATCTTTTGGGAAGGGCATTGGTGCACGACTGGCTGGCCGGTGCATTGGCGGGAGCAAGGTCGCAGCATAGCGTTTTTAGAATTGTTCCCTTTGCTGGCAGCTCTGTACATCTGGGGGGATGAGTTCCAGAATCGTTCTGTGTTGTTCCACGTGGACAATATGGCAGTGGTTGACCTCGTTAACAAGCAGAGAGCCCGGGATTTGCGTGTGTTGAAGCTGTTGCGTGCTTTCATGTTGCGGTGTTTACAGCTGAATATTGTCTTTAAAGCTAGACATGTTCCAGGAGCCACTAATTGTATCGCTGATGCTTTATCTCGATTTCAGTGGTTGGAATTCCGCTGTAGCTGCTGCACGTCAGCTTTGTGGCAGATCTCTGGGTCTAAGCAGTCTGACACATGAGGTTTCCTGGCATGGTACAGGGGGCATGCGTTGGGGTTGCCTCTTTCCCGCCTTGTCTGCTCTGGTTTCTGGGGGTTGGGGGGGCCCGCCTGATTTACTGGTGCTGCACCTGGGAGAAAACGATTTAGTCTCTTTATCCGGTTTGACTTTGCTCAAGTTGATGAAAATGGATCTCGACGTCATCAAGACCGCCTGGGTGAGCACCATGGTGATCAAGACTGAGTTTGTGCCACGCTTACAATGGACTGGGGCGCAGAATTATTCAGCCATGGAGAAAGCACGAAAAAAAGTGAATCGCGCTATGAGACTGTTTTGTAAACATTTATGCATCTACAGTTTGGCTCACCATCATTTGCAAGTTTCTGAGACGCATTTATTTTGTGAGGATGCTGTTCACCTGTCCCAATTGGGCCTTTCATTTTATCTTTTAGAATTGCGTGACTTGATAGCTAAGGTACTGGAAGTGCAATTGTGGTGTTCCCCTTCCCCTCATCCTTGTCTTTGAGTGGGGCAGGAAAACTCTAAAGGTTTTCCTGGGTGGCGGTTTTTCTAGTGGGGGTGGGCAGCCTGGAACGGGTTGGTCCATCCTGAAAGGGCAGTTTATTGGGAAAATCAGGGGGTATTCTTCAAGAGTTAGTTGTTCTGGTTTTAGTTAGGTTTAACTTGGTGGGGGGGTTACTCCTAGGTAGGGATGTTTAGTCATGCTGTGAAGATTGGAATTTATTGAATAAATTAATGTGTTCAACAGATATTGATTTACACACCTGTCTTAAATAAAGTGGCCTTTCTTGCTCTTGAAAGAAGTGGTGGACAGTGATTTCTTGCACGAGGGGGGACCCAGGGAGAGCCGGGCGCGAGCCGGTCTCTCCCTGGATTCGTTCGCGCGAGCACGAGCTGGACAGGGCAGGTGTGGGTGATTGGAGGGGAGGTGTTAAAAGGGGCTGGAGGCAGGCGGAAAGGAAGTGCGTAGTGGGAGGCAGTGAAGGGAGGTTCGTTTTGCCCCACCCACCCTTCCCCCTTTTTTCTCGCCAGGTTTTTTACACTTTGCAGTGCTTTAGGCGCTGCTCCCGCCTTCGGGCCTCGCCACTTTAGGACAGGTGTCTTGGTTCTTTTGGTAGGCGGTTTTTCTAGTGGGGGTGGGCAGCCTGGAGCGGTTTGGTCCATCCTGAAAGGGCAGTTTATTGGGAAAATCAGGGGGTATTCTTCAAGAGTTAGTTGTTCTGCTTTTAGTTAGGTTTAACTTGGTGGGGGTTACTCCTAGGTAGGGATGTTTAGTCATGCTGTGAAGATTAGAATTTATTGAATAAATGAATGTGTTCAACAGATATTGATTTACACACCTGTCTTAAATAAAGTGCCCTTTCTTGCTCTTGAAAGAAGTGGTGGAAAGTGATTTCTTGCGCAAGTATGCCACATAGAAAATCTCCTAGTTTGTTCACTTGGTGAAAAGAAAAATGGCGGCATGTAATCGAGAGATGCGCTGAGTGGCTTTAGATGCGTGCGTGTGCCACACATCAAGCCTCTGAGAGATGCTTCATTCCTCACGCTACACCACCGCATGACCCAACAAACAAGGTAAGGAAAGGCACGCTACTTTTCATTGCTTTTCAAACACAGTGCAACAGAAACGGCTGATACACATGAGACCAAACCCCCAGCATTACACAGAACACCAAAATTGATATGTAGCAAAAATAAAGGGAAAACAACTCACAAAACACTTCAACAGTACTGCAATTATTCCAATGGGCTGCAGTTGTAATCCACATGAAAAAATGCGCCACTTTCAAACATCATGTGCTGGAAGTAGTTCTCAAACCGAAACTGCCAGAAAACATACTGCTGTGTCCAATAACCTCAAACAAATTTTCTCTGCAATTAACTCCTTATGTGGATGTTGCCTCGACCTAGAAGCCCATGTTGTCACACAGCAGATGTCCATACAGTGAACCAGACACAACCAACTGTTTCACATTTATCGCTGACAGGTCCTGCAGCATCGTGGTGGAGGCAGACTGATCTATAGGTCATTAGTGGGGCAAGACGCTGTTAGTCCAGCTTAAAACACTGCAGGTCCACTTCTTTCAAGTCTCAAAGGTGACATATATAGTTCTTGCATGCCCAGGTTGGGGCCGCCCAGTGTTGAGGTCACTGGTGGGGCACGTGCTGCAGAACTGTGTATTTACACTCCATTCTGTTAGTTTCCTGAAAAGTACTTCCATCTGTAGTTTCTTTAGGCTCCAAATTCTTGTAGATTTTGTAAGCATTGTTTCTTCTTTCAATCCATTTGCACACATAGGTTCTTTAAATCGTCACCAAAATGTTGTAAATAAATGATCCATGTAGATATTTTAGGTAGATTTATTAAGATAGATGTTATCATCAAGAGCCCCACCAGGAGCAGCCTTCCTGCTGCTGAGCCCATCCTCCAGCTGACTCTCTCACTCACCAACATTTCGCAGCATCATACCACAACCACAGTCACACTGGCTGAGCAGCAGGTATAACAGCATCCTACCTTGTGGACTACAAGGTGTACATAAGGGTGATATTAATATAATCTGTCATACAGAGTTATTTTGAGAGTTTTGGCAGCAGGTTTTTAGGCTGCTTTACTCAGGCTGCACATAGTAGACTGAAGACATTATATACAGGCCAGCTCAGTGGATAGCATGTTAAGTACTGAGGTCCACATGTAGCGTCTTGAGTGACCAACATCCTTGCTACCTACCTAGTGTGGCCATTGGTCAACTGCTGACTCTGGGGAGGTTTTCAAAAAAACCTCCAGGGCAGGCACCAGATGCTTCCCTTTTCATTCCTAAATGTTAGGCTGAAGCAAAATTGCTTCTACTTCAGCCCTCACCTCACCCCACCTCTCCCTCCACCCATCTGTGACACCCGTGTACGATATGGCATCCTGATGTCACAGATAGGAAGTGAAACCAGTGGGTACCATTAATGCCCACTGGTTTCACTTCCTGATCTGTGTCAGAGCCATAACTCGGCCACCCTTGCACTGATCAGAACAAGAGAGTCAGCAATGGAAAGGGAACATTATCCAACACCAGGGATTTCAAAATGGTGCCACAAACGATGGTGGTGACCCACCCTGGCATTGGCCATACCCCCACCCCAAAAAGGAAAACAGAGTCTTTCTGTTCCCTCGTGGGAGTAATTGAAGATGTGCGCCGATTGTGTGTTTACACCTAAACTGTTCCCCAAGTCCAGTAGACAGCAGGGATTTTACAGTGGGGCGTCCTACTATGGCATTGGGCCATACTGCCACTCTAGAATGGGCTTAATAGTCTATCTGTCCCTCCAGGGGTTAATTGGGGTATACAAAAATTCCACACTTGGGCCACGGGGCAAAAATCCTACTATACACCAGGGATGTCATTTTATATGTTAGGGAATACAATATTGGGTGAGAATGAGCCCCCCTAGTGGAGGGGACAACCCCCCTCCTCTGAAGTCCCATCAGTCTTTTTGCCCACCTGGAGTGCAGAATTTCTCCATCTCCATATCAAAAAGAGGAAATTTTAATTCTTTAGTTGTAAATTTGAGATATGGACCCACAGAGAGGGGGTAAATCGAAATGTAATGCTGAAAGGCTGCACTGTTCGGCGCATACTCGCCTGCAACCCAGGGACAACTACTTAACCCAGAGACGTCTGAAAACTAGGCACCCAGGGGCGTGGGCACGAGACGCAGGCACACAAGTGGGGTAGCGTTTTTTTTGGTACAAGTATCCTATCTAGTGAAGAGTTAGATTATATTATATGTTTAGACTCCTGCCCCTGGCAGGTTAAAGTGTGCTTGTTTTCATTTGACCAAATAATCTCTTAATTACAGACAGCCGTTCCTAATTGAGTGTAATGTAAAACTCAACAAAATATAATGTAACGTATTTATAGAATGTATACGTTGAAACTGTTCTTATGTGAAGCGCTCTGTCACCCATCCGAGGCGTTGCCACTGCATAAAACCACGGATAACTAAATATAAACGCTGTGCAGTGATTCTATCAAAGGCATTATCTGTACATCCTTTGGTGATTTCATTGAAATATATTATTTGGTGCTCATTTTCTAAATTACTGTACAAAATACTACAGTCTCCAAGTGTATTTCGTAATAATGTAGCCCACAACAATTTCAATACATTGACAGGATCTGAAATGAGGGACTGACCCCCGTCACCCTTCATACGTCTCAAGTGTCTAATCTGGATCAGCGAAAACATGCCGTCCATTTTCTTCAGGACATTTATGTAATTGCACTAACCCATATCTGGGTCTCAATTTGCTCTTAATGTACCATTAATTGACTAATTAAACATTGCGCGTGGAGCTTTGCTTTGCATTCAATTAAACCATATTGCTTTCAAATCTGGGCCCAGCGGAAATGGATTTTGAAACCAGGTCATCATTAGTCTCTCTTATTTGCACAGCCTTGCGGGCCAGCGAGGCAGGAAATGAGATTTGGGGACCGAGCTTCTGATTTATTTAAACCTGGATTAAAAAACAAAGTCTGTAGCCCGAACACCTTCGTCTTGGGGCAACAGGATAAAAACGCATCTTGCTTTGCATTATGGGAGATGGGGATTGAGCACCGGTAGGAAACAAACTGAATATTTAAGTAAGCGTTGAGCTTTGTGCCAGTGGCCCTCTTGTTTGAAAGACAGAAACAATGCATGAACAGGGTTCTTCTGTCACTTTGAACAACATTCATCACTTGCATTCACCTTTTTCCTCAATCAAGAAGCGTTGTACTCCTCTTACATATCATGTGTAACTTTCCTTCCTAGCCAACATTTTTTTCATCTTGAAAAGTAGAAAAAACCCTGTATCTGTCAATTCCGCCAGCACTCAAGTCTGTGAGGTGCAGTTTGAGCACCGATTTCTGCTATCTCCCCCACTGGACAAAGGAAGGTTGGTAAAGTGAGAAGAGCAAATTGGGGCCCATTGGGGAAAGGGGGGGGGGGGAGAAAGCACCGACCCGAGACTCAAAGTAAGTGTGATAAAGGCCGCTTTATTGGAAGCAGGTGCATCCTACACAATAACATCCTTGGCCTGCGCCGCACAATCTAAACCTCATAAATATGTAATTTCCTGCCTCACCCACACCCCCTCCCCTAACTGATTCCCACAATCCACAAACAGTAACAATTAGCATAACGTCAATTTGCCTCTCCACCTGGCTAAATACTTTATTGTGCTTGACCTACCCCCCGATAATCCAAACAGTTCTCCTACTCTTACCCCATATATTAGGAAGAACCGCCCCTACATACAGAATGCACCCCACACCTGCTCCAGCGACATGCGAAACCCCCCACCCCCTCCAAAAACCCCCTTTGTGCCCGAATACAAAACATTGTAAACAGCCTCGAAAAAGCCCTGGCGCAATTCGCCACCGGGCGACACACGTGTCGGCTGTCTATGCTTTAATCCATACAACTAAAGAGCAAAGTTCCACAAAACACGCACTCTTCTGATTCTATTCATACCAAAAGGGATTGAGCCTAATGACACCAAGATGTAACGTCTAAAACCCTCATCACCCCTATCAAAACCCCTAGTTGCACCAGCCTCCAACAAAACCAAGCCCAAAATCCCCATAGCTCCCAAACTCCCCCGTAAAGAGCGATGCCTGCCCGTGGGCACCCCCCCAAATCATGGCCCAGGGAGGGAGGGAGGGAAATTTTTTTATCCAACCGCCACCCCCCGCCCGGCGGCCGAGACACCTCACCTAAAATGGTGTCTCTGCCGCGTGGCCGGGCAGTTACCACAGCCCAACGAAAGCCGAAACCAAGCCCCGCCCCCCAGCCCAAAAGCTACTAAAACAAACCCAGCCCTTCCCCGTGCGGCGCCATCTCTACCCCCCCCCCCTTTCCCCGGCCCCAAATTCCCCCGGGCGGGGCAGGCCTCCCTTCGGTCGGCCGCCCCCCCCAGGACCCCATTGGGGCCCATTGGGGAAAGGGGGGGGGGGAAGAAAGCACCGACCCGAGACTCAAAGTAAGTGTGATAAAGGCCGCTTTATTGGAAGCAGGTGCATCCTACACAATAACATCCTTGGCCTGCGCCGCACAATCTAAACCTCATAAATATGTAATTTCCTGCCTCACCCCCACCCCCTCCCCTAACTGATTCCCACAATCCACAAACAGTAACAATTAGCATAACGTCAATTTGCCTCTCCACCTGGCTAAATACTTTATTGTGCTTGACCTACCCCCCGATAATCCAAACAGTTCTCCTACTCTTACCCCATATATTAGGAAGAACCGCCACTCGAGGGACGTGCTAACGGACCTCGACCCCCCCCCCTAGGACTCCCCCCTCCCTTAACCCGGAACGTGCCACCTGCCCCATTCGGCAGGACCACCCCCTAACTATATGGCTGCCGCGTACCCCCTTCAAACCCTGTACCGTCCGGTCCATGCGTTCAAACCGCCGGCAGGTCCTCCCCCCTAACCCCAGGGCCATGCCCTCCGTCCCAATGTATAGGGCCATGCCCTCCACCACCACGTATAGGGCCATGCCCTCCGCCACTACGTATAGGGCCATGCCCTCCGTCACCAATGTCTAGGGCCATGCCCTCCGTCACCAATGTATAGGGCCATGCCCTCCGTCACCAAGGTATAGGGCCATGCCCTCCGTCACCAATGTATAGGGCCATGCCCTCCGTCACCAAGGTATAGGGCCATGCCCTCCGTCCCCAAGGTATAGGGCCATGCCCCTGCCACCAACGTATAGGGCCATGCCCTCCATCACCCACATATAGGCCATGCCCTCCGTCACCGACTTATAGGGCCATGCCCTCCGTCACCAATGCATAGGGCCATGCCCTCCGTCGCCAATGCATCGGGGCCATGCCTTCAGTCATCCATGCATAGGGCCATGCCCTCCGTCACTAACTGTATAGGGCCATGCCCTCAGTCAACGTCACCCCCCGGGGGCGTGCTTCCTGACCGCGGATCAAGCTCCCTACGAGGTATGTCGCACTGAACCGGGGCCGTGCCCCCTCTCTGGCGCCCAGGGCCCCCCCCCCTGTCAACAGAAGGCCTGAGAAGCCGCCCAGCGCCTGCCGGCAGTCCGCTGAAGCCGGCCGTCCCACCAGAGAGAAGCCCTCCGTATGCGTGTCCCACACCGGAGCCCGTCCGCCAGGAAGAAACCCCCTGCGCAGTGCCCCCCAACTCCCCCCCGTCACCTACCATACCCGCAGCCCCCGACCTGGCAGCGTCACCGTTCCGCGTCAGACCCCCCTGCGCGCTGCGACCCCCCTGTCCTCCGGCGGGTGTGCTCCCTGGCCACGGAGTCGAGCTCAATACGGAAAATGACCACACCGACATGGGACCGTGCCTCCTCTCTGGCGCCCCGGAAGAAGTCCTCCACACAGTGCGTCACCCCCCAGAGCCTGTCCGCCAGGAAAAAACCCACTGCAGAGAACGTACCTCTCACCTACACACGACTCGAAAAGCCCGCGGCCTAACCGCGCCGCCGTCCCCGTTCCCGCCGATAACGCCCGTACCGTCCGCTCGAGCTCCCCAACCTGCACCTAGGCCGACACCCCAAAAAGTATACACCTCGAGTTAACAAAATCCAGACTTTAAAGGATTTCTTTGCCAATTGAAAACATTTTTTTTTTTTTTAATGTTGTGCATATATTGCATTAATCTGAGTCTCTGAAAACCTAACTGACCACAGGGTCAGTTATTATACCGTACCACAGTTGTGCTCCGTAATCTTCATGTATCTGATGCTAGGGATGATCAAGGTGTACAGAGTGTCTGAACCGGTCATCCTGAAATCCCTTTGAAATGTGGGAAGCATTTCCTTAATCCTTGATTTACATAAACTATGTGATTCACCGATGAGGTGGTGTGACTCTGTAGATTGTTCCCCTCCCATTGTGCCCCCTCCCTATCTTTCTCCCAGACAACACCCAGTTTGTTCAAATATTTTCCTATATGTGTGCGCATGCCAACTCTTCCACGCCAAATGTTTGCCAGCTGAATTACCACCCAGGACTCAATTCTAGTGAGCACCCATCCATTGTCCACGGATACTAATTTATGTACACCAACCAAAACCAAAACCTAATCCCTTGGTCGGACGTACTCTTGTGTGAACTTGGCTCCACATAGCACTGAAATTACAGGCTGCATACCCAGTTCCACTGTTCGCTCACAAATGAATACATACTCCTATCCATTCCAGTAAGAATGAACTCTGCTAATCAATGGATGCCCTGTGCTGGGTGTCCTGTATCATGATGATAAACTCGCATTTTATACCCCACTACAACAATATTAGAATGTACACCCCACAGGCAAGACAAGTATAAATGTTGTACCAGCACAATAGCTCATGTGCAAGGTTGTCCCCCAGGTGTCTTAGCAGAATCAAACATAATGTACCAATATTTGTTCTAGTACCTGTAGTGTTTGCAAGAAGTCCCATATTGAAGAATTGTGAGAGACTTTCTAAAAGCATTTCTTTGAAACTGCTGAACAGCACTTAATTCTGACCGGTGTGTTTTGTGAGAACCATGTACAGCTGTATTTAATGTATGAAATCCTTTGTTCAGAAACCCTATAAAAGTGTGCTCTTTTTAGATCGGTGAGATGCCTTTCCTTACTGGCACTTGGAGGTGAAGTCATGTCAGGACACTCTCCCATTCTAGTCTCTTTATTTGTTGGCCTGAACCTTACAGAGTTCTCTGAGCGATTCTACGCGTTGAGCATTGCACTCGGATTTATTGCTTACCCGATTTTGACCATACTTCTAATTTCTGTACGCCAAAAATTTTACAATTAAACCTTTTAATGTTTAAGACTTCGCTATCTGTCCTGTTTTATAGGACCAAATAAGTTCACTGCATCTAAATTGAAATTGTCATTTAGTATGATGTAACGAGATAGAGGTTTAGAAAGGAGTACCACCCTCTGTAAAGGGCTTAACACCGGTCCCGGTCCGTCACATGTGCAAGAGAAATAGGCAGAACGCAACGACACTGTGGTCTCACGCACATGGCTGGTGGGATTAATAGAGGAGACAGAACAGATCAGGCATTCTTAGTCGGCCCTAACGAGCACGCAACCAGTGACCTGATGGCCCCCAGACAAAGCTGTACTCGCTCACAACCCAAAAACCCGAAGACCTGGTGGTGCCATCCGTCGCTCTGTGATGCCCCCTCGACTCTCCGATCACCCCGCCACTGAGTTCCCGCACTGACCTATCCTGCTGCTGAATCTGGAGACGGTTATTGCCCAATGGTCGTTTACCAACAGTGGATGAATCAGAGAGGATGCCTGTCTTGTGACCAGAGGTCCAGTAGTACGGGACTGAATTCCTGAAGTTTTGATGAATGGAATTCTAGATTCACGATTATCATGGGGTCGATTATGTGGCTTAACAGACGAAAAGGCTGAGGGCCAAGTCACCAGTAGGTTGTCCGCTAGGACAGGCCACATTAAAGTATAGAGTAAATAGTACCGAACGACCACATGTTGTGACGAGAGGGTCTACCATGCGGAGCCTCACCAGGGAAGATCTCAGTTTCCTGGACGTAAAACGACTCCGTCAACTGGCGCGGAGAGTACCGATTAGAGATGCTATGGACAATAAGTGATGTTGACCTAACATGTTCCCATGTAGCACTATGTGCCGGATATGGTGGGGCCTCAATTGTACCATCAGTCGGATTCACAATTCCGAGGAGAGTGATTACTTGCTTGTTGCCTTGGAAGGGTAGTTGCTTGCAAGCACACATGTGATATACTGAAAGTCGTCGAGCGCAAAGGGTACAGCTCTGTGCCATGCCGTTTGGTAAATACCTGCCGCTCATAGAGTGCACGTGAAGACTTCGAATAGGCCATGGCCACCATTGTACTAACCACGTGGTAGCGTCATTCCAGGTAGCTATGAGAAACGCGGTTCACCATTTCACTCAAAACTTCTGGTTGCATAGGTTACTTTAATACGGTTTGTGCACACGTTAGCAACAATTTGAATCTGCATATGGAAAACCGTCCGACGGTCATGCCACGAATAGAGAAGAGAAAGAGTGCGCAAATACAAGCACCAAAATCAGATTACTCGCGTAACTGAAATAAGCAAACAGAAAAACTCAGGCAAAAATTCCAGCGCGCAACGTGACGATCAGGCGGCAACCGTATCCTAAAGGAACAAACATGTACCCTGTGGGTAGCTATCCCGTACACCATGCACCATCCAATGCCACCCACATGTCCCCCCGTAGCTCAGCATTCAGGCTGGGACCTCCCCCCCCTCCCCCCCCGCTGACAGATAGTGGCACAAAAACAATGTGAAAATACAGTACACTGCTGCAAAACTTACAAGGCACAGTCTCGGCCGCTCTCCCAACCTGAATGCAGCCTGTCTTCCGTTATGTAGTTGTTCCGTGCCTGCCCCAAATTAAACCCCGGCGGCCGTAAGGACCCTTCGGGTAGGGGTAGCAGGCCTCCCTAGTCCCACGTGGGAGCCTGACCGCCCGCACCAGGCAGAACAGGCCCATCCGCTCGGTCGTGTGGAGCCGCAGGCTGCTCACCCGAGCTCCTCCGGTCTCCTGCGATGTCCGTGAAGCGTCCAGCCATTCTGGTGACACGGATGAGTTCGAAAATTTCGCCACAGTCCGAAAGGCCATGCTGACGAAATATTGTCCAGAGCGCCAAAAATGTTTATCCAAATTTTTTATCCAACCGCCACCCCCCGCCCGGCGGCCGAGACACCTCACCTAAAATGGTGTCTCTGCCGCGTGGCCGGGCAGTTACCACAGCCCAACGGAAGCCGAAACCAAGCCCCGCCCCCCAGCCCAAAAGCTACTGAAACAAACCCAGCCCTTCCCCGTGCGGCGCCATCTCTACCCCCCCCCCCCTTTCCCCGGCCCCAAATTCCCCCGGGCGGGGCAGGCCTCCCTTCGGTCGGCCGCCCCCCCCAGGACCCCATTATCCTATTTCGTGGCTCTGAGCATGCCATGATTAACAAGTATTGACAAAGCCAATAGGTCTTGACGTTGACATCGAAACACAGATCTGTTAGCTTTGTCAAGGAATTTTCCCCCATATGACCCCTGGGCATGCATAGGTAGTTATCTTCGAACAGATTTTCATAAAGATTAAGAAAAAGCTTTTTAAGATGAATGCCCTGTATTGTATACACTGGGTGAATGGCAGCAATAAAGGGATGCTTTTAATTTAAGGAAAAATATTCCAAGATGGCCACCATGACTGCACACACAGCAACCGTCTTGGGGTGCTTTTTTAAGCTTTATGAAAAATCATTACGAAGTGGGAAACCATGTGTATGCGAATACAACCATCTAGGAATGTTTCTTTCATAAAGCTAAAACATTCCAAGATGGCAATGATACATGCATACTTGTAAACACTTGGGCCGCCATTGTGAATGATTTAAAATCACTCAAATTTGTCCTTCCACCGATACAGTTTGAGCATCGAACCAAGTGAGGGGGCTGCGGAGAAGAAGATAAGGAGGACGGGGACATATTTTTTTTTTTCTAAACACTGATGTGCCAGAAGTGTGGGAAGGGGAAAGCAGGAGGAACAATGAGACAAAGTAATCACCTATGCACTGCAATGCAATATCCTGACATCGGCCGTGAAATTATACAACTAATTCAATCACATCGTAATGATACAGAAATGTTCCTTTCGTATTACCAACACACACATGGAGTAAAGGTATTTTATAAGGAACAGGGAACTGAGATAGGAAAGCCATCCAATCATAAGCAAGGGGTGTAGACAAAGCTCAGATTCAGTCTATATTGTCTATTAGACATCTGTTGCTATCCAACATCTAAAGCTGTCTGTAGGCAAGACCTAAAAAGCACTTTGATAATCCTGGCTTGACCGGCCTTAAACATAAAGGTACAGAAAAGGCTCTGCAGATAGGGCTTTTTATGTATTCAGCTATTAGAAGCTTCGAAATAAGAGGCCATTGAGTTGAATGTTTGTAGGCTTTGTATTTTTTAGAAGCAGTCAATCACTCAAACCTTAATTTGAATTATTCATAGAATAGTTTAGTTAATTTGTTAATTCTTTCTAGAATGTCAGTCCCCTGAATAAAGCCAGTGATTTGTTATCAAGATGTTATATACCTTGGATTTTAGAGGAAACAAATTATAAGAGTGATAATGGGCCTGATGTACAAAGTACTTTTGCAGTAACAACCCCCACAATCTGAAACAAAAACGCAGGGTGTGCAACTGTAAAAGGTATTTACAATGGGTCGCTCATAGCATTGATTAAGATAATCCTTCTGTTGCAAGCACCAGAAGCATTCCTTTTTAATAATCATAGTCTGGGTGTGAGGCAAAAGCTTCCCTGCCCATCACATTCCCCTGCAGTAATCCAGAAATGGAGCAGGTTTGTCCCTAACGAGGCACAGTGCATGCAGGAAATGAGACTCCTCCCTGCCTTCTTTGACTTACTTCAGTGCCCGCATATAGTCATGAGTCTTGGATTGTTTACTTTCCTTTCCTAGAGGTGTTTCATAATCATCATGCATTTATTTGGCACTCCAAACTCATAGTTATACAAATAAGTTCAAGTTCAAGTTCAAGTTCAAACATTTGTATAGCGCACTACTCACCCAGAGGGTCTCAAGGCGCTTGAGGGAGGGAGGGGGGGGGGGGGGGGGTACTTTACTTATCGAATATCCAAGTTTTTAGTTGCTTTCTGAAGGAGAGGTGGTTCTGTGTAAGGCGGAGGTGGGTGGGGAGGGAATTCCAAGTCTTGGCCGCTAAGAAGTAGAAGGATCTACCCCCCATGGTTGATCTGCGGATGCGCGGAATTGCGGCGAGGGCTTGATTGGACGATCGTAGTTGTCGGGAGGGGGTGTAAAAGGACAGGCGCGTGTTGAGGCATTCGGGTCCTAGGTTGTAGAGGGCTTTGTGTGCGTGGGTGAGGAGACGGAATGTTATTCTCTTGTTGACGGGGAGCCAGTGGAGGTCTCTCAGGTGACCGGAAATGTGATCTTTTTTAGGGATGTCTAGTATGAGTCTGGCTGAGGCGTTTTGGATGCGTTGGAGTTTTTTCTGTAGTTTATCTGTGGTTCCGGCGTATAGAGTGTTTCCGTAATCCAGTTGGCTTGTGACCAGTGCGTGGGTGACTGTTTTTCTTGTTTCGGTGGGGATCCAACAGAAGATTTTTTTGAGCATGCTTAGGATGTTGAAGCATGATGATGAGACGGCGTTGACTTGTCTGGTCATCGAGAGGGAGGAGTCCAGGATGAAGCCCAGGTTACGTGCGTGGTCTGTTGGTGTGGGTGCTGTTCCCAGGGCCGGTGGCCACCATGAGTCGTCCCATGCAGAGGGGGATGATCCTAAGATGAGGACTTCCATTTTGTCCGAGTTCAGTTTTAAATGGCTGTTCTTCATCCACTCGGCTACATATTTTATTCCTTCGTGTAAGTTGGTTTTGTCGGTGTTTGGGTCTTTGGTGAGGGAGAGGATCAGCTGGGTGTCGTCTGCGTAGGAGATGATGTTGAGGTTGTGTTGGCGCGCGATGGATGCGAGGGGACTCATGTATACGTTGAAGAGGGTGGGACTGAGTGATGATCCTTGTGGTACGCCGCAGATGACTTCGGTGGCCTCTGATCTAAAAGGGGGGAGGCGGACTCTCTGGGTTCTTCCGGCGAGGAACGAGATGATCCAGTCCAATGCTTTCCCTTGTATTCCGACGTTGCTGAGACGTTGTATGAGGGTGCTATGACAGACTGTGTCGAAGGCTGCGGAGAGGTCAAGTAGGATGAGGGCAACTGTTTCTCTGTTGTCCAGTAGAGTGTGAATGTCGTCTGTTGCTGCGATGAGGGTGGTTTCGGTGCTGTGTTTGGCTCGGAAGCCAGACTGTGAGGGGTCGAGGGATTTGTTGGATTCGAGGAAGGCGGCGAGCTGATTGTTGACGGCTTTCTCAATGACTTTGGCAGCGAATGGGAGGCGCGAGATGGGGCGGTAGTTCTTAAGTTCAGTGGGGTCTGCTGTGGGTTTCTTAAGAAGGGCGCTGAGTTCTGCATGTTTCCAGCTTTCCGGGAAGGTAGCCGAGTTGAGGGAGCAGTTGATGACGTCTCGGAGATGGGGCGTGATGATGGAGTCTGCTTTGTTGAAGATGTGGTGGGGACATGGGTCGGTTGGCGATCCTGAGTGGATGGAGTTCATCAGGAGGATAGTGTCTTCAGTGGTGATTGGGTTCCAGGCGCAAAGGTTGTTAGAGGGGGGTTTTGGTTCGGAGGTGGGTGGAGCGGACTGGTCTCCGGACTGATTTTCAAAGCTGTTATGTATGTCGGCGATGTTGTTGTGGAAGAATGAGGCTAGGGAGTCGCAGAGGTCTTGAGAGGGAGTGATGTCGTTGGTGCCGGCGGTGGGGTTGGTAAATTCTTTGACGATGTTGAATAGTTCCTTGCTGTTGTGGGCGTTGTTGTCAATTCGATCCTTGAATGCTGATTTCTTGGTGGATCGGATCAGTTGGTGGTATTTGCGGGTTTCGTTCTTGAAGGTGGTCAAGTTGTCAGTGGTTGGGTTTTTTCTCCAGGTTTTCTCGAGGGTGCGACAGAACTTCTTGGATTTCTTAAGGTCATCGTTAAACTAGGGGGCTTTTTTGCTACCTTGCTTGATTTGATGGTTTTTTAAGGGTGTTAATTCGTCGGCGCTGTGGGTGATCCATTGTGTGAGGTTGGTGGCTGCTTGGTTTGGGTCCAATGAATTGGTAGGAGGGTTTTGGTGGAGCGATGTGAAGAGCTGGTCGGTGGTAATTTTGTTCCAGTTTCTTCGGGGAACTGGATGTGGGAGGTTGTGGGTTGTGGTCTTTTTGTAGTTAAAGTGAACGCAGCTGTGGTCGGTCCAATGGAGAGCTGTGGTGTAGTTGAAGGAGATGTGCTTGCTGGAGGTGAAGATTGGGTCGAGTGTGTGTCCGGCATAGTGGGTGGGGGTATCAACAAGTTGTTCGAGTCCGAGGTTGGCTAGGTTGTCCAGCAGGGTGGTGGTGTTGCTGTCGTTTTTCTTTTCCAGGTGGAAGTTGAGGTCTCCCAGTAGAATGTAGTCCTCAGAGGGGAGGGCGTGTGGGCTGATGAAGTCAGTGATGTCTTCGCTGAATTGTGTGCGTGGTCCTGGTGGCCTGTAGATGAGGGTGCCTCTGAGTGTGGTCTTGGGGTCGGTGTGGATCTGGAAGTGAAGGTGTTCGGCGTTAGCGAGGTTGTCGTTGGAGCTGGTCGTGACGCGAATGGTGTTCTTATGAACGATGGCGATGCCTCCTCCTGTTTGGTTGGTGCGGTCCTTTCGGATGATCTTGTAGCCGTCCGGGATGGCTATGGTGATGTCGGGAGCTGATGAGGCATTCATCCAGGTTTCTGTAAGGAAGGCGACGTCCGGCGTTGTAGAGTCGAGTAGGTTCCAAAGGTCAATGGCGTGTCTGTGGACCGGACGGGTATTGAGTAGGATGCATTTCAGGTGGTTAGTGTTGGAGCTCTGTTTGGAAGTAGTGGTTTTGGTGTGGGTCCTGATGCTGTCGAACTTGCAGGAGCGGCAGGTGAAGGGTCCATGGATGTGTCCTGGGGCGGCTTGGTAGCAGTTTGGGAATCGGCCAGGGTTAAGTGCTGAGAGGGTAGCGGCGTCGTACGTTATGCGGGTGGAGTGAATTTTGTGGGGAACAGGCGTGAACCGGCTTACCTTTGGCGCACCTTCGGCGCGCAAAGGGCGTGACCGCTGCGCGCGGATGCATCAGTCATAAGTCGATAGAGGAGGGGGCGGAGCGAGGGAGGAGCAGCTGGGAGGCGGGAGCGGGGTGGAGAGGACAGGCTCCGAGGCACAACAACAACAAAATGGCAGCAAAAGTGAAACCGGAACAGGTTGGGGCACAAATATCAATAACGCTGTGGGCAGTGGTACTGGCACAATCAGGCACGATTTATTATTTAAATAAAATCATATAATGCGAGCGCTACTATACCAAACTGGCCCAGACACTCTTTAAGGCAATGCGGGCGATGTACAGGAAGGCAAAAATACCCCAATGCGAGCAATGCACAAAAGAGAACAAAAGCAGGCACTAGTTCTAAATAAGGCAGCAAAGCGATGCGAGCAGACAATAACGATACCCAGGAGAGACCAGGAGGCGTGGGGAGCGACCGCTTCTGATGGATTCAGGCAACTATGGGGTCCTAGGCAACTATGGGGTCCTTAAAAAATATTAGGTACAATGGCACCAAAAAATGTAGGCACAACACAATGAGACTAATGCAGTGTACAGGAGAAATTAACAAAAACAGCTTAGAGATAAGTATTATTCATTAATTTTAAAAAGTACATAATATAAAAAAGGAGATTTAAAATCACAAAAATATCACAGTTAATCATAAAAAGTTTCAACATATACATTCATATTCTCCGTCGATAATCATATATGAAAAAACACATATACAGTCATAAAAACAACCAAGTGGGTTAAATAATAGTCTCTACGCGCATTTCGGCGTGACAACGCCTTCTTCAGGAGCACCACTTGAAGATTCTAAAATAGAATAGTATTAATATTACATAACAGAATATATTTTATCCAGTACACTGCAGAGATACACATATGCTACATCAAGTGTGGTAAGGCTGCCTATAAATAAAGAAACTGGTCAGTGCACAAGAAAAGGAAAGAAATCGAATCACCAAACTGGACAATGTGATAGTTTAGTGAAGATATAAAAACAATAGAAAAGTGCTAGGTATAAAGTCACAGAGACTCAGCAAACCGAGAGATGATTGAATAGATATAAATTCCCAAGATTTTATTGTGATGAGACCTGTGACTACTAGTTCGATAAATAGACAAAAGTCTAAAAGGTGGCTGATATGCCCTTACCTAAAAATGTGTGGGGAAATGCTTTGAATGCTAGGGAGCAAATAAAATTACAGGTAATTCATGATCGGAACAGGGTCCTATGGGGGTTAAAAAACGGAAATATAATTACTGTGAGAATAGAACAAACTCAATGTAATGCGGTGGCGGAAATTAGCTATATGAGGTTACCTATCAAGGGACTACTGTATATATTCACACTCCAAACTCATAGAACATCCTTGCATTGTATTTAGTTTAACATTACTAAAGGAGGAGGGCGCACACTGCCTGGTATACCTCCACACAATCAGCCCTGATGCATTGCAGTAAATGCAGAGGATAACACTCACTTCAGATGAAAGTCTTTAGTATTCACCATTGTTGGTGCAGTCAGTGCTATGTATCTCTAAATACATGTTTCAGGATTTTTGTCCTTCTTCAGTAGAGACTATCAAGTAAAATTTGAGGGTGCTGGCAATGCTGCTCAAAGTCGGCTCAGGTTTAGTAGCACTACCAGAGCACAGGTGCATTCCAGATCTCGTCAGCAAAATAACTCAGCAAGGAGCCAATCACAAATAGTTTAAAATTAATTAGATGACTCAGGAACAGGAGGTTTTAATAGCTTTCCTAAAATGAAAAAGAGCATAGTTTTCCGGTAAATGGATGCTGCTCATGTGTGTCGCTTATAGATCTGGCTTGGCATTGCAGCGTTCTTCAGGACCTTTGTTACCAATTTTTTAGGATTTGCGTATAATGAGATTTTGCTCTGCACAGAAGATAATTTTTTACTCACCTTTTGCTTCTTGCTGTTTGGTGTATCATTCCACCGCCAATGAAGTGCCTACATTGCAATTCATTAAGGACCAGTTTGCATTTCAAAAGTACAATGAATCATCACACATTAAATATGAAAAACAATTACTTTTTATTTGTGTTTTATTCACTGCAGGAGGCCTTTATGTAGGTTAGGATTAAAAACCAAGCCAGATTTATTGGCTTTGCCAATGCTTTTTATTATTATCTGTGCCTCTAATAGCACCTTTTTGTGTAGTGAACTGTGAGGTTTTCTTCTTGCCTTGTACCACTGTCAGCTGTCTGCGAGTGCCTCAGTACTTGATTATGGGGTTTCCATCATAGACTGAAGCCTGAGCTTTTCTATGATAATGTGTTCTGGTTTTTTGTCTGTCTCTGGTTTTGTGAACCGTGTTATGTTCAATGAGCTGTCGGTGTGTGATTGTACTGTATGAGAAGTCTGTTGTGGAGAATTTATGTGATAACGTATCTGTTTCTCAGCAATTAGAGATAATACAGGCCCTTTGTAGTTGACTGTGTGGTTGTTTGTGCATGGTTTGTCTTAGTGGCACGTACTTTTGGCAGCAATGTGAAATCCTGTACCGCAAGCATCATAATTGTGTTTGATGTTTGTGAGATTATGTGGCTAATGTGCCCTTTTAGTTGTGTGTGTTTGTGCTTGTGTGTGTTTCATAGCAGCTGTTTAGATTTTTCCTTTGGGGGTTACCTAAACAATGCAAATCAAACCAGAATATCTACCTAAGGCTGTGCCTATTTGCACTAAAAGTACATAATTAGGCTATCTTGTTTTAGGTTTAAACCTATAATAACTAATAAAATCCCACCAAAAAGGAAATAGCCTCACCGGTGTAAACATATGAACCCTAAAAAAAACACCTGCACACCCACAAACTAAATGCCATTCAAAGAAAGGAAAAGGAGAGGGAAAGAGTCATATTTATTTGTTCCAGAAGGGGTCAATGCAATGTAACTTTGCTATAAAAGGCAGCAGCAAGAAAGATTGGGCTAAAATTATTCTGCTTTAGTTTTGTTGTTTAGGGATGTCACTGAAATATTGTTTCGTCTTCCTTTTGCTTTTTTCAGTTTTGTAGTCTTTGGTCTAAAGATGCAGGAAGATGCAGGATGTAGAAGCATGGTTCAGGTCATATTTAATAATTGTATAAACTGTAGCGAATCAGGAAATACCAAAATAATATTTGATATTTTGGCTATGTTTGATTCTTTCACTGATAAGTAAAATGGCTGGTTTCATAAGAATCGTTCTCAATATGTACCATCACATTTACCCACATACAGAGAACGCATGAAACCTTTTGATACACCATCCCCCTTTGCTAGCGAGTCAGTACTGATAGTAGGTGAATAGCCAAACTCTCCAGACATTAAACATTCAATGCAAGGTATAGTGGCAGTTTTATGGGTAAAGTGTTCTGTCACCAAGCATCTGGGATTGTGGCAAAGACATGACACCAGACTTTCAGAAACCATGGAACGCAGTGCCACTTGGAATGCTGCTGCAAAAAGTTCTTACTAAGTTCAACAAAGATTGGAGTGATATTTTTTGTATTTGCAATAATTCAGCTACATACATGAAAAGTTTGTGTGATGACCTGTTAAAATCAATACCTGAGCCTAAGTGCTTCCCTGTAAGAGATCCTTGCCACTTGATCTTTACAATCTTCAGAATTAACAAAGAATGCTATTGACTTTGTAGTCCATTCTGATGGGCTGTTTTGTTATGGGCGGTGTGAGACCTGGCATCATTGGTGTGAGTCTTCCTTTCATTTTGACGGATTGCCTCCTCTGTTTTGATATGTTTTTGCTGGTTTTATGCTTTGGGCACTGCGCTACTGCTAATCAGTGCCACAGTGCAAGTGCTCACTATGTTAAAGTTGTGTACTAATTGATTATTCCATGATTGGGTTATTTGATTTATCTGTCAGCCCCTAGTACAGTGCACCATGTGTGCCCAGGGATTGTAAATCAAATGCTGCTGGTGGGCTTGCAGCACTGGTTTTGCCACCCAAAGAAGCAACTTGTAAAGTGTGTCTCAGGCCTGCCATTGCAAGGCCTGTGTGCAGTCTAGCACTGCCATGTTGACTTGGCCAAGTGCACCCACTTTCCAGTCCCTAAACCTTCTATTTGTTTCATATCAGACACCCCTATGGTAGGCCCAAGGGCAGGGTGCATTGTAAGTATAAGGTAGGACATGCTTTGAGGTGTGTAGCATGTTCTAATAGTGAATTATAGCCATTTTTTTTTACTATTGAAGGCTACCTGTTCTCATAGGCCAGAATGGGCAGATAGATAATTACATTCCTATAATCCTAACTGACTCAGGGAACATGGTAGAAATTCGAATTTAGTATGCCTGAACTCAGAATAATAAAATACATCTTTTAGTAAAGTTGGTTTTAATATTCTGTGTTTGAAAATACCAATTTTAGAAAGTAGGTATTTTCTTGCCTAACTATCCAGGCCTGCCTCTGCTGGGTTGTGTATTCCTTGTCTTGTTTGTGAGTGACAGGGCTGGGGGATTCCAGGAGACAGGCTGTGGCACCCCAGGGGTGAATAGAGAGATCTGCATCTAGATGGGAGGGAGGAGTTGCACCTGGGACCTGAATAGGGATGGGCGTTCCCTCTACAATGCTTGCTCCACCTCCTGTGGCTTGACTGATGTCTCTGCCCTGCACTGTGAAAGGAGAGGAGGAATCATGTGAACAGAGTGCTCCAGAGCTGTATCTTCCCTCCCCTGTGCTGGCTCCACCTCCTGTGCGGCGGCTGATGTCTCTGCCCTGCACAGTGAAAGGAAGAAGAGAGTCATGTAAACAAAGTGCTCAGGAACTGGTTTGGATTAGGCTGAGGCCCCTCTGCCTTCAGAGAACAAAGGATTTTGGGGTATAAATATTGGGACCCTGATCCCAAGAGATTAGATCACTTCTGGACAAGAAACCTTTCTGCCAAGGAGAAGAATCAAGGAAGTTGCAGGAGTTGTACTGCCCCTCTGCCAGTGTGCCTTTTGCTGGGTTGGCCTGCAGTGGTTGCTTCATTACCAAGGGAAAGGAGAAGGAACTTTGTAAGGACTTTGATCACGAGAATACTCTCCAAGGGCTTGAACTGTGCTTGCCTCCTGCTGAAGTCTCAGGGACAAAAGACTTCACCTCCAGCGCCCCACTAAATTTCCTTGCTGGGAATTCTGACTCCAGACACTTGTGTGCCGTTGGGAGCTAGAAGCGACACGCCTCGAGAAGAAGTGTGTCGCCGCCACATCTGAAATCGTTGCATCGCCGGAGAAACGAGCCTTCGCCGTATCTTCCTGGAAGCTTGTGTTCTTCGAAGCTGTCTGCTGTCGCATCACCGGAGAAGCGTGATGCCATCGTGAGAGTCGCCATTGCATCACCGGATTAGCGTGTCGCAGGGCCTGTCGCGGCTCCAAAGTACAGAGTCGTCGCAAGGCTGTCAGGGCGTCATCGCATCATCATCGCATCGCCGCATCAAGGGCGCCATCTTCTTGCATCGCAACCGGATCATCGCATCGCATCAAGGCGCTATCTTGCGCACCACAACGGGCCCGCAGGCCGAGAATCTACACATCACCTCTACACTGGTAAGGATCACTACGCATCCCCTACTCTTCGCAAGCATTGAGGCATGACGCATCATCTCCCCCGGATCAAGGAACCAACGCATCTCCCCTTTTGCAAGCCTTTTGTTTACTTTGCGTTACGCATCCAGGTACTTTGTTGAGAACTTAGTAGCATTTACCAACAACTTGAACTAAGCATCTTTAATCATCTTTTAAGTAATCTTGAGTGTAGTATTGTGGATTTATGTCATTTGTGGTCTTGTCTATATAAAGTCTATATAAAGAATACACATTTTTATAAAAACCTGTGTTGTGTCCATCTGTAATGTTTTCATTATATTACTGCGTATATTCACAAATGCTTAACACACTGCCTCTGAGATAAGTCTGTCTGCTTGTGCCAAGCTACCAAGGGGGTGAGAAGGGGTTATTAAGGAGTGTAATCCCCTTATCCTGACTTAGAAGTAAGGGTCCCTATTTCGACAAAGGTGAATACCATTGCCAACTAGAGACCCCCAGATCTAACAGGCGGGAACTAAAATGCAACTATTTCTTATTTGTGCATCAAACAAAGAGTCATTCCAACTGTGTCATTTAGCCAATGGTTCTCAATCCTAGAGGCCATGAATGCTATATTATCCATGTGGCATGTTTACAGAATGTTTGCTTAGTGATGATGCCGAAGGTAAGAAAAGTGAGGATCTTTGTATGTATATTGATAGTGATGTGAAAAATAGTACACTCTACTGCATTCTTAGATTTGTACACAAAAACATGACTGCTGTGGAGGACATAATTAAAAAACTAAAGTCTGAAAACACCCTTGTCTACCAAGTGTTAACCGTAATTGGTATAGATGTGAAACATCTCCTTGAGAGTAGGCTAGACGACACTTTTAGTGACTTTGGCAATGCAACATGTTAGAATGCTTGCTATTTGGTAAGCAACGAAATGTTGAGGAGCAATTCAGCAACTTTTATTTTACAATGCATGAAAAATGGCTTGCAATGATGCATAAAAATGTCACTTCACCAACCATGGCATTTGAAGTTAATGGAGCCTCACAGTGGTACTCTGCACAAGTTCTAGATCCTTTCCATAAGGATGATTTTTCTCCGGACTGTGAAAAGTACTGCTTTATTTGTGACCACTTCAATAACTCTGTGAGCATATGTGCCCAGTTCAATATATATTTTGCAGAACCTGTCCCAGAGAATTGCAATCTTCAGGTGCACCAGTATTGGCATGGAAAGCTATGTCATTGCCCAGAGTTAGCAAAGTGTGTACTGGCTGTTTTTGTGTTGCCCGTCTCAAGTGCCAATGTTGAGAGAGCCTTTTCACTGATAAAAGTTTACATAAGAAGAAAAGAGCAAGCGCTCATGACCGAAGACTCATTAAAGAAGTATTGTATGGTGTACTACAATAAGTTTGAAACGTAAAAATGTATTTGGATTTCATATACCCTGTGCGTATACTGTCTATATACCATGCACTAGTGCAGAGAGCAAGCAGTAATAAAAGCAAAACTTTCCATAAACACCAGTTTTCTGTTGCGTTTAATGGTACAAAAATATGTAACCGCTGAGAAACACTGAAAAAAAACCTTCAGATTTACCAAAAATAGAAACTGAAAATAGGAAAGCCAATACATAATCAGTGTAGGTCCGGCCTGTTCATGCTAATGGTGAAACATATGTAGATTTTTAGTATTGATCTAGGCTCTTGTCAAATTTGTACAATTAAAACTGAATAGCAATTCGTGGTATGACACAAAAACATCAGTTACCCAACATTTCAAAGGTGCTGACTTAACCTGAGCCCCTTGGGCTAAAAACGGCACATTTTGAACAATGGTTTGTGCTCAGGGCAGGTAATTGCCAGTTAGACAAACCCTATATACAGCCAAATTTATACCATCCCAGGATGAGACATCAACATGGTAGGTAGGTTAATACCCCCATGATCAAGACTGTAAAGGCCTGATGCAAATTAACCTCCAGCCCTCCATTAAAGTCCAAACCAAGACCTCACATCCCTTGCAGTGATCAGCTTAAATAAGGTGGAATTTTCCTCCTCCCGTCAATATTCCTTCCAGGCATTTTCACTTCAATATTTAGTAAGAAATGACATTGAGTGGCAAACCAATGCAAGAAACGTAGCAAATGAAAGCAAGCAACAGGGGCGGCTCCTCCATAATGGTGGAGGAGCGTCACCACACTCATCAGAGTCAGTCCTAGAAACATAAAATGATAATAAACAATATCATTTTATTTTCCTGTGAGTGGCTGGCATGCCTGTGCAGGGGGAGCGGGACGGGCCATATAAGGTAGGAGTGGTGCGCACTTAGAAATGCACATGTAAGTTTGGCTAGGCGTCTCAGTCTGGCCCAACAAATTTCCTCAACCCTGCTGTGTTCACAGCTGGGTTGGAGAAAGGTTGCAGGCTCCTAGGAAGTCTTTGAGTGGCAGACCAAGCCTGCCACTGCTCATAGCATCAGAGCAGTGTCTGGATTGGGTGGGGAGGCTGTGGTTTCTCAGAGACAGATGGGATTGAATGATCGAGGCGAGCGTCGGCGTTGGAGGAAGCGGCAATGAAAGGTATGTTTTTTAAAATCATTATTTACTCCTAAATAATTCCCAGTATCTCACCCCACCCCCCACCTTGTCCTCTTCCCCCACACTTTGGTTTTGTGGTAGCCTCTACTGGCAAGCAATGCTTTGGTGGTAAAGACTTAGGGCAAGATGTACAACTCATTTGGCAAGCGGCCCATCAGGCAGTTTCTGACAGGTAAAATGCAGGTTTCTCTGTACAACCCCTATTTTGTGAGCCAGTAACATATTACTGGCTAGCAAAATGGGGTTTGCAAGTCACTATTAGGAAGTGGTGTGCCAAGTATTATCAAATGTAACTTGAATCTGTGTGTTGAATAAAGCAGAGCATTGCCACAAATTGGTTTATGTGTGATGTCAGAGCCTTAAATGTATTGCCAGAATGCACAGACAACCATTTATGCCTTCTTAGCATTGGGACAATATGGCCTCTATCAGTCACTCTTGCAACTGCTCGGACTCTACTTGCATATTTTGAATTCTGGAGCTTTTGACTATTTCTCTCAGTGATGCCATAGTCTGGTTTGGTGTTTGAAATAGCCCTTAACATCAGAGCCATGTTTGGCTCATAAATATATGGCCAGGGTGATCTCAATAATGTGATACAGTAATATGTAGATGCAATAATAGAACTGACCAGGTTACCCATTTCTATTTGAGTTGAACAGGATGATTTAATCTTTTTCAGCTTTGGCTTTCGGGATCAAAGTTTATCCTTAACTGAGAATCACCCAGGACATGCTCATCATCCATGCTTGAATGGTCTTCCAATATGTTGGATGAAGCAACGATCTTTGAAAGAACAATACATTACAAAGGAACACTGCTTGAGTTGAGGAATTTTACCCAAAAGGACTGGATCAGATGAAAATGGGCTAAACATTAATATTGAACAGCAAAGGTGACAAATAAGAATGCCTGGGGACGCCACAACTGATTGTTGACCAGTTACTGATACTGATCTGTGTGTTCTAACAAGTCAACCTCCTGTTTGGTTATGGATTGTGTAAAAAAATGCCTCTTTTTGCATGATCACCTCAATTTATTTGGACAGATGCCTGCTGTTTTCTTGGCTCTGTGCAATGAGACCCTGTTCCCAGGCCCCATTGCATGTTCTCTGACCCCTATAACACATTGGAAATGGTTATACTCCTCATTGGCATATTTAACAAACCTATAAGTCCCTAGAATATTGTACAAATGTACTCAGGGACTGTAAGTTATTTGTCTAACTGCAGCACCTATTGTACCACCATTAAAGTGACAATGCAAACTATGACTGCAAATCTGTCATCAGTAGCCTAGCTGTGCAGGTTTAAACTGCAAATTCTACTTATCAAAATATCCGCTTTTGACCAGCCGAAACCATCATTTTAAGTAATAATGAGTCGCCCTAAGTAAAATACCCATAAAGTAGGGTGCACAATATTTAAAAGTATGACATGTTAAAAGTTTAATGTTAAACATGTCTTTACAGTGAAAATCCTCTAAACGCTTCTTTCACCATAGCATGTTTAGTCACTCATTAGGTAAGCATTGGGATACATTATTTAAACAAAAATAATGTTATCTCCATCTAGGAACCAACCAGATACAAGTTCAGTCTTGGACGTGTTAAAATATTTATTACAGTTCCAATTCATGTATATAGCTGGATTTGTCCTTAATATGTTACAAATTTTACTTTTAAAAAGTTAACTTTTACATGGCTGAAGCCTCTAGAAGCCCATTTGCGTGAGCTTCCAACTGTCACCCAGGAGCTGAATAGCTCCTTGATGAGGTCTGAACTGGCTCTCAGAGCTGAGACAAAGGCACTGGCTGAGGTGGAGTTTTCTGTTCCTCTAAAAGGATGAGCATCTGGGCTTCAAATTATGCCTACCTTGAAAGTGGCAGATGTAGCTCACACCTGACCCCGCCTCCCTTTATCTTCTATCTCAGTGAGGGAAGAGTTGCCCCGAAATGTTTTGAGTGACCACAGAGATGGGGCTGTTCATTTCCCCAGCTGCACCTCTAGGGTGGTCGCAGGATGTAAATACTGCCATGTTGGATTTAGGTAGAGATGGACATTCTGGGATCATTTGCAATGGGGCACACAGGAGCTTCTTTAAAATTGGGTATGGTTACCCTAGGAACAAAAGTGACAAAGATGGGGCAATAAAGTGAATATCAGCAATGACAGATTCAATGAGCAACAGATATGAAGGTGGTCTGAGAACTTACTTAGCCATAAAATACATTTGTCAGTGTCTAGTGTAAAACCATGTTTAGTGTCACTGCTCAGGGTAGGAGGCATAGCTCAAAGATTCAGTTCTCTCAATCATCTCTAAGCAATTGTACCATGTCACTTTATCCACTGGTACACATAGTGGATGAGGTGCGACATTGCATTAGAGTCAGGTACTAAAGAAGTTCCACAAAGTGTGAGTCAGGCAAATTTGCGTGTCAATCTCTGTTTAGTCTTTTGAGACATTTTGTGCATGAGCAGCAGTATCCCAGAGCACGCCTCGTCAGAGTCCATGGAATACTAACACTTCACCCACACCATGATGGAACTCCATTGGCTCCCTTTGCCAACTTGCACCATCTTAAAATCTATCTGTATTATTTACCAAGCTATCACGATGACCAGCAAACCTGCTTATCTTGCTGACACAGTACAGTGAGATAATGGTCACGGTAGTAACTCTTTTAGCAAGAAAGAAGAAATTGCATTCACCACTCACGTCTTTCTTGGGATGCTTAAATCAAATTTAATTCCAAAATCAAAAGCATCTAATGGGATTCAAAGTCAAAGCATTTGTTAATGGCAACACAGTTGCTCTAACATATCACAATGCAGTAAGTATTTACAGAGCTCTTGGTACAGGGTGAGAGAAGAAAAAGGTTGGGAACGTGGGAGTGAAGGACAGGGAAAAGGTATTGTGACATATATACATATATACATTATTTGTACATAGTATAGGACCTTTCCGGCCTAACACAGGTCAATTGTTCCTGAATATATACATAGCTCTAAAGAGCATATTTTTTATGGGGTCTATCCTTAGAGCTTGTATTATTATTATTATTATTAATTGTGTTTTGTTAAGCGCAAGCAACCCGGAGGCCTCGTAGCGCTGTATTGTCTGAATCAAGAGAGGGCTAAGAGAGCCAAGTTAGGTGAAAAGGAGAGTTTTCAGATCCTTCCGGAATTTCAGCAGGTTAGATTCACTGCGAAGGGTACCAGGCAAGGAGTTCCAAGCCTTGGCGGCATTCCAGGAAAAGGATCGCCCGCCCCATCTAGCACGTTTGGTTTTGTTTATTGTGGCTAAGAAAGCTGTACTAGATCTCAGAGATCTATGAGGAAGATAAGGGGTCGCCAGAGAACAAATCATAGATGGAGCGGTCTTCCACATGGCCCTGTGCATGATGCACATAGATTTGAACAGAACTCTGGCCTTAATGGATAGCCAGTGGAGTTTCTTCAAAGCTGCTGTGCCAGATTCTCGCCGGCTAAGGCCTAGGAGGAGGCGAGCAGCTGCATTTTGAGTAGTCTGGAGTTTCCTAGTGGTGGAGATAGGAGCCCCCAGGTATAGGGAATTTCCGTAATCCAAGCAAGAAAGAATAATGGCTTGCACCATTATTCTGCGAGCTTGGAAGGGTAGGAGTGGCAACACCTTCCTGAGCATTCGCATCAAGCCGAAGCAGGTGGCGGACAGGACGGTTGCTTGTTGTTTAAAGTTTAGATTTGTGTCCAGCCATATGCCCAGGCTTTTTATTTGGGTTTTTGGTTGGGGCGGGTTTCCCATGCATGGGGGCCAGTCTAACATAGGACTGGGGATGACTGAATTGCCCAGGATCATAAGCTCCGTTTTCCCACCGTTGAGCTTCAAGTGTGAGGAAGTCATCCACTGATTTATTACTACCAAGCATTTAGTGAGGTTAGGGGGGGAGGTGTTGGGCTGGTTCATTGATACAACCAGTTGCATATCGTCGGCGTAGGTTACTATCTCTAGACCAAACGAATGCACAATGTCAGCAAGAGGTTGCAAGTAATAGGATTGTATGTTGTCAACGTTTTGACCTCTAGGATGGGGGGGTTACTACAGTCCTCACAGTGGGATCTTCATCAGGACAAGGCTGAGAAGAGAACCTGTGAATAATCGGAAATATGTGTCAGAATAGGGAGAATATACAAAGGAGGGGTGAATGCTAGGGTATAACCGGTAACTAATACCTACTAGGGGCAACAGCAGTATTGCTTCGCTGTGCGGTCAAAAGGATGGGTCATACGTAGCTCCTAAAGTCAGAGAGAAAGGGGGTGTCAATAGTCTAAATGTCTAGGTGAGGATCCTAACTTAATGGTCTAGCAATTAATACTACTTACGATACAATGAATGACTTCTGCCAAGGTAAAATATTCTCTTGCAGGAGGGACCAGATCCAAAATACTCTATGACAAGGAGAAAAAGCCGAGTATGGGAAATGTAATCATGCAGAGGAGGATGCTCCAATAAGGAGCCAGCATTTTATCTTAAAAGAGACCTGGGTGTGCAATGAGTCACCTCTTGCAGGCATGATGTAGCCAACTTAATGCAAAAAACAATGACACTGGGAAAAGTGCAAGAGGGCGCATTCAAAGGGGAATACAAGCCTCTGTTGTTGTTGGCTGCTGGGTCAAACATGCGTGAAGAGAAGTTAAACATGTTACATATGGGCACAGTGGTCCCGTGAAATTGGCATATGGCCCTGATGGAAGGTCTAGAAAATCTGCAAGTATGCATTCATCCTAACATTCTCATCATAGTTACAGCTATCGCTAAATAGCTGGATGTTCAATAGAAGTACCTATTATGAGGACGTGGCATCGCAGACCTATCAAGGGAGTGAGCTGCGTACGTGGCAGTGACTAGGCAAATGTCTAAACCATGGCGGAACGATGTGCTACTACACCCATAGTGCCGACAATGGAAAACAGGATAATGAAGTGCATCGCTGCTACACGCTAAGAGATGGCAGTCAGGTATAAGAAAGTGTCTAGAAAACACAATGCTAGAAAATACAAAAGTGTGTCTAATTCTAATGTTGCAAGGAGTTGATCAAAATTGTGTTAGATTATATAAATTGCCATGCGAATCGATATTCTAGAGAATACAAAAGCCTGTCTAATATTAACATTACAAGGAATTGATCAAAATCGAGTTGTGCGGATCGCATGCTAGAAAATGCAATTATACCGTTACAAGGGGTTGATCAAAATCACGTTAGATTATATAAATCGCCATGCAACAATGCATCAAAGGGTTTATTTCTCTTCCAGGGTGGAAAGAGGGGCTGGAGTGGGTGGAAGAGTGAAAAAAAGGTGAGAAAATTGAATAGAAAACATGCGAGAGAGAAGGAAGTAGGAGCGACAAGGATTAAAAAAGGGGAGAAAAAGATGTAAAGGAAGAGAGAGAGAGTGAATGGAGATGACAAAGTAAAATGATGAACAAGATGGGGAGAACTAGAAACAAGGTAGAATTAGACATTGGCAGATAGAGAAAGTGCAATTTGAATAACGTTAAAAAGAAGGAAATAATAACAAGGAATAAGCATCAGATTTAAGCATTAAGCATAGAGGGAAAAATTAAAAAGAAGAAAAGAAAGAGAAGGGTATGAGTAAGTAAGAATATAAGAAGAAATCAGTAGCTAGAGAGTTCAAAAGGGGAAAGCTAATGGAAGAGCAAGATAAGGAATTAGGAGGCAGCGAAGAAAAAGAATAGAACAAGGGGTGAGAAGGAGAAGGATGAAGAGAAAAAGGAACATAGATAAGTAAAGAAGAAGTGACAAAGATGGGGCAATAAAGTGAATGTCACACATACCTACTTTGCCTGTGACTGGGTCGGATTGCTGCTTGACCCCAACAGCCGTTTTTCCTGAAACTGCGGATTTTCCTGTAGCTGCTAGCGGAACCCGCTTCGCGGGTCCCGCGTCGCCCTGGGACTTGGGCAGAAGCATTTTGGAACACCTGTGGCCGTGGACTGGGACAGAGGGCTGCGAGCGAAGGGGTGTGGACTCAGTTTCCCAGGAGTCCAAGGGAAACCCCGCGAACGTTACACCTGGGCTGCTCTCCCTCATCGTCCCGCCCCCTCATCTAACTGGAGGAATCGCCCTATAAGAATTGCAGCGCCCTGCTGCGCGGGAGCGTGCGGGAGCGCCCGGGGCTAAGCCCGGGCAAAGGGCGGGCCCTCTGTGGCCCTCAGAGCCCCGAAGAGACTGGACTGGGCCAGAATCCCTGGTCGACTATTGAACTGCCTAGGACTATTGTGTAAGTGCCTGGGGGGTATATTATATCTACAACCATTATGTCCATTGAAATATTAACTCCGGAGCTGGTTGGCCCCGAGAAACCTGTGAGTCTGATTAATGGGAACTTAGATAATTATTTTAAGAAATCTCTCATGGATACTCCAACTACCCCTACCCTTTAAGAACTTCGGGCTGAGCGTCGGCGCTCGGTTGAAAGCCTAAAGAATAGACCATTTCCGGTTTCACCAGTGTTAATTAGTTCTACGGGGGAAGGAACACTTACTGAGAATGTCTGTACCCCCTCGCAGGACAGCGTTCCTCTAATATTTAGAGAGGGAACATCTACGAGCGAAATTGAACCCTTAGGCGCTACCACTATATTGACAACCAATGCTACTCATCCAAGTACAACTAAATCTATAGTTATAACCAAGGCACAAATAACCCCTATTCCTAAGCAAACTAAAGCAGTAAAAAGTAGGGCAAAGAAAGTCACGCCAGTTAAAATGTATGGCCCTCCTCCGACAAAAAGGCGTAAAAAATCTGACCTTCCAAAGAGGAAAATGAATCATGCTGATTTTGGCATTAAAAATGACGACAGTACTAGGGGAGGACGGGTAAAAGTAACAGATAAAGGAAGGATAGTTATATCACCTACACATCCATGTGCAATCCCCATAATAGATCCGGTCATCTCTACCTCTGACAGCCCTTCTGCTGCTGTGACGTTACAGGAACCTCCAAATGGCGCCTTGATCGATAGCATAGAGTCTATAATAAGGGCCTATACTCTGGCTATCGTAGAAAGACTTAATAAATTAGATGATAGACTTGGGAAGATAGAGCATGAACTGGGAATCAAGATAGCAATTAATAAAGTATTGCCTAATCCCACTATACAAATTCCAACTTTACCTACCTCATCAGGTATTCCAGCTATAACTACTATACCTACCCCTGTCCAGACTACCATCTTGCCTCAATACTTACATACTGTGAGTGAAAGTACATCAGGGGGTAACTCTGTTATATCTAAGAGTAAATCCACTTTGCCCCCGGCTGTAACGATTAATGGACCGACGAATAATCCTGGTCAAGTCTTAGGGAATAATAAGAGAGAAAGGGGAAACGAGCGATCTGCTCGAGGTAACTATAACAAGGGCCCCCTTCCAGAACTTCCACCAGAAGCTGTACCCTTTGTGGTAGTTCTTACTGGGGTTCCTGAGTTGGAGAAGAACAAACGGGAGGGCTTTGCCCAGTTGAAAAACAAAATATCGCATTGGTTAAGCCTATATAGACCCATTGCAAATAATATCAATGGAGAAATTGTCCATGTTCGCCGTCTCCCCTGGCTGGGAGGAAGACCTAAAGATATTGAGGGAGACATAGTGGTCATAAATTTTAGAGACCAGAATGCCGTTCATTTTATACTTAACTGGTCCTCTGATCACGGTAGTAAATCTATTACCCCCCGCCCTCTTACATATTTTTATCCTCGTTCAGTGGTGTTCGCACCCAATCATCAATCTCAGCGAGCCCCTCCCCCCCCATTATTGAGGCAAATGTTCTCAAATCCATACCGCCCACCTGTCTACAATAACGGCCCTATATTTAATGATAATCATTCATCTATAACAGTAGACCCGTATGGGTGGAATATTGTAGCCCCAAGGTACAATTCCCTAACACACAGGAGAATGGATCATCTTAAACCTTTTACGCCCCTAGAGACCACCAACAGGTTTGACGTGTTTAGTGGCCTGGAAGACTGTGACTGATGCCATCAAGCCACAGGGGATGGGGGTGAGGGATTCTGTGGAGACACAGGGAGAGACATGGGCGTATGCACGGGGGTAAAAGGCCCAATTGAAGTTAACTCACCCAATGGGTATAATGTTACTTGTAACTCTGGTTGTGATATACGTAATATTGGTCAGCCTCAATGTAACCCAGACTCTCCTACCCCGGCCAATGGAAGTATAACACCCACTCGACTATCTGAAGACCCCGTGCTTGGGGAAGTAACCCACATCCATACGCCCCCACTATCTATTGAGGCTGTTAGTTTAACAGAAAGGGGCTATAAGATGGCGAGCTGGAATATTGCAGGGTGGAATAATAAGATAGATCGTCTAGGATGGTTAGAATTTATAACCCAATTTGACATCTTGTGTCTCCAGGAGACTTGGGTGGCCGAAGATGTCTATCTTGATGGGTATGCTGCCTATAATTGTCATGCACAGCCATCCAACATGGGGAGAGCCAGTGGCGGGATGGTGATACTGCTCTCTGTGAGGTTACCGGTTCAAGTGAAAATCCACCGGACTGTTGGTCTGCACTCTCAGTTGTTGTGGTTACAACATAGGAATGGGCGAAATGTTCTAGTAATAAATCACTATAACAATGTCTTTAACCACTCTAAAACAGTTATGGTTGATGAACTTGAAGCGGAGGTGGAAAGGCTATGCGGTTGCAGTGGTGTGTCCTTTGATATTTTGTGGGGTGGAGATTTCAACATTCACATGTGCCCCTTCGTTGGCAAAAGGGTGTGTGGGTATGGGGGGGAGGTTGGGGAAGATCAGACCCATTTTTTACATTCGGCTTATGGGGAATCTCTAAACACTCTTATGCTTAAAATGGATTTATGCATCATGTTACCTGGCGTAGACAGTGAGGGAAACTCGGTACCGACCTTTATTGGTTGGAACTGTGCCACGGTTATCGAATACCTCATCGCCTCCTCCAGCATTATGGCTTTGTGTTCCTCACCTGTAATGGTCGACCCATCCCTTAGTGACCACAACTGTTTAACAATGTATCTCTCTTTGTGGGGGGATAAGGTAAAGGCGTTGCATGGTGTAGTGACAGATGTAGTTCCACATAGATCCAATGGCCCTAGAATTAAATGGGGTAGGCAAAATGAGGAACGTTTACTATGTACCATAGTGTCAGCCTGTATAGATGAGGTGAAATGCTGTCTTGAACCCGATAAGGATAATGCCGATATTTTAGCTAGTTTTGATATTATTAATAAAAACATTGCACAAATCTTAACTGGTATAAAACCGAAAGGCCCTAGGAACATTGGGGGATGGTTTAAAAGGGAATGTACAAAATCCTTACAAAGACTTAAAGCCGCTCTTAAGTGTAAACCCAGGGATAAGGAAGCAGTTAGGGCCCTGAGAAGGGAATACTCAATTCATCTGAAGGACAGGAAACAGGAACTAAGGGAAGAGGCCTGGAACAACCTGACCAAGGCAGTGGATCTTAAGGATGCCAAGCTTTTTTGGTCCACTGTCAACAGTCCCTTTCTTCAAAATGAAGAAGCCCCGGTAATGTCTGCTCAGGTGACTGAGGAACAATGGGTGGCTCATTTTTCTAGTATTTTTAACCCTGAAGGACTAGTTGTAGGGGGTGATAGGGAGACTGTAGCTACTACCCCCCTACCTCTTAACATCACAGTCTCCGAGGTGGATGCTGCCATCCGGGTCAGTAAGGGGGGAAAGGCACCGGGCCCTGATGGGGTACCCGTTGATCTTTATAAAGCCGAGGTTTCCATCTGGAGCCCATTGTTAACCAAGGTTTTTAATGCAGCTGCAATGACTGCGGCCCCACAGACCTGGGGGGAATCAATCATTATCCCGGTTTACAAAAAAGGGGCGAGGGGTGAGGCAAAAAACTATCGCCCGATTTCTCTCCTCACTGCTTCCCTAAAAATTATGAGTAGGGTATTACTGAGTCATCTGGAGGAATGGGTTGAAGGTAAAGGGGTCCTTGCGGACTCCCAGTTTGGATTCCGTAAGGGGTTAGGCACTATAGAACAGTGCATAAATTTGGACCTCATTATAGGCAAATATACACGGGCTAAACAAGGCTCGTTGTTTCTTTGCTTTGCTGACTTGACCAGCGCCTTTGACCTGGTTGACCATGGTCTTCTGTGGTCAACCTTATTGGATATGGGCGCTCCACAGGATATTATTCATTTCTTGGCCCAACTATACAGGAATTTGACGGCTAAGATACGTTACGGGCCATCGGGGGAGTGTACACCTAGTATTAAGGTAGGCTCTCGAATTAGGCAGGGATGTGTCCTTGCACCTCTTCTTTTCTCCCTTTTTATTAATGCAATTGAGTCTGAAGTACGGACCGTCAATGCAGATGCACCGACCGCTGACGGCCTTTCCATCCCAATATTGCTTTATGCGGATGACGCGGTTCTGCTCTCACAAACTCCTCTTGGGCTGCAAAAACTTATGAACAAATTTGCAGATTTTATTAATGGGAGAAAATTAAAAATCAATAATTCAAAAACTTTTATAATGCCCTGCGGGAAGAAAATCAAAAACTTAAGGCCCTTTACAGTTATGGACCAAACTATACAAGTGGTTGACAAATTCTGTTATTTGGGTATCACTTTTAACAGTGGGGGGATGTGGGCGCCAGAAATGATTAATGTAAGAGCTAATATGGCCAAGTGTTCTTTTGGCATATTTAAGTTTGCATCCAAGTTAGGCTCTAGATGGATACCTGACATGCTGTACCTATATCGCCATAAATGTGTTGCTCTGGCCCTTTATGGCTCAGGTGTGTGGGGCCATTGTAATAACAATATGCTCCAGGTGGAGGAAAACAAATTTGTCAAAAAACTCTTGTATTTACCATCTTCTGCTTCAACAAAATTGATCCATCAGGAGGTTGGCCTGGAACATCTATCTGACTTGATCAGATTAAGATCCCTGTTAGTATGGAGATCTATATGGATTAAGGAACAGACGGGTTTCACAAGAAAGATTATTTTAGACTGTCTCCACAAGGATAAATGTTCCCGTATCCCCTGGCTTAACTATATTATTCGAGCATTTAAAGATGTTTTTAATCTTACTGTGCGTGATAACCCTTTTTGTGCTTTAGATATCCCGAAGACTGAGCTTAAACATGAATTTTTGAGGGTTAGTATGGTGAAGCGTAATGTAGCTACTGCTCAGTTCTCCACACATGTTTTTTACGACAGGTACAAAAAGGTAGAAATGGGATTCTCAGGATACCTTAAAATGGTTACTATCCGATCCCACCAATATGTATTGACAAGATTACGGATGGGGATTGTTCATTTGCTTGTCGCGTATCCTGTTATGAAGACCTATACTACTGCCCCCTGTCCATGTGACGGGACCACAAAGCAAAGCACAGAGCACTTTTTATTGTTATGCCCTCTTTATCTTCACCTTCGAAAAATATATTTGAAACCGCTTTAAAAAAAATATAATGTATCCACTATTGTATCGGCCATGGGGCTTTTATTTGGACTTGATTCGCAGGACATCTGTTTTTTTACTGCTGTATTCATTTTAAAGGCGATATGCTTGAGGAATAACATGCTCTTTGATATGTGATTATCCTTAAATTTGCTGTATCCTCATGTTTTATTACTTATGTATGTATGTACTTTTATGATTATTAACTAATGATCGAATAAAGTTTTTGAATGAATGAATGAATGAATGTCAGCAATGACAGATTCAATGAGCAACAGCACGTGACAATATAGTGCACTGGTGCGACGGGAGATCTTGCAGGAGAGCTCCAAGAGAAAGTCAGTAGTATGTGATCCAAAGACAACATGTGATAGCTGGGCCTACAGAGTTCTTTTGAGCTTCGAGTGAATTTTTTCGGGGCAGACAGTGAGCAGGTGGATGTTGGTTGACCGCTGGCTAAAATATCTGGCAGGCTGATCTTGGACGTGTAGTTGACATGTAGAATTGGATTATTCTCGTGAAGTTGGGAGAGAGATGGCAGAGGTGATGGTTCATAGTGAGCTTTTTAGTGTGCTTATAGAATACCGCTGTCGATTTGTTCTTTTGTTGTCAGCCTATGCACTGCCTTCACAGTTAAGGAGATGTGGAACAACTTCAAAGATCAGACTAGCAGCATGGATCTGTGCATGCTGCAGTTTGTGAAGACTACCATAAATTCTCTTACAGATGTCTAAGGTAGTCACAACTACTGTACGTATCAGTACATTCATATGCCTTAAGATACAATGAACAAATTAACTTCAGGTTGCAGTTAAATGCCACGCTCGGGGTTATATCCATGCAGGTAACCAAAAGAATGGGTATGTATCTGCAAGAAGAACCTCAGTTTCTGATGTCGTTTCCAACACTATTTCATCCCGGAATGAGCACAAAACTGTCTTTGACCACCTGGGTCCAAATTGCACATTAGTCACATTAACTTGGTTTGTGCCATGGTGCACCCTTAACTTGTGCCCTGAACAGAGAGGAACAATGTGTCAGATTATACAGAAAATGCACTGTCCTCTGTGCAGATGCAAACTCTTACAATTCACGCCTGGGCTGAAGAGAGTGCAATAGTGAAAGAGCGAGCTACAGTTTGAAACCAGGGCTCAATCTTTCAATAGAGGCAGATCAGCCTCAGCTCAAGGGGGCATATGCTGTCTTTTGCTGACCCACATCTAGTGGAATTAATGTGGGGCCCTTGGAACCTCCACCTTGGCCCCCTGGGGATACCCCCAGGACACATTAACTATGGGTTGGGCTCCTGGAATTAGGCAATTCTGTTTCCATGCCGTTTTCCAGATAATTATGGATTTTATGCATTTGCCACACAATCCATCTTCTGCTGCATAATCTGCAGATGGTAAGAAATAAAATTGTTTCTAGCTCAAGCAGATCAAAAGTTACTATAAACGTGGCTGCTTGTGTTGCCACACTGTAGGAGGCCCTTTGCAAGGGTTCAGTTTTCAGTGGCCTGTTGCTGCATTTTGATGGTAAACTGATACTCTTTCCCAGGCAGTTGTAAGTCAGAACTTGAATGACAGTGAACCCTGTGATAAGAACAGCACCTAATCTACTATCCCCAACGATTAATAAATATGGTGAAAATCAACCACCATTAACCTGTGCACACTGTTAATTCACCCACTGTCCCGGTGCCATCCAATAAAGGATAATAACACTTAAAAGACAAACACAAAGGTGCACCACTCAATACAACAAAAGATGGACTTCTAACAAACAAATTAGTCTGTGTCCAAGATACCCATTCTTCTTATTTTATTCAATTTTTGATCAAAACATTGAAGAAACAGCCAACGCTTTTCGTCCAAAGGATGGATTCTTCAGGGCTGTAATTCTAACAAATATATAAATATACATCAATTAGACATACATAAAACATCCACAAAAAATACAAAAGACAAATATATTTTAGCAACAATTACTTAAGACAGGAAACCTACATATTTCACAATAACAAACCACATAAAAATATACATAGACACCAATGTGCTAAGACCATCAGTCTATCACATATGTATATCATAAAGAAACAGAGGGGCGTGGCTTGGATGCCGAGGAGGTAGGCAGCGTGAGCTCGGAGCTCCGTGCCCGATCCCGGAAAATATCCTGAAAATTCATTCGAACCCCGAGATAAAGGACATTATCCGGTACTGGACGGTACTGCGGAGGGTCCGGGACCCGCGGAAGACGACACCGAGCCATCCCGCAGCAGTAACTTAACTTCGAAAGCTGAACTCGGCCGAGAAGTCGCGGACCCCAAAATGGCGGCGATGGCATGAGATCGCTTGTGACGGAGACATCTGCCCGGAGACCCACTGAAGACCGCTCCCGGACACGCTAGGGGTGCTGGCGGCCGTGTCGCGCCTCTCCCCAGGTGTTGGTAGAACTTTGGGCGCGCCCTTGGGTGGTGGTTGAGGACCGTCTCCTGATTGGGGCGACAACGATGCGACAGTGACTCGGAGACGAGAACCCCGGGTCTCAGGCGCAACTGGTGCTGGCCGAGCCACGACCGCTCAGTGCTTCCTGCCTCTTGGTGACATTTCTGGACCTGAGAACCCGGCCGGAGGACGGTGCCCGGCGACGCTCGGAGGGCGACCAAGAACACATTTGAGGTCCACCGCCCATCCCGGCCCAGATGGGGAAACCGAAGGGGAAGGGGGATGGCGCGACCGACACTGAGGCGGCGGAAGGAGCAGAGAGAGACCAGGCGGCGCTACAGCGGATGCAAGATCGCATCCTGGAAGCCATCGCCACCACAAAGGATGCCCTACAGCAAGATATAGCTCAGGTGGCAACGGGCCTGGGCCTCCTGAAGGCCGACCACGACAAACTTAAGGACAGGGTGAAATCCGTGGAGACCACGGTTAAGGACTTAGCCCCGGCCCAGGCAACGGTGAAGGCCCAGATGGCCGACGTGATGGACCGACTGAAGGTACTGGAAAGGAGGGCCGAGGATGCAGAAAACAGGAACAGGCGCAACAACGTACGCCTAGTGGGCCTGCCGGAGAAAATTGAAGGCGACGACATGGTGGGCTACTTGGATAACTGGCTGCGGACGGAGGTGGCACCTGAAGGCCTGTCCCCCTTCTTCTCCCTGGAGCGGGCACATAGAGTTCCGGCGCGTCCGCCAGCCTTGGGCCTTCCTCCTCGCCCGGTGGTGTTCAAGTTGCTCCATTACCGGGACAGAGACTGGCTTTTACAGAGGGCGAGAGAGGCAGGGCCCTTTCAAGTGGAAAACAACAGAGTCACCATGTTCCCGGACTACACGTTTGAGACTCAGCGACTTCGGGCAAACTTCTTGTCCCTCAAGCGCGAGCTCCGCCAGGAAGGCATCAAGTACTCCCTGTTGTTTCCAGCCAAGCTAAGAGTGGTGGTGGACGAAAAATCTTTATTCTTTACGACTTCTGCGGATGCATGGGACTGGTGGGAAACTTATAAGGCAGGAACGGACGGTGCTAAGGCCAGGGAGGAAGAGGCCAAGATGGAAAAGCCGATCAGACAGTCCCAACGGATCAGAAAGAATCGCAGGAGGACCGGGAAACCCTCGATGTCGCAGACGGAGGCGGAGAGGCAGGCGGCCCTACAGGCGGTGGTGGACTTATCTAGAGCCGCCAGGACTCAGTCTGGGAAGGGCACGGATTCGGAGGCCCCGGGAACGGGCTCAGAGACAGGACAATCGGAATTTGGTGGAGCCCGGGGCCCTATTGTGACGCCGCAGACCTCGGGAGAGATACTGGAGGCATGTTGAACTGGTTTGGCGGAATGGACTCGTTGGTTGGACACCGGGGCGATGGACCCGCAGCAGTGGAAAGACATTGATTGAGGTTTTGGGGATCTGTACTGTGGGGATTGTGGGGTGGAGCGCGCGGGGCTGATTTGTTGGAGGTTCTATAGCATTGAGCCGCGCCTTACTGGCCCCTAAGGTCATCGCAGTGGGGACTGCGAATATTACCACCTTTCCTTGAGGGGTGATCGGGAGTGTTGGTTTGGATGGGGGTACTTCCAGTTGCGGGGGGGCCTGTCCTGGGGGGGTGGGAGTTGCGAGCAGTTGGGGTTGCTCAAGGGGTTGTAGTTGTTGGAGGGGTTTGGCTTCCTGTTTGGAGAGGGTGGGGGGGAGGGCCCGTGGTCGCGGGAATTAGGCGAACACTGTTCTTTGTTGTATGGTCCGGTTGTGTAGGGGGGAATGGCTAGTACTGGAGCGTTGAAATGTGTGACCTGGAATGTGCGGGGCATGCAGTCCATGGCGCGCAGACATAAGGTTCAGGCGTACCTCAAGCGTAGGGGGGTTCACATAGCGTTCCTGCAGGAGACGCACCTAAATAAGCAGGAAGGGGCGGCTCTACAAAGGCGCTGGAGGGGGCAGTTATTCTACACGACATTTTCAGCATTTGCGAGGGGGACATTGATTTGGATACGGGCGGGGGTCCCCTTCCAAGTCTCGAAGTCATCGATAGACCCAGAGGGCAGATATGTGGCGGTGGAAGGAAGGCTGAGAGGCAGGATGATATCGCTCTGCAATGTGTATGCTCCTAATGTAGACCTGCCCGCTTTCTTGTCTACCGTCTCGGGCAAATTGGCGGGTTACTTGGCGGGGCCGGTCCTCCTGGGGGGGGACTTCAACTCGGTTGAGGATGTGCTACTAGATAGGTCCCATCCCCCGCTACGCGCGTCCCCAGCACATAGGATCGCCAAGCGTAGATTAGAATGGCAGGAGAGCTGGGCCCTCACGGATGCATGGAGGGCGTTGCACCCCACCACTAGGGATTACTCCTTTCACTCGCACCTGCATGATTTACATGTGAGGCTGGATGCGTTTCTTTGTTCGGAATGTGTGCTCCCTGCGGTGGGAGGGGCGGAATACTTGGCAAGGACGATATCGGACCACAACCCCTTGTTGATGTCTCTGGAATGGATGGTGACTGTTAACTGCGTGCCAACATGGCGCCTGCAACCTGACACCCTGGACGACTTGTTGTTCAGGGAGGCCCTGAGTGACCGTATCGAGAGGTATTTTGAGGAGAACAGTGGTTCGGCTTCCACGAGGGCGGTTGAATGGGATGCTTTCAAGGTGGTGGTGCGGGGACACTGTATTGGGCACACGGCAGGGGCACGGAAGACTTTGTTGGACGACTTAGACAAGGCTGAGACACGGCTGAGGGATCTTGAGAAGAGGCGCCCGAATCACCCAGAACTGCAGGAGGGGCTTAGCGGGGCGCGGGAGGGGCTGGCGGTAGAGCTAGAGCGGCTGCGTAGCTTCGACCACAAGGCATACGTGACGAGGGCGCATGCGGAAGGTGATAAGGCGGGGGCGATGTTGGCTTGGCTTGCTAACCCTATCCGGGGGGGAGGGCCGATCATGGGGATACAGGAACCAGGGGAGGAGCCTTGCCACACCCAACCCGGGATCCTGAACAAGTTCCGAGCTTATTATGAGGGGCTCTATCTGAGTGGTGATACGGGAGGGACGGAGGAGCTTGAGGAGTTCTTGGACGGGCTAGAGTTGCCGCGAGTGGAGGACTCGGAGGCAGAAGAGTTAGGGCGGCCAATCTCCCTCGGTGAAATAGGTTGCGCTGTGAAACAGATGGCTAGAAACAAGACCCCGGGCCTTGACGGTCTACCGATCGAATTTTATGGCAAATACCTAGAGCATCTTGCTCCTCGGCTGCGCGAGGTTTACAATGAGGCGCAGGAGAAGGGCCGACTCCCGGGCTCTATGTGCGAGGCCCTTATGATCCCACTCTTGAAGCCGGGCAGAGACGGTGCGGCGCTGTCCTCGTACCGTCCGTTATCTATGTTGACGACGGATTACAAAATCCTCAGTAAAATACTGGCCAACAGATTGCTGGTGCACATGACGAGCCTGGTTCATGGTGACCAGTGCGGTTTCATACCGACACGCAACACCACCCATAACATCCGCAGACTCACGAGACTGATGGGTGTGGACTGGCCAGACACCGTCTCCCCATTTGTCCTGTCCATCGACATTGAGAAGGCATTTGACAGCCTCGAATGGGGATACCTGTATGAGGTGATGCGCCGCTTCGGGTTGGGAGACGGATATATACAGTGGACCAAGGTCCTCTATACTGAGGCGGTGGCGAGGGTCCGGGTGGGTGCGCTGATCTCGAGACAATACCCGATCAGGCGTGGCACTAGACTGGTTGTTCCCTGTCCCCGCTACTGTTTGCGTTAGCAATGGAACCCTTCGCTGCGGTAGCCAGACTGGGCCGCCACTACGCAGGTCTGCCTTTTAGGGGGAGGCCGCACCTCATCTCCCTTTACGCGGATGACTTGTTGATGTTTTTGGCCAATGCCGGCGCCGAACTTCAGGGGGCGCGGAGGCTACTGGAGCAGTTCGGTAGGTTATCGGGCCTGAGGGTCAACTGGCCTAAATCCTGTCTGTTTCCCCTGAGGCCGGGAGAGCCGTGCCCACTCACTGCTCAGGAACTCCGGTGGGAGCCGCGCTGCCTACATTATCTAGGGGTTTATGTTTACCACTCCCCGTCCGACCTGCTGGATGGCAACGTAACTCGCTGTATTAACGCCCTGCGTGGATCTATGGATTTCTGGGCGACTCTACCGCTCTCTCTGGCTGGTAGGATTTCCCTGCTTAAAATGATAGCCCTGCCCAGGCTTTTGTACTATTTTAGGACACTGCCGGTATGGATCCCGAGTTCGGTTTTCAAACGCCTGAGGTCACTGATTATAGCGTTCCTGTGGGGCACGGGTAGGAGACGCATAGCGCTCGACACGCTGCTACGCCCCAAAGATGAGGGAGGTATGGCAGTGCCGGACTTCGAAGGATATTACCTCGCTGCCCAGCTGCAGACTTTTACTCAGGAGGTGGCAAGAGTTTATAGAGGTCCCGAGGACGCGAGAGTCGAAGGCACCCCGCGACACGTTCTGGCTTATATCACGCTGCACCAGAAACTCCGAGTGGGAGACCTGACGGTCGAGGAGCAGACTTTCCGTCTATGTTGGGACCGGGCCCATAAGCGGGCGGGTGTCCGCCTTATGTACGCCCCCGAAATTCCGTTGGGAATGGTCACAGCCCTCCCACATGGAGGTGACTGGTCACGCTTGCTCGGGTGGGAGGAGGCGGGAGTACACGTGCTGGGTGACCTCTACGAAGATGGGGTGTTGCTGCCGTTTCGGGACCTACAAGAGAGATTTGACCTACCGAGGGGTGACTATCTGCTGCACGCGGCAGTCACAGGCGCCATGCGAGCCCACTGGGGAGAAGGGCTGCAGGAACCAGGTACCTCAATGGCCTGCCAGTACGCCATGATGGCGGCGGGAACCTTTAAGGCCGTCACATGCCTGTACTCGCGGATACAGCGGGAGGCCTTGCAACCTCTGGCAGCCCTGAAGGCCAAGTGGGAGCTGGACCTCCAGGTGGAGATACCAGACACGACCTGGGGCCAACTACTGAGGAGGGCGCGGAAGAGCTCGAGGAATGCCAGGTTCCAATTAATCCACTTCTATGTTATCCACAGGGCATACCTTACGCCCGGAAAAATCCAACAGTACTTTGGGGCGACCGACGCTGCTTGCCCCAGGTGTAATACAGCGGGGGCGGATTTCTGTCATATGCTGTGGGATTGCCCCTCTTTAGGCGACTACTGGCAGGAAGTTGGACGGGCCCTTAACGGGGCGACGGACAGGGATATCCAATACACTAAGGCAGTTGGCATCCTTCACTGGTTCCCACACACACCTAGAAATACGATGTCAAGTAAATTTATAGATTTAGGGCTTATCCCGGCCAAGCGGGAGATCACACGAAATTGGAAGTCCAGAGTGGGGCCCACATATAAAAGATGGTATGGGGAGTGTCTGAGATGGGCCGCGTGCGATAGTACCCTACGATACCAGATGGCCTGGAGGTCGAATGATGAGAAAGCACTGGAAAGGGCGACTGCATGGGAGGTGATGGTGCAGGCGCTCAGGGATGTGGACGATGAGGGGCAGGAAGGCGAGAGCGAACTAGCTGGAGCAGACCCTAACATTATACAGGAGAACACACCTTAGCGATTGTTTGCTTCCTCCTGCAACACACCAGGCACTGATACAAGGTTACTCAAGCGCAGCGCGACCACGGGGGAGGGCGGGTAGGAAGCTGGTTTGGAGGGATGTTGGGGTACCGAAATTTGGGGAGGGGGAGGGGCGTAAATCACAAAAGCATTCCAGGGTTATGTGCACAATGAAGCGGTCAGACAATGTAAGACGTATGAGCTCAAGACGGAGATGAAGCTGCCCACGTCGCAAGCGGCGAGAGCTCCCCGGACGGAAAACGAATGTATTCAACTGAACTGGTCCTTGTCATAATCATTTTGCTGAATATCTTGTCTGTACTTTTATATTGGTGATGCAATAAAAATGATGTTAAAAAAAAAAAAATCATAAAGAAACAACACATGATGCAAGTGTATATAAGAATTAAAAAACTGTGTACATACATAATGCCAGATAATATACAGGCAGAGCAACACATTATGCAATAACCTGTGCAGTTATACAGGTAACCCAAAAGCTTTATGCAGACATTTTGCTAGGAAATGTACAAACAGAACAAACTACATATAACCAAAAGAAAATATGATGAAGGAGATAAGAAAGAATAAGAAGAGAGAAAAAGGGAAAGATAGAAAATCCTTTCAGTAAAATGAATGACAGAGTAAACCCTATCAGATGTAATATATGCCTGTCCCCATGGATCGGGTTCATGCAATTATTATAAGCCCATCCTCAAAACCATACTGGATATTGTCTTTAGAACAGTAAAAACGAGGGAATTGAGTGGGAAAGTATCATGATGAAGATACACACCAAATAATCAATATTGGGACTCCCAAGTTAAAGCCGTCATAGGAATGATCGTCAAATGTATATATATATATATAGCATCTGTGACACCGATTTACACTGTTTAGTGAAAACAAATAGATTAAAGAGAATGGAGACCAGTCGATGGTAGACACCAAATGCCCCTAGTAAAAATTTTCAAACTCGCCCTCAATGCCCACAATGGGAATATGTAGTGAGAACAAGTACATTTGAGAAATGGAGACCAATAAATGATAGACACAGAGCACCCCCTGGTCCAAACTTCCAGATTGCCCTCAGTGCCCATTTCAAAATGAAGGCAAAGGTTAATTTGTTGATAACAGTCAGTTTCACCTAAGATGGGGGAACTATTTCTCTAAAGAGAGTGAAAAAATCCCACTCATATCCACTGACTTTTAATATGCCATGGGCAATCAGAATCACAATATCCTGTATCCCTAAGTGGAATAAAAAGATCTCACTTATATCCCTTAGCTTTAAGTGTGCCATTAACAATCAGACACCCAATAGAACTACTAGTGAGCAAGTCATTTATAATCAAAATATCCATCCCAGTTTACTGATAAAAAAAACCCTAAAGGATATCAGGGGATTAATATTCAACAACAGACCGGTCCACAAATTATAAAGCACCAGTCTTAGAGCCGAGCCTAATGGCCCTTCCACCCCTTTCAACATAAACCTCACCTCAGGTATGATCGAGTAGAGTCCTGACAATCATGGGGAGAGTAACGACGCTGTACAAAACAGCGTGTTACTCCCGTTTATATTCCCCGTGAAATGAGCAGAAAGCCTGCTCACCTGTGAACGGCATCCTTGTGTGTTCCGGAGATGACGTCATAGGCTATGAAAAGATATTGGCCATCTTAAAGAGGTGAAGAAAGATTGTAAAAGCGGGATGAAACGTAAATGAATTCATTTCCCTTGTTTGTCCCACGGATGCACACATACCGCTGTGAAAACCGGCGTATGTAGACCTGTTTGTCTTTCCCGCAGAAAGGCAAGAATGAACCAAAAGAAGAAACCGGTTCACCCAAATCGGCAGTTCAAAGCATAGTAATGTGACGCCCTCTACCATGCAAACGTGTCTGCCATTTTGAGGAGATAGAAAGTTGCAGCAAAAAGTAGATCACCAATGTATGCAATGCGGTTCAAAATTTAATGTAATGACTGTAATAATAAAATCTGAATCCTAAGCAAATATATCAAAACTTATTTATTTGGGGGGGAAGATGAAAATGTAGCGCAAACGAAGAAGTTGTATCTTATTTAAACAACAGGCTTCTAGGGTTCAGAATACTTCAAAAATAAAAGTTGACGATCAGATGGGTATAAAAAATCCAAATAAAATGAGAATATTTATAGTTTGCGATAAAGATCTTCTTACATTATACTTAAACGCTATTATCTAACCATCAATTGATAATAAGTAATCAACTTGGGTTAATGTACCCCATTACGTTAATGTAAATGAATATGCCCCATATGTCCATATATCAATATAAGCCACAGGTGAGACATTAAGAAAAGGAAACCAATGACAAAAGCACAAGAGTATCTGAGTGATATCAATGTGGGTGTCTGATCGCCAGAGGAAGCAGCATAAAATGCGTCTCAAAAAAAGTATATCCATCATAATAGATTGCAGATGGGACAATAAGAGCGGTAACCAGCAACAATGGAACATTCTTTGAATGAAGGTAGTTCCAGCCTTGAGGTAGACTGTACTAAGTATGCAGTTAATCTGCGGGAAACAATTCTCAAAGAAAGTTGGAGTTACAATTGTGGATAAGTAAAAAGATGGATATCAGATGAAATTAACTTCCAGCATAGCAGCCATCTATAATGACCTATGATCCTATTGTATAACAAGATATTCCCCAAAAGGTCTAGGTCAGAGTGCAGAAAAGATTTTAACATAGCCTGACTTGTATAAATAGTTACAGAATAATTCATCTGATATCCATCAAGCTAAGGGATATAAGTGAGATCTTTTTATTCCACTTAGCGTCACAGAATATTGCGAGTCTGATTGCCCATGGCATATTAAAAGTCAGGGGATATGAGTCTGATTTTTTCATTCATTTTAGAGAAATAGTTCCCCCATCTTAGGTGAAACTGACTGTTAGCAACAGATTAACTTTTTCCCCCGCCCTTTCATCTTGAAATGGGCGCTGAGGGCAAGCTGAAAGTTTGGACCAGGGGTGCTCCATGTCTAACATTTATTGGTCTCCATTTCTCAAATTTACTTGTTCTCACTAAATATTCCCATTGAGGGCAATTTTGAAAATGTTTACCAGGGGCATTTGGTGTCTACCATTTACTGGTGGGAAAAAAGGGGGGGGGGGATTGCACCGGGTTCAGTGCTGGATAATAATCAAACTGTAGCCAGTGAACCACTATTGAATCAAAGTGCATATATAGAAAAATATATATTTTTGATTTATTTGTTTCTCATTTTATACGTACTGTTTATCGATTTTTTTCTGACAACAGTCCTTTGAATAGCATATAATGATACAGATTAATTATCAGACATAATTGATTATCTCTGTTGTACAAAAATAGACATTATGATCATAAAAAATCAAACCACCAAACAAATTAATGCAAGTGACCCTATATAGATCTGTAACTACAATTGTTAGGCTCTAGGAAATTCAGCATACAACAAAGAAAGGAGAGAAGAGGACAAGTATAATATTTGTTAGCCTATTCTCTAGACATTGGTTTAATTGCTGGCTACCAACTCGTTTCGGCTGAGCCTTCGTCAGGGTTTTCTTTACCAGTGGTTACTACAAAAAAGAGAAAATTACAATAAACATTTCTGCTTATTTACTCCAATTAAATTATTTCAAAAGTGGTCCACAAGCTTACAACTAACTTTCTAAATCTACACACGTGCCAAGCTACTTAATAAAATCAATGCATAGATTTAACCAGTCTTTGAGTTTTGAATCAAACCCCCGGCTGTGCCCATCAACATATAACATTATACAGTGAAACAAGACATTTGCTCACCAACAACACTTGGAGTGTCTTACCAAAAGTCTAATGACAATAACTCCTCACTGAAGTATTCAAGGTTTACAATTAGATTGAACAATCACAAGGTTTTGACCTATTTAATTAAAAACGTGAGGTTACTTAAAACATGGTTTTATTGTAACACTCAACCAATGTGTTTTCCTCGTAGTTAGATTCGTTAGCGGTGACTGCTGCTGCTTATACATCTTTTTCAATAGATTATCTGAATTCAGAAATTAGGGAACACAGATATGAGATGGCATTTATATTTCTCTATAGATAAAGGAAAAACTTTCTCTAAATTTCCTTATTGTCATTCATATTATAACATCATGTATAGCAACAGACTCATTTGTAATTCTAATCCCATAGAGGAGGATATATCTCAACTACCAAATGTAGAGTTGACTTAAAACTGGATGTCAGCTAATTGTATTTATCTGGGGATTTCCTATTAATCTTAAAATTCATGACATGTATCTGTTGATAATACGCCAGCCCTGAATTACATGGCAGTTAAACAACAACAACTAATAGTACCTGAATTTAGAATAATCTTTCATCCTTCATGTATATCTGGATTAAACAACTGACTGACTTCACGCAGTGTAGTTACCTAAAGGTCAAGGAGAAGGGGCAGAAATAATTGAGTTATAGACCAGTCTATTGACCATATAATAGTGCAACCTCATTTGTCGCTAATTAAATAGAAATTATGTTACCTGCTGAAAACTGAACGTTTTCTCGCCGTGGAGAAAGTCTTGCCTGCTTCCCAAAGGTAGGTACTATTGCAAGCCCTATGATATAAATCTAAAATAGTAAAGGATAAAACTATGGTCTATACCGCTTACTTAATACCTTCCTAGATAATATAACTACCATAATCATACTAACCTCTTTCGATATATGAAGTTTTTACGGATGAACAAAGTTAGGTGTTCTCATCATGTGGTACTTGATAAGACAATGGTCTGGACCTTTGCTAGATTCAATATGGATAAGAATAGAATTAATTAGTGGACTTGATACAATTTCTTCCCTAAAACGTTATATAAACACGATAACATCAATGTTAAGCGCAATGCTATTTTCTTACATATGGTACATGTATTAAATTAGGGATAATCTATCTGGATTCCATCAGCTGGCCTGCACATTGCCAGTAAGGCTGTTTGCAAGTACGCCCCTATTTCTCTGTCGTTTCTTTTAACATGTTGTATACCCGCAATACTCTAGTTTATATGCAATAAAAGCTATACTGAATACCATAGTGGCTCAAAGAACTTATTATGTCACTAACTTGTGACTCGATTTCTAGCTTGAAATAATAGCATAAAGCTCAATATAGAGGGCGTATCCCTTCCATTGAGGTCGCGCAGGTGTGTTGTGGCAATGTGCCAACCCCTTAACCGGATACCGTTATAGTTATAATAGTTTTTATGTGGACAGCAAAGAAAACTATCCTTGTACGAAAACTAGCCTCCTATGATTGCTATGTGTGATGATCACTTAGCGTAAAAGTGGCTACGCTTGGCGTGAAATTATTACAACAGGTTAACCACTAGCAGACTGCCTCACTGTTTAAAAACTAACAGACACGATATTCTACATGTCTACAGGCAATATTGCTAACTATGGAGACACCTTCATGGGTCGAACATTCCCCTCATTTGGCTTCTGATCGGTTTACGGTAAAGATTTTCAAGGCTCATGAAAACAAGCTTTTTATTGGAGCCGTAACTTATGCGTATGAGGCGTGACTACGTCATGTATCGATGCCGCTTATGTGAACTAGAACGTTAAATAGTACGATAGAAGCATACTACTCAAATCACTAAGACGCCTCAATAGTACAATGTGTCTACTTTGTCTACTTTTGATCTCAATTGTAAAGGTCATTGTGGAATGTTTAATTCTGTTTTTCTGACAATTGCACTGGAGTCAAAATTCTATCTCACGGGGCACTACCTAATTTCTAATCGCATATGTGGTTTTCTCTTCTAACTACATTTAACGATGCTCAACTTGCTGTGAAAAAAATAAAGTTTGCCAGATATTAAAAACTACTCGTGTCTAATGAGCAGCACCTTATATTCAATCATACATATTATTCATTGCCTTAGTCACAATAAAGATACTGTCTTTGCTCTAAAGACAGCAAAGCTTGAAAGATATATAAACACCTCATATCTAACGGGCACTACCCAGATGACCATCACATGTTGTTATTTATTCTCTCAACCAATTAAGAAATGCTGTACTCGCTATATAGACAGTAAACCTAAATGGATATTAAGCCAATATCTGGGTTTGCATGAAGGCAATAGGATTGACAACAACCCCCCAGAATTAGGACACCTCTATTTACTCATATATAAAGTACTATATAGTCTAAGTTGAACTCAATTCATTTATTTGCCTGATCCCAGGGTATTTCCAAATTAAGACCATGTGTCACAGTGTCCAAAACAAATATCCAATAGACTTCCCTCACTTTCCTTATTGTTTCAGTTGATCTATCCTCTTTCGGGAGGATTCTTTCTAATATGTACCACTTCATGTCATCTGGTGCATGATCCTTTTCCAAATAGTGGTTTACCATAGGGGCAGAAACCTTTTGTGTTCTGATCGCTGACCTGTGTTCAGTTAACCTTACATTGAGTGCTCTTCCAGTTTCACCCACAAAGCCCAAATTACATGGACATATTATTAAATAAATAACATTCGATGTCTTGCAATCATTGAGGCTAGTAGATGATATAACTTGACCATTGAAATTTATTGTTAGGGCTTCTACAGCTGTGGCACATGATTTGCATCCAGCGCATTTAAAAGTACCAACCACAGGATGTGTTCCTGTGATACTAGTTTGTAAAGATGTGGTGGTTTTGATAATTTCTGAATGAACTACATGATCTTTTACGTTCCTATTGCTTCTGTATGCGAACATGGATTTGGAGAGAGATGCTGTATCTGCTTGTTGCACATTAAGAATGTGCCAGCTGGAATAAACTGCCTGTCTTATTCTGTCATTCAGCATCGAGTGGCGAGTGATAAAGATGAAAGAGGACTCTGACTTCGTTTTTACATTCTTAAGTAGGTGCTGACGGTCATAGAACCAATCTCTTTTATAGGAGTCTCTCACAATCTTTTTTGGATAGCCTCTGGCTAAAAACTTGTTTTTCGTTATTTCTGCCTTGGCGTCAAAATCACTGATGTACGTGCAGTTGTGCCTTTTAAGCGCAGAAATTCGCCAAACGGGATGCTGTTTTTTCGGATACCTGGATGGTTGCTATCATAGTGTAGTAAAGTGTTCCTAGCGGTTGACTTGACAAATAAGTCAACCGCTAGGACACCTGACTTGTGTTTGATCAGAACATCAAGATATTCCACTTGATGAGTACTTATATTGTGTGTAAAGCGAATATTGGAATCACACAAATTTATCCAGTCTCAAAACTGATGTAAATTTTCAGAGCTGTCATTCCAAATGAAAAGCACATCGTCTATGAATCGGGACCAGGATGTCACCGATTCATAGAAGGGGCTATTTCATTGAAGACATATTTCTTCTCAAATAAGGACATATATATATTTGCCACAGTGGGGGCACAGGATGCCCCCATGCTGACTGATTTTGTCTATAAAGTGGGTTGTTAAATTAAAAAATGTTATCTTAAAGTACTATATTAAGACATTCTAGCACAAAGACTGACGGACAGCTGATCTGATATTCATGGATAAACCAATGAACCACTTCGATCGCTCCATCGATTGGAATATTGCTGTAAAGCGCTTCAATGTCCATGGTGACAAGATATTGTGTCTCTGGACACAAGGGTAAATTTTCCACCCGATTAATGTCCTGCACAAATGCTGGAGTGCGGGAAACATGAGAACACAGTAATGCATCGACATATTTAGCCAATGGTTCCATGGCCGATCCTATTGTTGTGACAATAGGCCTTAAGGGTGGATCCACAACACTTTTGTGGACCTTCGGTATACCATAAATGCTTGCCATTCTTGGTGTTTCGATATTTGAATAGGCCCATTCCTTCTCACAGATGTCGCCATTTGGAAGAGCTCTACCAGTAACTTTGCATATTTTGTTTACAACCTGCCTTTTGGGGTCTCTAGTGATGGGAAGATAGAAGCGAGTATCCCTCAGCATTGCTTCCATCTTTGACAAATACGTTGTGGTGTCATACACAACGATTCCACCTCCTTTGTCGCAGGCTTTGATTACTTAGTCTGAATTAGATTTCAACTCTTTCAGTGCTTTATGCTCCTCTCTATTTAAATTAAAGGGAGTTTTTTTGACATGATTAGTTATATTAACAAACGTTTTATATAGTACTTTTACAAAGATAGAGACCTCTGGTGGTAATTGGTCCAACGTAAGGGTGAAGGGAGATTTGGGTGAGAGCCCTGACAAATTAGCATTGTTCGATATAGAATCTAACCATAAAAGAATATTCGGAGCCTCACTTTCCTGAAAAGGGATTATAGGTCCCGGAATAGATAAAATTTGTTTAGACCCGAGTGGGGGATAATTATGAGGCCTTTCGATAACAATGATACTGTTTTGGGATGTAAAACCGATCTGCTCAAGTTAAAGACCGGAATATTATCTATTCCCTCCAGTATCTTTTGTTCTGTGTCTCCAGATATTGATCGAAACCCATCTGCGGGTTGGACGGAAATTGGTTGTACTGCTGATGTAGATTGTCTGGGAGTCTCTGTTGGTATTGGGGTCTCCAGTTGCCCCAATGGGTTTGGCGCCTCCCTAAAAAAGGTTGCGGCCCTCTTTGTCTGCTGATAAACCTCTGGGCCGGAAAACCATAGTTGTTAAATTGCCTTCCCCATCCGAATCCGAGGAGTCAGAGAATGTGGTAACTTTTTTGCCATAACTATATTGTCTATTGGGATATTGTTCATATTGTCCCTGTTGACCCTCTACACAACAATAATATTGATCAGCTAGAAAGGGGTAGGTGGAGTCCTTACTAAAAAACCTTATGTCTTTCTTTAATTTGTCCATTTCAATTTTTGTAAGATACTCTGTATAAGAGCAGAGAACTTTCTCAATATCTTCCAACTTTTTCATTGATTCCTCAACTATCCCTGATTTTTCAATCTTATTTTCCAAAACCTTGCATCTCAGAGGCTAACTGTTCTAAAACCTCTCTTGCCGTCTCAACAATGAGCATCATATAGTCACGTGAGCAGCGATTTGAAATCATGGTCCATTTCTCTAGGAATTCTTTGATTTGAATAAAGAATCCTGGAATATTTCTGGCCCGTAGGCCTTGGGGAATGACATAGCATATATTTACCATGTAGTTCTATACGATTCATTTTTTTCTTGCGTGCCAACAAAGTTATGGCATTCTCGTTCCTATCTGTGGCCATCGATGCTTGATTACCAAAGCTAGTGGAGCAGCCTACCATATTCGCAAATTGCTCGTTAGTGAACCCAAACTTGGGTAAGTTGGACATGATTGAAGAATATGAGGCTCTTTAATTGGTAAGGCAAACCTATAGTAAAAGAAAGTAAAAACCTGATCCCTTCACCAAACAATTGTTTGCGTAGTTTGAGTCACCAATGACAAAAGGACAGTGATATGTGGAGCACAGCAGAAATCAAAAATCAAACTCAAGCTCAAAGACTAGCTAATTTGTTATATAGTGTTGGAATTAGGTAGCCTGGCCTAGGGCAAGACTAACATTTAGAGGCACAGTGTAAAGGTTGCAGACCACCCAAAAGTAACTTCACGCAATAGCACTCAAAAAGGAAAACACTACACCAAAATTATATGAAAATACGTTCTGCTTTATATAAATAATCTTCTCTTTGTTGTCAAAATTTACAGCTTAGGACATTTCAGGATATTGTAGTTTCAGCAATTAAACTTCTTAAACTTCTAAGCAAATTATCAGTTAGATTCCAAATTACATTTCATTCAGTTGTCTTTAAATCAGAAAATCTACTTCCAGAGAGGTTCAATAATACAGTACACTTGTCAATAGAGTAATAATAACACTTCCAATTGGTTATCTAAACTCAACGTTCAGCATTAATTAGGCATTTTATCAGACTCCAGAATCAGCTTTAAAAGATTACTAAACAGTGCCCAATACTGGTCTCCCACAGCACCAACCTCCCTCACTCCTGATTCCCGGCAGTTGAATTATCTGCTCAGTCTACCATCCAAACGATCTAAATCAGGTTCAGCAATTTTCATCTGTAGGCTCCCTCCTCCTTCACTGTTATTTTATAACTGACACCTCTCAGAAATTGAGGTAGCTCCAACTCTAGAAGGTACTCTTTATTCCCTCCTTCGCTAAGATTTGCTCCCCTCCCCTTTGGGTGACACTCCTTACTTGTAAGCAGATTTATCTGCGGTGACAGGGAAAGAACCCGCTTCACAGGGGCAGGGGAGGACTCAGCGCTGATATCGATCACCAGCCTCCCGGTGCACCTTTCTCTCCTCTCCCGCTCGCGCTGAATTCGCTGGTAGCGCTCAAGCGGGGAGAGAGATCTCAGCAAATGGTTGGCGGCTGGGCTCCTCTGCACCCCCTCTCGCTCGCGCTCGCCTCACAATGGGGCGCTCGAGCCGAAGAGAGGATTTACCGCTGCCTCCGCTGCCAGGGAAACTCCCGGCGCCTCTCCACAGAATCTCCGAGGGTCGCGCTGATCACCCGGGCATGCGCGGAGCTCCTTGGCAACTCCACCTCCGCTCCCGCCTATCTCCGTGGGTCGCGCTGATCACCCGGGCATGCGCGAGGCGCTCGCAGGACACTCCGCCTCACAGCTCGCCTCCGCTTCCGCCGTCTCCCGCGCAGGCTCCGCAGCCAAGACGCTGCCTCCTCCGGGCCTGCTCGATCTTAGGCCCCTCCTGTTCAAGGGAGTGTAATCGCTAGGGGCATGCGCGGAAGCGCTTCCACACTCAAAAACCTTGGGGATGTTTACTATGACGCGGCCGGTGCCCCCGGGGTCCTACAGACGGCGAGGACAGCGCCGCTCCAGTAAAACCGGCACCCTTCACTTCCCAGGCGCCTCCTCAGTTGTATTCCAGCGCCGATCTCTCCTGGCCCTGGCTTCCTCAGTGCCTACTGTTCCTCACAAACACCAGGCTCAACACTGGGCTGAAACTATCTTCTCCACAACGTTGGTGAGTGAAGCACTGCCAGGGGGGCAATCCGGGAAGTCCTTCAGCCAGAGCGTCCTGACAGGGGTCAATAGGGCTCAGGTGTAGAGGTGGGCTTCCACCTCAGATAGAACAATCTCCTCAATAGAAGAGGGTAGTTGGGAGGGATTGGTCAGGGGTTCAAGGGGGAACGTCTCCCTGTAGTGGCTGTCTGTCACAGGGACAAACTAACTGCTCCCAGTGCGTCCTCCTCCTTTCACCACTGCCTCACTCCTCCACTCTCTGGTCAGCACAAAATGGCTTCCCTGCATTCCGCCTTATATAGGCTGCCCTTCAGTGGTCCAGAATGGACCAGAAGGTTCTGGAATGCCCTATGTTAGGCTATGGCCAAGTTCTGTTGGTGACAGTTGGGGCAGTTGGTGGCCACCATTTTAGGTGGTGCCAACTTTCCTGTCAGAACAGGCCTCTGGGCCTAAGGTAAAAGATTATGAGGGGGAAGAAAACTCCTATCCCCCTGACCAACACCTACAAAAAGTCAGTAGACACAAAAATTAACAAGGGTATGAGGGGCAAAAAGGGGACAAAATAAATAAAAATTAGGAGGGACTTCGCCAAAAAGCCAGACAGGTCTAACACGCGTCCCCCCCAGCTGAAAGTGGGGAGAACTACCCAACCCCTTGGGAGTCCTCATCACTAAGGCGGAAATACCTGGAGAGACCGTCTGCATTGGCGTGGTCCACTCCAGGCCGATGTTCCACCCGGAAGTCCATTCCCTGTAGGGAGATGGACCACCTCAACAACTTGGGATTTTCCCCCTTCATTTGCATTAGCCAACGAAGGGGTCGGTGGTCGGTCTGAACCAGGAAGTGCGAGCCAAAGAGGTATGGCCGCAGCTTCTTCAGAGCCCACACCACCGCAAAAGCTTCCCTCTCAATGGCACTCCACTTCTGTTCCCGGGGAAGCAGCCTCCTGGATAAGAAGACTACAGGTTGATCCAGGCCCTCTTCATTGAGTTGCGATAACACTGCCCCAATGCCATGTTCTGATGCATCCGTTTGGACAATGAACTCCTTGGAGAAGTCTGGGGCCCTCAGGACCGGTGCCGCACACATTGCCTGTTTCAACTTTTCAAAGGCTTGCTGACAAGCCTTTGTCCAAACTACCCGTCGAGGTTGTTTCTTGGAGGTGAGCTCTGTGAGGGGCGCTACAATAGTGCCATACCCCTTCACAAAGCGACGGTAGTATCCTGTGAGGCCCAGGAAAGCTCGGACCTCAGTCTGTGTCTTGGGGGGTTCCCAGGCCATGATTGCCTCAATCTTCGCCTGCAGGGGCTGCACAGTCCCCCTACCCACCAAGTGTCCAAGGTACACAACTGACCCCTGCCCAATCTGGCATTTGCTGGCTTTGATGGTCAATCCAGCTTGTCTCAGGGCCTGGAGAACGGCCTGCAAATGCTGCAGATGGTCCTCCCAACTGCTACTGAAGACAGCAATGTCATCCAAGTAAGCAGCAGAGAAACTCTCCATTCCAGAGAGGACCTGGTTCACCAGCCGCTGAAATGTGGCAGGGGCGTTCTTGAGCCCAAAGGGCATCACACAGAACTGGTAGTGTCCCTCAGGCGTGGAGAAGGCTGACCTTTCCCTTGCTCCATCTGTCAAGGAGATCTGCCAGTACCCTGAAGTGAGGTCAAAGGTACTCAGATATTGGGCAGCTCCTAGCCGGTCAATCAATTCATCCGCCCTAGGGATCGGATGAGCATCAGTCCTTGTCACTGAATTCAGTCCTCGGTAATCCACACAGAACCTCAGTTCAGGTGTGGTGCCTGGTGGTGCGGCTTTTGGCACGAGCACCACCGGACTGGACCAAGGGCTGTTGGAAGGTTCAATTACTCCCAGCTCTAGCATCTTGGCAACTTCTCCATGTATGCTAGCCTTCACCTTGTCAGACAGCCGGTAGGTCTTGGACTTCACTGGTGGGCTGTCTCCTGTGTCCACATCATGGGTACACAGGTGGGTCCTTCCCGGGACAAGGGAGAACAACGAAGAGTACTGCTCCAGTATCTGGCGGCAGTCCTCCCGTTGCTCAGGAGTGAGAGTAGGAGAGAGATTCACTCCCTCCACTGACCCATCCTTCTCTTGGGACGAAAAGAGATCTGGGAGAGGTTCGCTTTCCGCTTCCTCTCCCCCGTCAGTCACCATCATCAGCATGACTTCGGGCCTCTCATGGTGGGGCTTGAGTCGGTTGGCGTGTAGCACCCGTAGGGGCTGTCGAGGGGTCTTAAGGTCCACCAGGTATGTGGCCTTACCCTTCTTTTCCAACACCTCAAAGGGGCCTGTCCAGCGATCCTGGAGGGCGCTAAGCTCTCCAGGCTCCATCACCCACACTTTCTGTCCAGGCTCCAGTTCCACCGGGTGAGCGTTGTGGTCGTACCACTCCTTCATGACTGCCTGGCTGGCCTCCAAGTTGTCAGAAGCTTGCTTCCACAACTTCGCCATTTGGCTCCTGAAGGCCAGCATGTAGCTCACCACATCCTGGGGGGGTTTCCTGGGAGATTTCTCCCAACCATCCTTCACCAGGCTGAGAGGACCGCGTACAGGGTGCCCATACAGAAGCTCAAAGGGGCTGAAGCCCACTCCCTTCTGGGGCACTTCCCTGTAGGAAAAGAGTAAACAGGGTAGGAGGACATCCCATTTCCTCCGCAGGCTCTCGGGCAGACTTCTGATCATGCCCTTCAAGGTCTTATTGAACCTCTCAACCAGTCCATTTGACTGGGGGTGATAAGGAGTGGTGAACCGGTAGGTCACTCCACACTCCTTCCACATTGCCCGCATGTAAGCTGACAGGAAGTTGGTCCCCCTGTCGGACACAACTTCCTTGGGAAATCCCACTCGGGTAAAGATTCCCATTAGGGCTCTTGCCACTACAGGTGCAGTGACTGTCCTCAGAGGTATTGCCTCTGGGTACCGTGTGGCATGATCCACCAGTACCAGGATAAACCTGTGACCAGCTGCTGTCGGTGGATCCAAAGGCCCTACAATGTCGATGCCCACCCTCTCAAAGGGCGTGCTAACGACTGGAAGTGGTTCCAGGGGAGCCTTTAGCTTCACCCCTGTTTTCCCACTGGCCTGGCAGGTTACACATGTCCTACAGTATGTGTCGGACGCCACTTTCATTCGAGGCCAGTAAAAGTGGGGGACAAGCCGGGCAAAGGTCTTGTCCTGACCTAAGTGTCCTGCCAGGGGTATGGCATGAGCCAGTTCCAAAAGAAAGGCTCGGTACTGTTGCGGGACTACCAAGGCCCTTGATGAACCAGGCAAGGGTACCTTGGGTTCACTGTAGAGGAGTCCATCCTCCCAGTAAATATGGTAATGTCCCGTAACATCACCTGCTGCTTGGGCTTCAGCCTGTCGCCTCAGTCCCTCAAGGGTGGGGCACTCCCTCTGCCCCTTACAGAATTCCTCTCTGGTAGGACCTCCCTCCACATGCCACTCCGCAGGGATGGGTAAATCCTCCAGAGAGTCTACTTCCCCCTCCACGGACTCCTGGTCCACCACCGCAGGTGGCCAATCTGTCTCATGGGGTGTGGAAGCCGGAGCAGGCTTTCTCTGTCTCCGGGTCTGTCCCTTCTTAGCAGCGGGTTGGGCCATTGTTCCAGGCTCCAACCCAGGCCAACTCCCTCTCCGGGCAGTCGCAGACCGTGTGCTGACACAGGCCCAGTCAGGTGTACCCAGCATCGCAGAATGCGTCCGGTATTCCACCTCTCTACAAGTGTTGTGTTCCATGTCATTCCCCAACAGACAATCGACTGCCACGGCAGGGCTTACGGCAACTCGAAGTGAACCTGCAACCCCCTCCCACTCAAAGGGAACCTCAGCCACTGGATAGTGGCCCATTCTGCCGTCAGCCATCGCGGCGGGGTGGAGTACATTTGGAACAACCTGCTCTGGGGACACCAGCTGACTTCTCACCATAGTCATGCTGGCTCCTGTATCCCTCAGAGCCTCCCCTCTCTGGCCATTGATGGTAACCCATTGCCCATACTTTGTAGTATTTGGGGGCACCTGGATCTTTGGCACCATCTCCCGTTCTCCCAGGGACACTAAGGTGACACCCGCCCACTCATCCCCCTTATCTAAGGGCAACTCCTCCCCGAGCGCTACACTAGCTACTCCCGGTGACTTTCCTCCGGTGGGAGGGGGTGGTCTCTTTGGGCATCTGACATCTCCCTTATAATGTCCAACGCCACCGCATTCAAAACAGTGGAGAACCCTGGGCTGCTGGCTCTGGCCAGGATGAGGGTTCCGGGGCGGGTTTGCCCTAGGGGTGAAACCTGCTCCCTTCCCTTGGAAGTTATTTTGGGGACCTTTAGAGAACTCTTTCTTTTTCTCCCCCCCCTCCTTCTTCTGGGGGGCGCCCTGTCCGGCTTTTTGAGATTCCCCTCCAGTCCCCTTGGTGGACACCCGGGTACTTGTCCAGATGTCCGCCTCCTCTGCAAGCTTCCGGGGATTGGTCAGCTTGCTGTCTACCAGGTGTTGGCGCAGCTCGGGAAAACATTTCTCGAGGAGGTGTTCTCTCAAAAACAGATCATACAGCCCCTCATAATCTTTTACCTCACTGCCCTTGACCCAACCCTCTAAGGCCTTTCTGGCGTAATCAAGGAAGTCCACCCAGTTCTGAGTTCCCATCTTGTGGCTCCCCCTAAACTTCTGTCGGTACTTTTCTGGGGTGAGCCCGAACTTCCTCAATAACGCCAGCTTCATGGTGGGGTAGTTTGTCTGTTCCTCTGGATCCAGGGCCAACAAGGTGTCCCGACCAGCAGGAGGCATGTACTTGTACAAACTACCCCCCCAGTGCTTCTCCTGCACTCCATGAACCTTTAAAGAAACCTCATAAGCGGCCAGCCACTTAGCAACATCATCCCCCTGACTGAAGCTCGCTATCAGGTCCTTTGGGATATAGGGTTTGGACTCCCTGGCTAACTCTTTCGGTTCGCTGCCACCATTCCTAACAGGAGAGGACCCCCGTTGTAGACTTTGGAGCTCCAGTTCCTTCAGCCTAAACTCGTGGACCATCCTCCTCTCCTCTTTCTCCTGCTCCAACTTAGCCAACTCCCACTTTAGCTGTCTTTTCTCCCTCCTATCGGTGAGCTCGGCTTCTGTTAGGCTTTTCCCAGAAATGCTACTGCCCTTTCTGGAATAGGACACTGGTCCGGTGAGCAAGTTTTCCCCCTCATGGCGGAATAACTCCTCCACCCCCCCTTCTGTGCCCTGGTCAACCTCTTCATCCTCCTCCTTTGTCTCTTGGTGTGCCTCCACCCAGGCCCTAAGGCTAGTCTGGAGCTCCCCCTTCCTAGCACCATGTTTGAAAAAGACCCCCATTTGCTGGCAGAACATTCTCAATTGGGGCACGGAATAGACTTCCAGGTTTTCCACCGCAAACTCCATGGTGAATCTGGCAAACCTGGATACACACCAGAAATTTCAGAGGGGTGAGGGTAACCTAAAACCAACTCCACCCACCACCAGGAATAAATTTAGAAAAAACAAAAAGACTAATTGGGAGGGCCGCAAGGAGAAAACTCCTGGTGTAGGTTGGGTGTATTACGCCAAATTACTAGTAAGTAGCTGCAACCAAGTCCGCAATCCCACCGCTAGGCACCAATATGTTGGAATTAGGTAGCCTGGCCTAGGGCAAGACTAACATTTAGAGGCACAGTGTAAAGGTTGCAGACCACCCAAAAGTAACTTCACGCAATAGCACTCAAAAAGGAAAACACTACACCAAAATTATATGAAAATACGTTCTGCTTTATATAAATAATCTTCTCTTTGTTGTCAAAATTTACAGCTTAGGACATTTCAGGATATTGTAGTTTCAGCAATTAAACTTCTTAAACTTCTAAGCAAATTATCAGTTAGATTCCAAATTACATTTCATTCAGTTGTCTTTAAATCAGAAAATCTACTTCCAGAGAGGTTCAATAATACAGTACACTTGTCAATAGAGTAATAATAACACTTCCAATTGGTTATCTAAACTCAACGTTCAGCATTAATTAGGCATTTTATCAGACTCCAGAATCAGCTTTAAAAGATTACTAAACAGTGCCCAATACTGGTCTCCCACAGCACCAACCTCCCTCACTCCTGATTCCCGGCAGTTGAATTATCTGCTCAGTCTACCATCCAAACGATCTAAATCAGGTTCAGCAATTTTCATCTGTAGGCTCCCTCCTCCTTCACTGTTATTTTATAACTGACACCTCTCAGAAATTGAGGTAGCTCCAACTCTAGAAGGTACTCTTTATTCCCTCCTTCGCTAAGATTTGCTCCCCTCCCCTTTGGGTGACACTCCTTACTTGTAAGCAGATTTATCTGCGGTGACAGGGAAAGAACCCGCTTCACAGGGGCAGGGGAGGACTCAGCGCTGATATCGATCACCAGCCTCCCGGTGCACCTTTCTCTCCTCTCCCGCTCGCGCTGAATTCGCTGGTAGCGCTCAAGCGGGGAGAGAGATCTCAGCAAATGGTTGGCGGCTGGGCTCCTCTGCACCCCCTCTCGCTCGCGCTCGCCTCACAATGGGGCGCTCGAGCCGAAGAGAGGATTTACCGCTGCCTCCGCTGCCAGGGAAACTCCCGGCGCCTCTCCACAGAATCTCCGAGGGTCGCGCTGATCACCCGGGCATGCGCGGAGCTCCTTGGCAACTCCACCTCCGCTCCCGCCTATCTCCGTGGGTCGCGCTGATCACCCGGGCATGCGCGAGGCGCTCGCAGGACACTCCGCCTCACAGCTCGCCTCCGCTTCCGCCGTCTCCCGCGCAGGCTCCGCAGCCAAGACGCTGCCTCCTCCGGGCCTGCTCGATCTTAGGCCCCTCCTGTTCAAGGGAGTGTAATCGCTAGGGGCATGCGCGGAAGCGCTTCCACACTCAAAAACCTTGGGGATGTTTACTATGACGCGGCCGGTGCCCCCGGGGTCCTACAGACGGCGAGGACAGCGCCGCTCCAGTAAAACCGGCACCCTTCACTTCCCAGGCGCCTCCTCAGTTGTATTCCAGCGCCGATCTCTCCTGGCCCTGGCTTCCTCAGTGCCTACTGTTCCCCACAAACACCAGGCTCAACACTGGGCTGAAACTATCTTCTCCACAACGTTGGTGAGTGAAGCACTGCCAGGGGGGCAATCCGGGAAGTCCTTCAGCCAGAGCGTCCTGACAGGGGTCAATAGGGCTCAGGTGTAGAGGTGGGCTTCCACCTCAGATAGAACAATCTCCTCAATAGAAGAGGGTAGTTGGGAGGGATTGGTCAGGGGTTCAAGGGGGAACGTCTCCCTGTAGTGGCTGTCTGTCACAGGGACAAACTAACTGCTCCCAGTGCGTCCTCCTCCTTTCACCACTGCCTCACTCCTCCACTCTCTGGTCAGCACAAAATGGCTTCCCTGCATTCCGCCTTATATAGGCTGCCCTTCAGTGGTCCAGAATGGACCAGAAGGTTCTGGAATGCCCTATGTTAGGCTATGGCCAAGTTCTGTTGGTGACAGTTGGGGCAGTTGGTGGCCACCATTTTAGGTGGTGCCAACTTTCCTGTCAGAACAGGCCTCTGGGCCTAAGGTAAAAGATTATGAGGGGGAAGAAAACTCCTATCCCCCTGACCAACACCTACAAAAAGTCAGTAGACACAAAAATTAACAAGGGTATGAGGGGCAAAAAGGGGACAAAATAAATAAAAATTAGGAGGGACTTCGCCAAAAAGCCAGACAGGTCTAACATATAGAAAACAAGATTAAAACTGATAATTATTCAACCCCTCACAGACAGGCTGCGAGATACTTACTTTTGGAAAAATGGGGCCCCTGACAAAAGGATACTACCCTATCAAGGAGTCAACACTAGTGGGAAAAAGGGGGGGGATTGCACCGGGTTCAGTGCTGGATAATAATCAAACTGTAGCCAGTGAACCACTATTGAATCATTGTGCATGAGACAACATATATAGAAAAATATATATTTTTGATTTATTTTTTTCTCATTTCAAACGTTCTGTTTATCTATTTTTCTGACAACAGTCCTTTGAATAGCATATGTTGATACGCATTAATTATCAGACATAATTGATTCATTCACTGGTCTTCATTCTCTTTAATCTCTTTGTTTTGACCACACAGTGTTAATGGGTTTCATAGATGGTATATATATATATTTATAGGAATAGCATATACACTCATGCAAGTCTTTTCTTATTACTGGTTTGAGATGGTGAATCCTACACTATAGTTCCAGCTTGCCTTATCTTGGTGAGACTGGTATCCTTGTTCTATTTGGTTCCCCGTATCTATTATTTGCCCTACAAATACTTTGGAAACAATTTTCCTCATCTTTTAAGTAAGTGGTTTAATATATTGTTCAGAGTGGGATATTTTGCCCGTTGACTTTGAGATTGGATGATCCTTTACATATTTATATATATATATATTTTCTATCCATACAGATTCTGGTGATATTATTTACATTACGACCTCTTGATACGTACACATTTGACAATCATTCCTATGATGCCTTGGACTTAGGAGTCCCAATATTGATTATTTGGTGTGTATCTTCATCATGATACTTTTGCACTCGATTCCCCCGTTTTTACTGTCCTAAAGACCTTATTCAGTATGGTTTTGAGGATGGGCTTATTATAATCGCATGAACCCGATCAACGGGGACAAGCGTATATTACATCTGATAGGGTTTACTCTGTCATTCATTTTACCAAAAGGATTTTTTATCTTTCCCTTTTCTTCTCTTATTGTTCTTTCTTTTCTCCTTTATCATATTTTCTTTTGGTTATATATAGGTTGTTCTATTTGTACATTTCCTAGCAAAATGTCTGCATAAAGCTTTTGGGTCGCCTGTATAACTGCACAGGTTATTGCATAATGTGTTGCGCTGCCTGTATATTATCTGGCATTATCTATGTATATAGTTTTTTAATTCTTATATACACTTGCATCATGTGTTGTTTCTTTATATGTGATAGAATTATGGTCTTAGCACTTGGTGTCTATGTATATTTTTATGTGGCTTGTTATTGTGACAAATGTAGGTTTCCTGTCTTAAGTAATTGTTGCTAAAATATATTTGTATTTTGTATTTTTAGTAGATGTTTTATGTATGTCTTATTGATGTATATTTATATATTTGTTAAAAGTACAGCCCTGAAGAAGTCCATCCTTTGGACGAAATGCGTCAGCTGTTCTTCAATTTTTAAAAAAAATTGAATAAAAGAAGAAGAATGGATGTCTTGGACACAGACTCATTTGTTTGTTAGATGTCCATCTTTTGTTGTATTGAGTGGTGCACCTTTGTGTTTGTCTTCTAACCATTTCCCAGGCAGTGTAAACTTGTAAAAAAGAACTAGTTAAGTCATTCTATAACAAAATTTCAACACATAATTTGCCTTTCTTTGCAGCATTATTTAGTCAACTCTGCGGCATAATTTTAGTTCCCCTTGTCACATAATTCCAGTGGTCCTGACTATACACCGCCTTTTATTTGGTGCACAACGAGTGTGTCTCCTGATGTCTCCTTTACCATTGCGCCTTTGGTGCTGGTGCAATGACAGAGTGTTTCCTCATTTGGATGCACCTCACCCCCATGCAAATGAAAGAATTCCTACCTGTGATCCCTTTAGCATACATCCTGCGTCTGGGTGATCTATATTTCAGGATTGGGTGCCGAATAACCCTTGCCCATTCTATAATACCAAAGACCTCTTGGTACACAAACAAAAGGCGTACAGGCCTGTTGTACTCCTCACCCCACCTTCACCTACCCAACATTTGGTATAAACGCCCCCTGATGACCTCTGATTGGAACCTGGGCCGGGGAAGGCGAAGCCGGACCCGATAGGGGCCCGGGAAGCCCCTCCCAAACAACAACAAAATAGCCTGTTTGAAAGAAGGCCACCAGGATGGGTCGCCCTAGGGCAAGAGTGTACCCCCCCAATCAGGGGGCGAACTGAGGAGGTGAGGATGAATAAATAGGGGCTTACAGGCCCAGGCAAACACGAAGCACCCCCTCCTCACAGGTAGAGAGAGAATCCCACCCTCCCACAGCAGAAGCAATGGGTGTCACAGGCGAAATGGTAGAGGCAAGGAGGAGGGAACAGAAGAAAAGTAGAAAATAAAGGAAAAAATTACTAAAAGGTCGAGGAAAGGCTCACACAGTGTCCTTGGGATGCCTCATGGCAGGGTCACTGAGGGGATCAAGGGCGGCCTACCACCAAGGAAAAGCGTACATGTGATGCTCATCCAGGACCCCTGGGATGCTCAGCCTCATAATAGAGTAGATGCTCAAGAAAGGTCCTTGGGATGCTACACGGCAGGGACCCCCGGGGAGCAGGGAGGGGCAAAGAAATGGCAGGGCAAATGGGATGGCACTTGCAGCCCAGGCAAATCCCAGATAGGTAGCAAGTTGAAGCCTTGACCCGTGAAACAGAGGCCCAGACAGGTGGCCCCTCCCGTCCCCGGTCCAGAGGGGGCTGGGTCCATGCAGCGACAAAAGGGCTGCAAATGAAATTATGTATATTCCCAAGAATGATTAAGAATAGGTTGAACATGAAGTTTTGCAAAGTATAAACATGTGCTGTTGAATTGTTGAATAAACTGCGACCTTTTTTGGCCCCAAAGCACTGTGTCAGTGGCTTGACTTGAGGGACACGGGGTCTGCAGTTGGTTTAAAGCAAGGGAGTGGAGGGGCAACTCGATTTCTGGAGTGGGTTTTATCGTTCAAATCGAGGCATACATGGGTGTCATCAGCATAACTGATCCAATGCAAAATAAGGGACCAATTCAGAAAGAAAATGTATATATTTACAACAACAGACATACTTTATGTTGTGAATGTATGATTTTGGGAATTTACAAACATTCGGTCACACACACTAGCCCTAGTATTGAACTAGGGAGAGGAATTAGAGGCACAAGGCCTAGGGACTAGCCAGCCTCCAATACAACATGTAAACACAAATGGGGTTGTCCCTAGTTATGTTTCCTACAAATTCCTACAGAGTTTTTAGAGATGCGAATCCAATAGGGGCATCTCACAAAAAGTGAAGGACTGGCATCACACAACACCTGCTGTCATGCTTCATCATAGGCAGTCCTTGCCCTCTAAAAACTCCTTTTGATAGAGGGCGGGCATACACCTGGAGACAGGGATGCACTTCTAAAGCTAAGTGGTGGCCGGTGATCTAGTGAGAAGGGATCTAAAAACCATTACATTTGTCCACAGGCAATTCAATTAAAGAGCAAATATATGGTAGTAAAAGAAGTGGGCGGTGATATGGAAAATCCTTATCCCCCTCACCGTGAATAAGGTCAACATGTTTCTGCTGGGTGTGCCTGAAGGGTACATAGCATTAGCCAGGACGGGGATCAATACTGGGCTCTGCCTTACTACACTATGTGTATGCAAAAACGACCACTAAAGGACCGGGGGTGATTTATAAAACGCCCAGTGTAGTGCAGTGCAAAAATGTGAGAGTATCTGTAGGAAAAGGAAACAAAACGAACAACACAAACAAACCGAGCTTGTAAGTTTGATAAAAGCACAATATGCTGAACGTACATCACCACACATAATGGCGTGCATGGTGGTTATTAAGTGAAGCACGTGTCAGTCATACGTGTTGACACAAACAAAACGAAAAGGTGTTGTCATGGCCGCTTACCCAAAGACACTATCCTACTTACTCCATGGGAGGTCGAGGGTGGAAGAGCCTACTGCCTACTGTGACATCTCTCTATCAACCTTGCTTAATCCTTTTTGCATTTAAAGGTATATTTTGTCATATGAGATGTTAAATCTGCTATGCTCTCTGTAACCTTGTTTTATCTTTTATCTCATTTAAAGCGTTCAAATTGTAATTGCAGGATTTCTCACTTATAGACAGATGTGAGTATTCCCAGATAAAAATGTACTTTGCATTATGAATGTATTTTACCTCAAATTATAAATGTGTCTTTGAGGTTTAGACTCTCTCTAACTGTTTGAAGCTGTCATTCTGTAAACTGCAAAACTGATCCATGTGGCTATCTGAGAATGCAGAGCACTGGATTCAGAACTTTGTGATGTTTATGCCTTTATATTGAAGTTTCTTGAAGTTGCATCTTCTTAATAAAACTGTTAACCTTTCAGCCTCAGTTTCCATGGCTCACATATTTGTTTTCTCTATTTTTAGAGCAAGCGTTCCTGGACACCCCGGCACAAATTAAGGTGCCCCTATTGTCCCTAACTCACTCCCTCGCTCATTCCCTGCAGTCTCTCAGAGTCCTGCGCATGGCCCATTGTCCTTTTGCCCTGTAATAAATCTCCCTCGAACATTTGGTGCCGTGACTTGGATGGCAGCACCAACAGACAGGAAACAGCTGGGACCGGGAGGAAATGCAGGCTGCTAAACAATCGTGCCCTCCTTTCTGACTGAGCCATAAGAAGAGCACAACGCACGGGTAAGTTTATACCGGACTGCCTGGTGTGATTGTCTTTTCTTGTTCACAGTAGAAGGGCGCTTGTGAAACATCTCTGTCCCTTCCAGGTTATCGGCTTGTTACTGTCTGGCTGGTCTCGCTATTCTCAAGCTGAGGGAAAATTGTGTGCGAAGTGGAATTCTGAGCCAGAGAGTGAAGTTAGGAAATTAATGTGATTTACGTGTTTATCTTTCTAGAAATAGACACATGTTATTGCTGTGCCTCTTGTAAATACAAGGAAGGAAAAACTGTGCGTGGCATCTTTCAGCACTCATTTAGCTTTTTTAAAAGAGAGCCTCTGTCCGGTGTATAGGTTGACAAGAAAGGAAAAGATTTCACCGGGCATCTTTCAGTGCTTATTTTGCTTTTTTGAAGGAGAACCTCTGTCTGATGTAAAGAGTGACAGGGAAGGAAACCCCATCGTAGTTATAAGTTACGAAGGAAGAAGCTGTACAAAATAGTAGTGATTTTAGTGCTTCTCTGATAAGATAAGAGAAAACCTCTATTTCAGTAGTCAATAGACAAGAGGCTGATTACTGAGAACCGAGTAGCTAACGGAATTCTCGGATATCTCCTGTGAAGACAAATTCTTAAGTCGTTCCCCAGGAGGATTACGTGTTTTTTAGAGTAACTAGTGTATTTTTGCTAGTCAAAAGTATCTTTTTTTCTTCTTTTTGTGTACACCATTATCATAGGAGGCACTTTAGCACCCTCTAGTGGCCAAAGTGTGCAAGTGTTGGTTAAAAAGTGCAAACACTAAAAACATTTGCATTTTCTTTTCCTTTTTGAAACACATGTACAAATGTTCGCTAATTATTAGGCACTGTCAGGACTGTATGTTATTGCTTAATGTCTAGTGGTATATATAGAGTTTGATTAGGTGTAACAGCGTAACTTTTTTGTGATTATTGTTTTTTCATGGTCATTGTATTGGAAGTGACTGGCTGGTACAGAGGCTGACTTTAGTGAGACCATCATATTTAGGTACACATTGATTGTTTTTTGTTGACTATTTGTTGTGCTTATAAGCATGTGTATATTGATTGTAAAAGAATATTTTTGTGACTGGCCCCATACCAATCCTATCATTTAAGGGGAAAAACACCAACCCCCCACCTTCCCTCCACGTCCTGACGAAGACCCGCGCAGTAAGGATCTACTGTCCTACAATTTCTGGGTCGAAACGTAGACATTCATCTACACCATGAGCTCCTAACAATAGCATGATGTACACAGCAGATTAGGAGTTCTGCGGCTATAAAAATGTTTTGATGTATGCTTATTTTATTTGACCTCTCGTATGGGGATCAATTGCATTTACGATTTACACGTGTGGATTTATACATATGAGAATTTTGACTAGTGATGTACAACTATCAAAAATGTTTTTCCCCTGCATTTTTCCCCTTTCCCCTGTGGGCGCATTGAATTTGTGTATGCTATTATCGATTTACTGATCATTGAATGGTTATAACGGTGCAGTGAAAATTAAAAACACTGAGCACCCTCATTTGTTTTGGATCAATTCAACTAAATATTGTGATATTCAATAATTAATTTTGTGCTTGGTCTGGGACCCCTCTATATACATATCGCATGAGCAGCTGCAGCAACAGCCCCCACCAAGTATCTTAGAGCGGTCACAAAGACACCCCTGCACAACGCACTTTCCATTATTGTGGGCATATTTACAAAACCACCAGTTCAAAGGAGAATAGTGTTGTTAAATTCGCCGCCACCAATTGCCTACCTCAAAGATAGCTCTAGGAAATGAGCAGACAGCCCACACAATAACCAAGACTACAGATCACGGTACACATAAAGAACGGCTGTGTTGTTGCCCTTTCAGAGGATACAACATCATCCTCTGTTCAGGTCTCACCCCTAACGTGTACAGTCATCGTGACAGTAATCTCAGCCCTGGGAATTGACACAACAAACCTGCAGCAGGTGAGGCTGACAATAACACCCAGTGGAGTTACACCCTTACTCCTTCCTACACACGCTGAAGAATAATGGCAACTCCTCTGCAGCACGTGATAAAAAACTTCACAGCTCAGGAAAAGCGTATCATGAAACATTGTAAAGAGCTGCACGAACTCACACAAAATATGCTACACCCATGGCCCAGAGAAAGTACATTCGGTAGAGAGATGCTAGATTACACTAGGACATTCCTGAGTGAATATACTCTGGTAGCAAACTCAAAAAACATAAAAAAAGACACCCTGGCAGCCATAGGCCATGACAATATCTCAGTCCCAGACATCTCAGATGATTCATGAGACAGTAGACCAGAGACTACATAGGGCCAGCTATCCCTAAGCTCCCAAACCCCAGTGATGCAGGGCACAGCATCAGGAATGCCAGGTCAGATTGACGCGCTATTTACAATAAAAATGACACCTGTTTCCAACTCTACAGCCCACCAGCAGGAAGAGGACCAAGAGAGCGATGGGCCTCTGGCGGTTCACAGCACAGCTCTCATATGCCACTCCCCAGACCTAACAGCCCAGCCCCACACCCTTCACTAAGGATAACAATACCTCAGGGACAAGTACAAGAACTAGACATTATGGCCCATTCTGATCCCCTAGCCAGCAGCATTACAATACACAGGCATATTATAATGGGTGGCACCCCCTAACACTGGTCCCAAGCGAAAGGAAGAACACATGCTACAGTTCAATGAAGAAAACAGGGACAGTGAACAGTATCCCTCTGAGGTAGTCACTGAGGGAGATAGTGGCAGGTGGAGGACAGAACACGACCTATGCCAAAGAACGGGTAGAGAAACAGGGGACATGTCACATGAACAGTACTCAAGAAGCCCCACTGGCAATACAGCAACAATTCAGCACCTGCCATTACAAGTAGGCAGGGTAGAGGATACAATGGCCAACTGATGGGTGGCTTGGGCCAATTTAGTAAAAAGCAACAACCAACACTCAATGAATTAGAGGGTGCTGCAAGCCTAGCAGGGTCACACAGTGGTGGGGTCCCAACTATCATGCCACAGCAAGGGCCATGGATAGACTTACATCAGGAAGCCCAAAGTGTAGCCCCACCACAGAGCAACATAGAACCTTCTCTTACAGCCAACTTAAGTGTACCCCAAGCTCGACCTACAGTCATTAATTATAACCCTCAGGTGACAACACCACCCACGCCTGTACCTCAGGTATCGCCTCCAGTAGTTACACCACGCAGGCCAGGGACACCACAGCTAGACCTAAACAATTTGGACCTGCCAAATGTGCTCGAACTGGCAGAAAACAGGAGGAGAAGGCAGAGAAGAACAGAGATAGAAAATATTGCAGTGTTAGGTAACAATGGGCGACCTGAGGACATCCCACAGGAATATGATGTATCAGATACAGCACGTCTACGTACCACTTGATCTCATGGCCAAATTAAATATGATAATATATTTCAATGAGAACGACACTATGACTTTCTCCATCCCTGATACATCATCAACCAGAATGATGGCTGTCAAACTAAAATGCCTCAAGATGTTCAATATTTTTCGATCATAGGTTCTTTAGTGTCCCATTGCACGCTAACAGTCAGTTTTATATTTGCATTCTCATTCAGAAATAGAGCAGCATAGACAGTTCACATATCAAAGATTACCTTGAGGCTACTGTGAGTCAGAGTTGTCAAAGATGATTTGTCAAATTTCCAATGTAACAACGCTCTGCTACAATATGTTGATAACATACTCCTCAGTAGCACAACAGAGCAGGAGTGCCGACAGGATACAATTGCTCTGCTTACAACACTAGCACAGAGAGGAAAAACTGCAATACTGTCAGGAAGAAGTACAGTCCCAAGACAGATGATTTCAGCATCAGGGAAAAGAGTTACCCCAGGAAGAGTAGAGGTAATAAGGAACACTCCAGAACCTCAGACAATCAAAGATATGCAAAAGTTCCTAGGACTAGTGAAGTATGTCAGACAGTGGATATTTGACCATTCTACTGTCACTGCACCACTCCTGAGAGCTGTCAAAATGGCTAAAGACAGGCATAACAAGATTGACAGGACACCAGAAATGACATCTGCCTTTGAAAAAAAAATGAGATTACAAATGCACCAGTGTTCGGCTCTCCTGACTACACAAAATAATTCTTTTTGTTCGCTCACTGTAATGGACAGGTCATGACAGCAGTCCTCACCCAAAAGTACCCTATGGGCCACAAACCAATTGCATACTTCAGTGGCATGTTAGACTCAGTGATGAGGGGCCATTATCCCTGTGAACAGGCTTTATCGACCGCAGCTTTTGTTGTTGAAAAAAGCACCCCCACAGTTATGGGTTCCCCTCTGACACTGTATACTGAGCATGCTGTCTTTGCAATAATACAAAAAGCTAAAACAACCCTTACCACACAAAGAGTGTCAGGATACAAAGTCATACTGTCATTGCCATCCTTGAAGGTTGTTAAATGTCACACTGAATCCAGCCACGTTCTTTGCCCATCCCATTGTAACACCTGATGATGACACTCATGATTGTGCCACATACTATCCAGATGAGTCAGGAACAGCAAAAGAAGACCCATTATCAGCCAGTACAGTCCACCTTGTTGATGGTTCCTCTACCATTGATCATGAGACAGGGGTAAGATGCACAGGAGCTGTAGTGGTCAGAGCACGGCAGAATAACTCCTCTGACTCTCTAGACATTGTACAGCAGATAGCACTGACATCACATTACTCAGCACAATCAGCAGAGTTAGTGGCACTGATTGCAGCCCTCAAACATGGAGCTGATGAAAGAATTACTGTATACTCTGATTTTGCTTATGTCACCACAACAACACATTCCAGCATCTTGAGATGGAAAAGGCGTGGATTTCTCAAAACAGATGGCATGCCTGTGATGCACAAACAGTTACTTGAAGAACTAATAGATTCAGTAACATTGCCAACAGAAGTTGCTGTACTAAAATGTGCTGCACACACAAATGGCCAAGATTTCGTTTCCAACGGAAATGCCATGGCAGATTGGGCTGCAGAAGCAGCAGCCAGAGGGCCCGACTTGAACCATCTCTATTCTCAGCACAAAATGACTGTGCCCCCATTCTTCTTGCCCAAGATGCACCCTCAGCAGTGCAGGAAGATACACAAAATACAGTTGATGACACAGGTGAGTCGCCACTCTCAGATATCCCTGACCCAACACTTCCATACACTATTGATGCTCATTGCACAACTGCACCTCCGAGAGATACAGGAGACTACCCCACCTGAAGAAAAAGAGTTGTGGAAGAAGAGGGGAGTACAGCAGGATGCTTCTGATTTCATTTACGGATAGACAATGACTGGTAAGTCTGTCATGCCACAGGCTTTTTTGCAAATAGCAATCATTCAGTAACACCTTCCTACACATGTCCCTCGTGATGTCATGTCCACAACTTTGCATACAGAGTGGTTCATTCCTAATGCATATGAGCAGATACAACTCTTCGTTCATCAACTCCTCATTTGTCAACAGTATTCACCCAATCCAGCTATGAAAACAATTGCCTCAACAATACCAAGGCCCAAGGGTCCTTTTAGAGAGCTCCACATTGACTATGTAGACATGATTGACAGATGCCAGAACTACTGATACCTCATTGTAGTTGTGTGCCCTTTCTCGCGGTGGATTGAAGCTGGATCATGTGTCCATTGTGACGCAAAGGCGGCAGCTACCTTCCTGCTTCTTGAGGTCATATATGGCTGGGGATTACCGGATGCCATTCGCAGTGACAAGGAAACGGAAAGGTTTGGGTCCTATCTCTGACTGGCCTAGACCACTCTAATATATTTAACAGAACAAATAGCCAGACAGGTTTATTTTTTAATTTTGTCATACCTAGCCAAACAATTCTAGGTGGTACGACTATTTTATTTTAGTCTTTTTGTCTTTTTTTTAGAAAAAAATGTTTTCATTAAATTTCATATGTCATCAAAAGAACAGTCATCAAACAATAATGAACACATACATACATTAAAACATCAATGTACAATATACACAAATGTACAATATACACAAAATCAATACTGTGGGTTAGAATAAACACCAAATACACACTACTACAATGCCTCCAATAATTTAATCACAAGGCACTAGTCCTTTATATTATATACAAGTAGACAGGCGGACAAAACAGTTCATTGGTACTGCCTGCCTGTCTTACTGAGCCAGAGCCTAGATTGATACTTCTGGGGTTGCACTACAAGGGATGAAAAGTGTAGTAATATTTAATAACCCTAGCTGCACCCCTCTTCTCTTTCCCATCAGACGCCGAGCGAGAGTCAGCGGAGAGAGATGCTGAACTAGCAAAGAATGAAGTAGCTGAATTGAAAGGCAAGCACGAAAAGAGTCCCCTCCCCTCAGCTCGCTAGCTCGTCAATTCTTGTAAAATTCTCATACCTGAGTGGCAATTCTTTACAGCAGTGTTCTATGATGCAACACACAGTTTTGGCTACCTCCAGTCTGTGTCCTGAGGAGAATCCGTAAAACTACACTGTGGTTCGAAACGCGTTGACCCCGAGCCTGGGAACGAGGAGGGCATCGTATTTCCACTGACTATCCAAGAACATGAGCATGGATATCGTATGGTGGTCTATGGACTAAGACGCAGTAACAGACCCACCCCTCCCCTCATACCAGCATATCAGTCAAAAAGATATGTACAGTCGCCATTATTTTCTTTGTTATGTTTGTTGCCTCAATAGCTGTATTCCACTGGTTTACAGTGCGTTCAGAGAGAGAGAGATGTGCTCTAGCAATATTAGACCTATTGGCACCACAGGACACCCTATGTCCAAGACACTTCCTGGTAACAAGCAAACTGGGATAAGCACCAGCAGTAGCTATCACACCCATGTACCGCCCACCTCGACACCTTCCACACTCCATGCCGACCCCACCGAATGGGACATGGTACTTGATAATACCTTGAATACCCCTGTGCCAGATACCCCTAAACATTCCCGCCTAAATAAACAAAGTGTCAGATATAAAATGGGTCATGAGAAAGTGCCAGTCAGATATACATCGCGTACCCAACGTAAGAAAGAACAGGCTGCGCAAATTTCAGACTGGGTCAGTAATCTCCAAAACACAGTTGTTTACACCTTCGACCAGCACTCTATGCCTGATTTCCACTCCCAGCGTCCTAGTAAGACGGCAGAGGATAATGGGGTTCACAAGGCTCTATTAGACAATATGTGGTAAAGGTACATGAGGGAGGTTGAAATAAAGGTCACAAATGAGTCCTGCTTTGTGTGTTCACACATTCCTCACGCTGTAGCCGCAGATAAATTGATGTTTCCCAAAGAAGTCCCACCGCCAACTATCTTTTACATCTGTTTCTTTGCCGCATACATGATCAGATACAGCTCTAGTCAGCAGAAATAAATGATGCATTTGTAAACGCTTCAGAGTGGGATGACAAGTATGTTACATTTACGGTTGTCACTGACCAATTGGAGTTTGGAAGGAGAATGGAGGTTTACCGTGATATGAAAGTGCCTGCCAACATAATGCAGGTTTGGGAATATCACTTTAAGATACTAGGGTACTTCACCTTCCCAACGCCCCCATCAAAATGCCACTCACCAACGAGCCAACCATACCAGTGACACATGCCCTTGTCAGTGGAGACCAATTCTGCGCCTGAAGGCTAATATTTATTTTAACAGCAAGTGGAATGGCCCACATGACTTGATATGTAAGGCAGCCTCCTTAGGTAGCCCCATTGTAGGACAAGAGCACAAACATTATATCAATGAGGATATTGGGAGGGAGTGTGTTGAGATATGGGCACAGGAAACTAGAAGATACACCTTCAATGAGGGTACAACATACCAGCCAAAAAGAGCATACAAGCTAAAGTCTCCTCTCCTTTGCTTCCTATGTAACAGGACAGTTCCTGTGGGTCGGAACACTCATTGCAGTAACACACTTTTTAATTCGGACCTTCAGTGCGGCACCTCTAGCCTCATGGACATCTATTGGGCCTGCGGAGAGCACATCTACCTGCAGCTGCCTCCCCACTGGCAAGGACTCTGTTCTATCGTTACGATGCATGAACTGCATCTGGTTGTTCCAGCAGCAAACATTTCCCACATCCATACCCACCCGATGACAGATGATGTCACCCTGCTCCACCACCGAAAAAGGGAAGTCAAGAAGTATTTCTCAGATGGCCCATTTCACGAGATTCCACAAGAATTCTGCATTTTCAACGATTCTGAACTTTTCTTCGAGGGCATTATCCCCCAGTTTCAGGCCAATGCCTGCAGGCTTTAAGTCACAAGATACGAGCTGATGCAGCTCGTCAACAACACCTGTGATAGATTCAACGCTGTGAAAGAACTACAACCTTTGCGACTTATGGTTCTGGAACACCACTATGTTCTAGACCAGCTAACTGCGATGAATGGTGGTGTATGCGCCAAGGTGGGGAAGTCCTTGTAGGAGAGTAGGGTCTGCAATCCTATGGTCACCCCAGATTTTTGCTTTTTGCTTCACTGGTTTACGACTTTCCCTGGCTGTGGGCCTGCTAATCAGACCCACAGCCTAGCTGTTCTCTCTCTAAATTGACACACATGTAATTTAGGTGCATTTACCAATTGGTATTGGGTCACTCTTGTAAGTCCTTGCACAGTGTACCATAGGTACCCAGGGCATAAGTGCACCCAAGGCCTACCAGGGGCTGCAGCATGTATTGTGCCACCCCTGGCTGCTGGCCATCTAAACAGACATAACTGGCTGGTAACACAGCTGGGGCAAGGTGGTGTAATCACCCTTTGCTGTAGATATAGTATACCTATATCTAACCCCAAAATGGACACATATACTCCTATAAGTCACTCCTATGGCAGGCCTTATCAATCCTGAAGGCAGAGTGCTTGGAATTATGTGAGATGGTGCTCAAGCATGAGCTGAGCCTGTCTGCAGCTTTTGGAACCATGTCCTTAAAGCTGTTCCATAATAACGCTATACCATATACTCTTAAGTGCATTATAATCCTCGCGGTTATTGCTACCTTTGGTATAGCATTATCAAAACATGTCGAGTAAGGTGTCATACGAATTGGAATACTACCCCTTCACCAGTTCTGGTGACGGGGGTAGCATTCCACCCTTTTAGAGGGACACAACATGTAAGTAACTAGAACTCCGGTTAACGTTAATCCGAGCCTCAGCATCACAAAATGGAGGCTGCTGCCACAGACACAAGTCTGACCTCCTGCTGCTGGGAGTCCTTCCAGCAATGGAGGCCTGGACAGAGGGTTTCCTGCCTGGGGGGGTGCTAGCACCACCCCAGAAAGGACTTTGTGTATCCAGATAGGCAGGGCTGAAAGGAATGAGACATGCATGGGGCACACAAGGTGTCCCTGTGCATACCCCGGTTCAAACCAGTTGCTGGTCCTATTGCTGGGGCACTCCAGCCCCAGCTCTGGTGCGAAACCGGACAAAGGATAGGGGGTGTAACCCCCCCTTTCCTGGTCCCACCCATGGGAGGGACCTAGTCACAGTACAGCCACCTTTAGCAGAATAAAGGTAGGAGCTGGTGCCATTCCAGATTAGATTATCCAGAATTGAAACTACAAGAAGAAACTCTGGACTTCGATGTTCGCTCCACAGAAGACTGAAGAAATCTCCCTTGTGGCCATGGAGTGACCACCCTCCACAAGCAGACACCATCAAGCGTCCTAGCAGTTAACTTTGTCGTCCTTCCTGCCGGAACCAGACCTCAGAGCTCAACGAGACCCGGACTCCCAGACCTCTCTGACCTCTACCCACATCTGCCGCACAGCTGAGACCCGTGGGTGCGACGAGACACGTGGGACCGGCCATCTCTGAAGAACTGCACTTTGCTTCCAGCACGACCTCTGAGGCACCCTCGAGAAAGTGCTTTGGGGATTAAGAAGCCCCAGCCCCAAACAGCCTCTGCACCGAAGATCAGCCCTCCAGCATCCACGAGATCTGTGTGGGGCCCTTTTGCTTGGTTGCTGCTTGACGCGTTGTCTGGCCCCTTGCCGGCTGGCTAGTGGCCTCCTAGACGACGATCCTTGAAATCCACACCACTGGTCTGGTTGCTCCAGACTGGCCCTTGATTTCTACCAAAAGAGAAGCACCCTGGACCCTCCTGGTGCTCACCAGACGCCATCTTCACTCACCACGTGGGTTGCCTTTGCCAAGGCCTGTTGACTCCGAATCCGGATCAGACACCACCGACAGCGAGATCCTACATGGGACAGCTCGTGCCTCCATCCTGGTTGTCGAAGACACCTCCTGGTCCACGTGGCTGCTGAGTCAAGCGTTCACTCTTCACCTGATTGCGACAACAGCATCTGGTTCCTTCCTGGTTCCACTCCGGTCACTGGTTAGTGACTGTGAACATTGTCCCCTCTGCTTTCAGATCTCCATCTTCCTCGATCCGCCCTTGGATCACTCCGGACATCTTCCTCCTGGTCGCCTGCAGCATCTTTCTTCAAGGCTCCATTGACTTCAATGCGGAAACCCGACACACTTTCACACCTATGCACCGCAGCCCATGGGTGAGGTAACCAGAGCATTTCGGTGCTCATAGGTAGATTGACTCTCCTAGTGTCCAGGTATCCTGTACTTTTAGTCGTAACCAGTCGGACCTGTCTTTATTCACCTATTTTGTAACTTGTTCGTGCCCATTGACTTTGTAACTTTGTACAGCATCTCGCGTGTGAGTTCACACTCTGCACACGCGTGCCGTGGGCCTCCTGCTCCTTACCTAAGGTTAGGGTAGTATACTCCCAGCGATCCTACAGCCTCTGGGCATCTTCATTTCTTCTATCGTTCACCTTATACCATTTACTTAGTGTATGGTTTGCCGTGCCCCTAGGGCACCATTGTAATTTGTGCGACTTATTGTATTTTTCAGAAGAGTATTGTTATGTGCTTAGCCCTCTGATCTCGTAAAGAGTTCAGAGGTGTTTGTTAGTAATAAATATTGTTTATTTTTATAACAACCTGTGTGGTGTCCTTTCATCTAGTATTCAAGGGGCTATATGTGGTAAAACAGCTGGCTTCACATGCCAAAAGAGTTTAGCCTAAGACTGCTTTGTCCATGCTACCATTAGGATAGCTGGTCTATAAGGTTGACGTACAACCAATCACCATAAGGGTTGTTTGGACTGATACAAGGTGATCACTAGAACTAGTGAGCATCATATATCAGGCCAACTTCTCACAGTCCTGCTGCAATTTCATTTTGGCCAATGATGCGGATAATGGATCACTTACAAAGGTCATTGAGGACTTGGACAATCTGGGAAGACACATGCATGAGGAGGGAGGTGCAGAACAGGCGTTTTACCTAATTGGTTCAACTTGGACTGGATGCCTTCATGGCTGTCTGCAGTACTAAAATTTATAATGCCTATCTTTTGTGTGTTGTTGCTGTTGTGTTTCCGGACACAGATAATACTGCACTGTATTAAGAGATTCAGCTCTAAGGTAGTTGGATGAACTATGCAGACTCAGGGGTATACACAGGAATATGCAAGGGCCAAGGGGACGGGGAAGAATTAGCAATGTTAAACATAGTAGAGCTCACAATCCCTGGCTCTCGTACATTACAGGTTTCTCTTGATAGTCAACATGGGGACTTAGGAGCTGCCCTGAACAAAAGCCCCGAAGAGCCACTTCTTCATGACTCACCGTGGCCACTCCCCCTGCCGCCAGTTAAATATGCGGTACGAATGGTGTTCAATAATGAATAAAAAGGGGGAAATGAGAGAGGGACCGATTTTATCACATAATATCCTGGGACATTCTTATCACTCCAGAGTACTGCCATTTTTCTATTTAGCTAGTTGAAGGCATGTCTGGGCAAGATTTCATTCAGCTCCACTGTCTGTGAGGCCTCTCCTCTAGATTGAGTCCCCACCCTATCCGTGTGCTAAGTTCACGAATGTTAAAGTTCAACATCCCCCCTGTTCTTTCGACATACAATGGACCACATCCTGAGACTGTGCATGAGAAAAGGGGAACTTGCCCACCACAGCCACGTCAAGCTGGAGTGATGGATGTGGCAACAGGACGTACAGATTTGTATATACATATAAAATCCCTTTACACAATAGCACATTTTTCCGCTGTCCGATGCAAATTTATGACAGGCGCCCAGTCTAAGAGGCATGACTTTTAGCCCAGCTTACGTACCACAGTTACAGGAAGGGCTGCACAAATGTATGGAGAAAGAAGTACAAAGCACATTCCCATAAGTGACACAAGTAGGAGAAGTGGCATGGGGTGGCGTGAGATGATATTACCATAAACTTCTCACTGCCTTAAAGAATATAAAAAGGAGATCCACAGAGACATTTTTGAACTACTCCTTGTCTGTACATAGGTGACAGGCAGTGAGTTTTTCCCAAGGGCTACTTGAGAGCCCTTGTCCATTTATTTTAAATGTGCTGCTCTATTTTATGTTCTGCCATATGAAATGTTATATCTGCTTTGTTCTCTTTCAACCTTGCTAAATCCTTTTTGCATTTAAAATTATATTCTGCCATATGAGATGTTATATCAGCTATGCTCTCTGTAACCTTGTGTTATCCTTTATCACATTTAAAGCGTTCAAATTGTATTTGCAGGATTTCTCACTTATAGGCAGATGTGAGTATTCCCAGATAAAAATGTACTTTGGATTTATGAATGTATTTTACCTCAAATTATAAATGTGTCTTTAAGGTTTAGACTCTCTCTAACTGTTTGAAGCTGTCATTCTGTAAACTGCAAATCTGATCCATGTGGCTATCTGAGAATGCGGAGCAATGCATTCAGAACTTTGCGATTTTTAAGCCTTTATATTGAAGTTTTGTGAAGTTGCATCTTCTTAATAAAACTGTTAACCTTTCAGCCTCAGTTTCCATGGCTCACATATCTGTTTTCTCTATTTTTAGAGCAAGGGTTCCTGGACACCCCGGCACAAATTAAGTTGCCCCTATTGTCCCTAACTCACTCCCTCACTCCTTCCCTGCAGACTCTCAGAGTCCTGCGCTGAGCCCATTGTCCTTTTGCCCCGTAATAAATCTCCCTCGAACAAACTCAGCCTCATGTTTCGTGATCCAATCACATGTCAGTGCTTCATCAACCAGGTTTTTGATTTTATACATAATTCATGTTGTAGGATCATTTTGATGTATCTCGTAACTCAGAGCGTCAGCCAAAAGGCTTAATAACTCCTCTTTGTACATGTTGTGATTCATGAGAACTATGGCTCCACCCTTATCGGCTGGTTTAACTACCAGTTCATGGTTGTTTTTCAGTTGCTGGAGTGCTGTTCTCCGTCCCTTTGTTAGATTATGGAATCCTTTAGTGTTATTAAAGTCAATTGCTTCGACTTCTTTGAGTACTGCATGTTCAAATGCAAGGACATTCCATGAAATGTTTTGAGTTGGTGGAGTGAACATAGACTTCTTCCGAAGGCCTGTGTTCGATCTTCCGTCAGCAGAATCTCGTGTCTCGCCAAAGAAATCTTTCAGCTTTATTTTCCGGAAAAAGTGTGCAAGCTCGGTGTTAAGGGTAAAAGGGTCATTCCGGGTGTAGGAACAAAATCCTACACGCATGCTTGGGGATTCAAAAGTATGATGATTTAATTGCAAAGGGGAAGTCATGTGTCTTAAAATAGCCAGCATACCAGGCTAATCATGTCCTGTGGTTTGTAAGTAATAATAAAAGCGGTGCTCTTCTTAATACCTAGGCCCGCTAATGCCTTAAACCCCGAGATGGGTTCCTTTCTGCTCATAACTAGGTAGAAATAACGTTCTAGTATCGCTTAGTTACGGACTAAACTTACTATCTTATGCGCATGTGCAGACAAACGCAGCATTCCAACGGAACCTCTATACACATGCGGTCTCCCATCACTGCACGCGTAAGCTTAACCATGCGTCATTAGATGAGTGTAGTGCCTATGGTGCACACGCAAGTTCGCTCCTGATGCAACCTGTCACCATTATAGGGAAGGCGCACACTTCTCACACTCAAGACCAGGCAACCAGGCGAGATTCCAGTTGTACACCGGATCTCACACAGGCGGTAGCAATCTCCGTGCAATTAATAATCAATTAGCCAGCGCGCAGGAGTATAAAAACCCGCTCCCCTCTCACCATTATTCACCGACGGGGAGGCGAAGAGGGCAACTTTAGATGCAACTGCTGGAAGAGCTGAAGATGCCAGTAAGAGTATGGATGTTACGTATGAATGTACAAGCGTACCTTTACGCTCCATGTGCATTTACTCAACACGAGGCATGCACATGTATGAATGATTGAATGGATGCTTTTTACAACATCACATGGGACATGATCCAAGCAGCCCATGGTTCCATGTATTGTTCTCATTTCAGAAATGTCACAGTAGGCCCTTCCACGCTCGACCTCCCATGGAGTAGGTAGGATAGTGTCTTTGGGTAAGCAGCCATGACAACACCTTTTCATTTTTCTTAAGTTTCAACATGTATGACTGACACGTGTTTCAATTAATAACCACCATGCGCTGCATAATGTGTGGTGATGTACGTTCAGCGTATTGTGCTTCTATCAAACTTACACGCTCAGTTTGTTAGTGTTGTTAGTTTCGTTCCTTTTTCCTACAGATTCTCTCACATTTTTGCACTGCACTACACGGGGAGTTTTATAAATCACCCCCGGTCCTTTAGTGGTCGTTCTTGCATACACATTTTGTAGTAAGGCAGAGCCCAGTATTGACCCCGGTCCTGATGAATGCTATGTATCCTTCAGGGACGCCCAGCAGAAACATGTTGACCTTATTCACAGTGAGGGGATAATGATTTCCCATATCACCACCCACTTCTTTTAATACCATACATTTGCTCTTTAATTAAATTGCCTGTGGACAAATATAATGGTTTTTAGATCACTTCTCACTAAATCACGGGCCACCACTTAGCTTTAGAAGTGCATCTCTGTCTCCAGGTGTATGCCCGCCCTCTATCAAACTGAGTTTTAGAGGGCGAGGACGACCTATGATGAAGCATGACACCAGGTGGTGTGTGAGGCCAGTCCTTCACTTTTTGTGAGATGCCCCCATTGGAATCTGTTGGAAACATAACTAGGGACAGCCCCATTTGTGTTTACAATTTACAAAAATTCCCAGCTGTACTACTTGGAATGTGCCAGTTCACTGCTTTTAGCCATACTACTGGAAATAGGCTGATGACTGCCGGTGGGAGGGGCACCAGGACTTATTTTTGCGGACCAACACTTATATTTCTCCGCATCAGATATTTACCAAATGTAAGAGCACAGACAAAAAGACTGAGAACGAAAAATATGACAGAACCGTCACAAAGGGGGAAAGCAGCAACCCACAAGAGTGAGTAAACAGGGTTTGACAATTCTGGTAGTGGATTAAGGACTACCAGCCTTGGCATTCAGTGCACGGATGCTTAAGTGCACTCGCCGCCGGCTTCTGAGCAGAGCTTCAGGCACCATCACTCTTTCATCCACAACTTAACCGCTTCGCCGCGGCGGCTTTTCCTGCTGTGCGCGGCATTTTTAAAAATCCCGCGTAACGTGACAAAGCCAGCTCGTCATCCGCGCAGCGCAGGTAACGCCCATGACGAGCTGGCTTTGTCATCCGCGTCGAAGGGGTTAAACAGTGTACTAGATTAGGGTGACCAACTGGCATGGGAGCAAATTCAGGACGGTAAGTGAAAAATTCAGGAAAAAGGGGTCAAAATTCAGGACAAAAATTCAGGACAGAAGGACAAAAATCACGACAAATCTTCGGGACAATTGTCTGACCCTCATATAAACTTATTTTGACTTGTACTTAAGTGGTTGTGAAGACAACCACTTAAGTACAAGTCACAATAAGTTTATATGAGGGTCAGACAATTGTGCACTTCACGGTTTTTCTGTATGCGCACAACTTTGAGCAACTGTGCAGGTCTTTTTGAGGTATTTCATATGATAATAATCTATTTATATGGTTACTGCACTGGGTTGTCCAGTCTGATATTTTGTTTGCAACTCATGGTCCTGAGCAGACATGTATGGTGAGAGAAGTGCTTAGGAAGACCTGCTCGGATAGACTTTGTTACTAGCACCTCACATCTGAGTACCATGGTGAGATGTAAAGCGGCACACATAGGTGAACTAAAGGGAGGATTGCTGTGATGGACCCACTATAGTTTATTTATTTATTTATTTTTAGTTTTATATAGCGCTGGCTAGACCCGGAGGTATCAGAGCGCTTTACATGAGTAAATAGTGTTTACACTAATAACAGAATAAATATATATTCAATACAGGAGTTATTCGCGGAAACGAGAGTCAGGATCAAACATATCAGGGAGAATTGGGAGCCCAAAGAAAGGAGACAGTAGCAGAGGAGAAGACAAAACAAATGTCCGAAGACTGGCTGGGTAGGTGATGGCCAAAGCGGTGTGCCAGAGCCAGTCTCGCCTTTAGCTGTCAGAGGAGCTCCACCGGGGATCGGCCATGCGGTTCAGACTTCGCCGGCTTAGGGTGAGGATCAGGAGGTGAACGAAAGACTTGAGTCCATTTGCGGGTGAGTGCCGATGGCGAGGGTGGGGGTATGAGAGAATAAGCAGCTTGGCTGCCCTCTTCAAATCAGGTAGGTTGAGGTTGTTACTCACTGTGACTCTGAGTTTGGGGCTTTTCAACCACAAGATTTCTCCTTGACACGGTGGGATCAGTGGCAGCCATTTTAGCGTCAGGCGTGGAGTGTTGTTCAAGTCCCTTTTTGTTAAGGACAGGCCAGTTCCCTGGACTCCATGATGATCCAGAGAGAAGGTCACCATTTGGAGAGAGCTGAAAAGTCCTGCCCAAAGCAAAAGCAGCATGGGCGCCATGTTGGAGTCAGGCGCGGCCGGGAATCCGTATATGTCTTGTGAAAGGAGAAAGCCCTGTCATAACAGGGGTAAGCCCAGTCCACCTCCAGACATAGTTATGGGCCATTAGGGTATTACACGGAATCCCCACTCACCGTCGGCTCAAAGGAGGTACCCGGAGTCCCAAGGAGCCATCTTGTCCAGCGCATCCGCTCCCAGGACTCGGTTCAGAACACTTGATTCCCCGTCTAAAGGGCAAACTCAATCCCGTCTCCTGTGTGGAATGGAGAACCGGGGAATGTCCGCCAGGTGACTACGCAGAACACCTCCTTCTGCACCGGGCGCGGTCTCACAGCTCCCCAGGTGCCATCAAGGAAGTGAGGAAAGCCAGGATGTCACTGCTCATATCGCCACGAAGAAAGGCCCGAGAAGGGCGCAATTCAGCTTCTGGGAATCAGCGAGTGTTCAGGCGGAGGAATCGTTGGGCTGAGTGGGACCACAGTGCAACGATACACCGCTCCGGAAAGTGGCCTAGGGAATGCATTATTGGTGTTTCAGCAAGTGATTCAGCAAGGGGTTTCGCAGAGAGTTGCACTAGCTGACGGAAATCAAAAAGGTGCTTTTCCCTGCAGCTTTCTTAATGAAGGCACCGTCAATACACTATTACATAGTTTATTTTTGACACCTTTCCTATTGTTACAAACACAATATACATCTTAAGCACAGCTCGTGTCACTATGAGGCTCTCCCTAAAGCCTTACACATAAAACAAAGCATGCACACATTTACAATTACTAGTGTAACATTCAAGTGGCAGTTGGGTATCACTCAAAATGCCATATGCATGATGTATAGATCCCACACATAAGCACACAGCAAATACAGAATAGTAATACATAGGCAAGGGAGTAGCTAGAAAATGTAAATACCTCCCACTTTAAACTAAAGCTATTATGGCACCAAGAAAGCAAAGTAAGTCACCACAACCCTCTCCAGAAGAGCTCTCTTGTCCAGGGATCTAGCCATTCATCCTTCCATCAAACCCCTGACATCCACCATTTCAAATGTACATTCTGTCATCTATTAATTCTTTCATCCACCATTCAGTCTTTCACCATTCATTCTGTCCTTCCATCTGTGTTCCCATTCATATCCAAACCCTTTCAACCATTAGCAAACCTATCTATCATCTATTCTTCCATCCATCATTTCACTCATCCATCCCTCCATCCACCCTTTCAATCATCCATCATCCATTCACCCTTTCACCCAATCCATCCTTTCACTCATCCATCCACTCTTCCACCCATCCATTTACTCACTCATCCATGTAAATGTAAATTGATACTTGTATAGCGCACTACTCACCCGCAAGGATCTCAAGGCGCTTGTGCGAATACCGCTGTGGAACCCATCCTGGCTTTCCCTGTGAGGCGTCCACTCCTGGGCACCCCCAAGGTGGAGGCCAGGCATCCTTAGCGTTGTGGGGGTCGTTGTGGAGATTAAGCAAGCTATTTCCCAGAGTTGCAGAGTGGGACTCCATGATTGGAATAGGCACCGAGGCGAGAATTATCAGGTCCGTGGAATTTTTTGAGCCCAAGACCCACCAAGGCGGGGAATTGAACCATGGTCCCGGGCTAGACCTCTGCATCAGGGTCTGCCGCTCTAATCATTGAGCCACACTTCTCCATCATCCAACCATTTACCCTTTCAGCGACGCAATCCTTTCATTCATCCATCCATTCTACTACCCATTCCTCCATTCACTCATCCATCCAACCACTTACCCTTTCACACATCCAGCCATCCTTTCACTTATCCATCCATCATCCATCCACCCTTTCACCCAATCCATCCTTTCACTCATCCATCATCCATCCACCCTTTCATCCAAACCATCCTTTCACTCATTCACCCACTCTCCGACTCATCCATCCATTCATTCATTCATTCATTCATCCACCCAACCATTTACACTTTCACCCAAAATATCCTTTCACTCATCCATCCACTCTTCCACCCAGCATGTCTTCACGCATCCATCCACTCATTCACCCTTTCACTTATAAATTCTTCAATCCAACCATCATTTCTCTCATCCATTCACCCATTCACTTGCCAATCATCCACCCTTTCACTCATCAATCCATCAATTTACTAATCCATCCACCCTTTTACCCATCCATCTACCCTTACATCAATACATCCATCTTTTTACACTCATTTATCCTCCCACTCACGCATCCTTCCATCCTTTCTCTCATTATCCCATTCACCCTTTCACTCATCCATTCATCCTTTCATTAATCCATCCAGCCATGTACCCATTCCTTCACTTATTCACATTTACACATTTATGAGCCGAGCCTTTGTCTACTGAGTTGCACACAGAAGAGGCCCACAAATAACTTCACCCTCACTGTAGTGCCTAAAGCAAGGGGTTGGGTGGGGTAAGGTGGGATGAGGTAGAGTGTTCAATATGCCTCTGCACATGGGCAATCTGAAAAAGTGGAAGTCACGAGTCATGCATAATTCATAGTGCCAGGACTTGAGGTGACAGTGACATGGTGTTGTTTCCTGTGCTTTAAGTGAGATGAGAAAACTGGGGGTCTCTCCAAGGGGTATGGGTGTCTGATGGAATTAAGAGCGTGGCTTAAAACATCTCAGCAAAATATATTTGCAGAGCATAATGTGCAGCCCACTGGTATTTTGGTGTTTCTATCATTGCAAACAGTAACATTATACCTACAGCTAGCCATGACTATTGGCTTTGTCAATGGATGTTATTTGCATAAAACAAGTTTAAAAAGAAGCATCTATGGCTTCGTTTTATACAATAATAAAAATGCCTCAGCTCTGAAATGATGAGCCTGTGTAAGAACTATAACCTCTTGTTTTTAACGTTGTACATTTGTTTTGCACATTTCTTCCATCGAATCCTAACAGAATGCCCTGTCCTAGACCTAGGCAGAAGGAGGCCCACCACTAAGAGAGTAAAGAATTTGGACTACAGTAATCTCAATTTTAAGCAGCCTATTGGATGATGGAAATTAACATTTCCAGAACTTCCAGTGGACACTGCAGATTAAACAAAATGTTTGTAATTGTTTAAAAGCTCCGAGGTTTAGTGAAGTTGATACTACCTATTTAAACAAAAATACGTAATTTTATTTCTTGCCCTACAGATTTCGAATAATATCTCTTTTTGTTAGAATTCAGTATTACAGTAACACGAGCTTAGAGGAGGGTCAGTGGAGAAAAGCGCAGTCGTAGAACATATTCTGTATGCATTCATGGCAGTCTATTAAATCATTGATCATAAAGTCTGATTTGCCAGTGTTCTGTTACTCTGGGTTGTTAACAGATAATCAGTTTTATCCTTGAATTATATACAAAAGGAATAATACCACTCTACCCGGATGCAGATTCTTAGACACCCAAATCTTCCTAAACTTTATTGAATTGGTTCTTTCATATAGTCACAAGTCCAGAGTTTGATTGAAGTATTTCTCAGAATCTCTTGTGATGCTCTGGGGAACCAACTGAAAGCAGATGTGCTGAATAGAGGTTCAGGTTGGGAAGTATGCCTTAGCAGCTCAAACTGGCCCATTGTCATTCTGTATGTGACAATCAGCCACATACAGAATGATAATGGCCGGGGGGGGGGGGGGGGGGGGGGGGCTGCTCTTCGCGAGGCGCCTCAGGGAGTTGAGGCCTCAAGCAGGGAACAGCTCTGCTGCCTGCAGGACCCAGAATTACGGAGAAAAGGGGTCCGTAAAAGGGATCCTCATGGACAACGGACGTAAGGTCCAAATTACGGTTGTCCACCCTATCCTGTAGTGTTCTATAGCCTCTTGCCCTACGTTCCTGTAGTGCTCTCTAGCCTCTTGCCCTACGTTCCTGTAGTGCTCTCTAGCCTCTTGTTGTGAGCTGCTATCGAAATCTACCACTTTCTCCCCCAGTCTTACCTTTTTTTGTATCTTTATCCTTTCTCCAATCCCTCTGTACATCTCACCCACCCTTGGTCTTGCTGTCTCTCCCTATCACACCCAGTCCCGCTCACTCTTTCCTTGGTTACTGGTTCTGTAAATATACATGTAAGCTGCAGGTCTCGTGCCTACTTAAGCATCACTTATAAAAATGTGTCCTAGTGGCCGAGACCCTGATCCAGAAAAAGGATGTACATATTGGACATGTGTGATGTATTATGCCAACATTATGTTTTTTGTCAAGAAATGTACCTTTAGTAATTCAAAGTCTGCGTATGAAACAGTCTGTACTGCTTGAAAACATACAACTTTACTATATGTTTGGAAGTAATTCTAAGCTACGCCCTACCTACCACAACACTTGTCAAGTGTGCTGCTTTCATAATTGGTGGTGTGAAGGGTCAGGACACCACCAACAGGGCAGCGCACACCCGTGAACACTACTGTTCTTTCACATCCCCTACTGCTCCTCTTTGCTGGCAGGATCACATCTTTTCTGCTGCTGCCTGCAGTCAGTCTGGTATTTTTCTAATTGGGCCTTGTATTTTTTTTTGCAGCTGTTTGTGTTTATTCTTGTATACAGACAGACATGCACAAACATTTCTCTATCCCTCTCTTTCATTACAGACAATAAAAACAACAGATTGATTTACATTTCTGTAACAGTTTCATGGCAAGATAAAGCGTCGTCTGTTCCTTTCACACTGCAGAATGAAATGGCACCAGAGAGTAACAAGACCTCACAATTTATCGAACACAAGCAGGTACATTTGATGGAAGATACGCATCTTCTTATATGAGAAGTGCGATATTATGCTTTTAACTACACGGACTGGCTCGGCTCCTCAGTGATTTTAAGCTCAGGCGCTTTAGAGGTTCAAAGTGGGAAGTATGCTTTAGCAGCTCAAACTGGCCATTGTCATTCTGTATGTGACAATCAGCCGCGCACAGAATGACAATGGGCGGGTGGGGCTGCTCTTGTGCTCCGAGGTGGAGTGCGAGGCGCCCCATCAGGGAGCTGAGGTTTCTCACATGGAACAGCTCTGCACTAAGCATGGGCGAATTTTGCGAATCTCGCGTTCGCGAATTTTGCGGATTTGCGAACTCGCAATCCACAAAATCCGAATTCTCGCAAATTTGCGGATTTTTTTTTTTTGTGTGTTTGCGCGGGTTTCTGCCAGTTCGCGAGGGTTTTGTACAATGTCGCAAATTGCGAACTTACCTGTCGGGTCGCAAGTTTCGCGAACTTGTTGTTTCTACGTGTCCAGCCTGTTTGGGACACTCTTCTTCATCACTGCCACTCTCTGTCACCACTGCCACTCTCTGACTACTCATGCCACCCTCTGGCCCACCCATGCCACCCTCTGTTTCATCACAGCACCCTCTGGTTGTCCAGTCAGTGTACATTATTGTGGCAACGCAAGCACACCTTCCCTGCCTCAAGTGACCTGAATTAATTTGGGGCTGATTAATGTGTCACAGAATATTTTTTTAGCTGGCACCTGCTTCCTTAGTGCTTCCTGATTAGTGAACTTTTGCACTTGCTAAGTGCTTTCATTGTTGCAAAATTAGTTACAACACCTGCCCTGCCCCAACTGACAATAATGAATTAGGGGCTGATTAATGGATTTGAACTGCCAGCCTGGCTCCTGCTTGTCTCCCTTAGCTGTAATTCAGGACCTTTGTGGCATATGTGTAACTATTCTGAGGTTCAGAGCAGGGTCACATAATAGTTGCAACTGGCAACTGAACTCTGGAGGGGCCCCTCAGCAAGCACTACAGGAAATGGCTACTAATGATGAGCCTGAACTTTTGAACCTGGTAAGTAGTTACTTTCAGTTTGCTAAAATCGTATTTCTGCAATTTTGCACTTATTCGCGGGGCGCGAACTCACGCAAACTCACGCGAACAGTGCGAGCAGTGCGAGCAAAATCCGCTGCTCGCGGATTTGCGGATTTTGCGGGAGATTCGCGAATCTCGCGGATTGCGAATATCCCGAAAATCCGCAAAATCCGCGAGCGAAACGGATTTTCCGCCCATGCTTACTCTGCACCCTGCAGGGCCCAGAATTACGGACAAAAGGCGTCTGTAAAAGGGATCCTCACGGACAACGGATGTGAAGTCCAAATTATGGACGGTCCGATTTACGGACAGTTGGTCTCCCTATACTAGATATGGTATGTTAAATCAGATGTGCCTTGAATTTACACTCTTACTTAGGGTGCAGCTCACCACTGGGTAGATACATCCCAATATGCAAATGTACTTTTTTTAATTTTCATTTCTGAGTAAGAATATATTTTGCCCAATTTAGAAAACCCTTCTGCTAAACTCCACAAGGTTTGAGGGTGCATGCTCACTGCCATTCTGTATTTCAAGGCCTTTACCATATCACAAGTGTATAGGCTTTCCACAAACTCACAGGGAAATGACACCCTGAACCTCCCACTCCACACCCCAGGGCAGGGGCGTTTGCTAGTAAATAATTGAACACGATTGTGGCATACATTTACACAAGGCTTTAAGAGGGCCAGGTCTTGCTAGTGCTCAGCACCGGTAGTTCTAAAAAGAAGGTGCTGAGACGGGTCCCTATCGGGCTCTCCATTTTTGCACTCACTCTCAGGATGAAAAAAACCACAAATCCTAACTCTGCAGCAGTACCACTCTTCACTGCCTTTAATGTAACTTCAAAGAGACTCGTATAGTTCTTTCACAGTCCCACCATTTCAGATCTGAAGCATTTTCAATATGCTATATTACGAAGTCATGTTTGTGGCTTATTCATGTTATGCAAGTAACACCCTTTGACAAAGCCTATAGTACTGGCTTGTTGTAAGTGTAATTGTACTTGCTGTATTATATATCTAGATGTAATGACAGAAGTAGCAAAATACCGGTGGGGCGAATCACTAAGCTAAGCACAGATTTGCAGTTTAGATACTTTTAAGCCACGCCCTTAATTACATTGATTGCGCCTTGGAGACCCCTCCCCAGTTTTTCATCCCACTTAAACCCCTGCATGTACACAACAGTAAGACCATTTAAGACAGGCTATCGTTGAGGATATCTGTCAGACATCCATGGATCCATTTTCAGAAAAAAATGAATTAAAGCCCAAAATGGCATTTTGATGAAAGACTGTGATACAAACAGTACAACCTGTCTGGAAAATTGTGTCGACAGGCATATCTCTGCCTACATTAGGTTTGCGATATGCATTTTGATTTTGGGTCACTTTAGCTGGGAAGATAACACAAAGGGTTTAAGACCTACTGCAGAGATCTTGTGTTGTCACTTGCTCATACCATACGTTCAAAGCTATCCGGGCGTATCAATCTTATGAACCATTCAGGAGGTCAATAAAGTCACTAAAATAAGACCATGAGATTAGACAAAGGTTACACTTGTTTTCTTCAGTTCGCTAAAGCAGAAAATTCGGGTTGCTAGCGCTAGGTAAAATGACAACTTTCATATCATTAAGAATAATGTATCTGCATATGAATCGAGGGGGGGAAGCTGCTGTGTCAGGAAAACAGTCACTTCTGCTCTAGTTCAGAAAACTCTTCTGCGTGAAGATCATTATATCGGGTTTCCAGCAGAGCTCATCTGCATATTTCTAGCCTCTTCTAGCTAAGCCGTCAGTCACTCTTCAGAGCGGGGGTGGGGTTTGGATAAATGATGCTCCTCCAACAGGTATCGATGCCATGATTCTTCCAGAAGATTCCGGGCCTTTCAGAGCGAGAGCGTCTGGGGCTGCTGTGCCCCCGCTCTGCCGTGCGTTTGTTTGATTCCCGCCAAGCCGCAAGTATAACGAGATACATCGCTTTAGTTGGAGTCTGCAAGAGATCCCCTTTGTCTTGCAGTACCTTTGATTTTGCTTCTGAAAAGACTTTGCAGTACACGACCTGCCAAATTCGAAGAATTTTGCTTCTGGGATAGGAACGCTAGAGAGTATTACTCTGCTGTAGGCAGAGGCGCAACTAGAGACACATTTCAGGGGGTTAGTAAAAATTGCGGGGAGGGTGGGGAAGTGGGGGGGGAGCTGATTCTTCCAGCAATAGGCAGAGTGGAGGTGCAGGGGCTCTAAGAATGTGTGAAACACAACAAAGTCTGGTTAGCAAGTAAATGGTCTTTTAACCTCTTCGGCGTTTATGACGAGCTCAGCTCGTCATGAGGCACAGTGGAGCAGTGCTCATGACGAGCTGAGCTCGTCATAACAGCCGCAGAATGCCCACGCTGGGCTAATTCCCGTCCTGTGCGGGGCGTTCCTCGTCATGAGCACCATGGCCTCCCCCCCCCGCACTGCGGGGGGAATTAGCCCTAGGGTGACCAACAGTCCGTAAATTTCACGGACCGTCCGTCATTTTATTATGATGTCCACAAGGCGTCCGTAATTTGGGTATCCCAAATTACGGACGCCTTACAGACATCATACTAAAATCGAAATGGGAAATCTCAGTAAGTAATGGTGTTCACCATGCGAGAGGCCCCGTGAGTTAAAAAGATTTCACTAAGGGCCTCTCGCAGTTATCTTTTAATCTGTCGGCCCCTCCTGGACCATGTGCGGACTGTAGAGAAGAAGGGGTTAAAGACCTGTGAAGTACTCGGATCAGCTGTGTGTGTCCCCGGGAAGCTGTCGCAGCCCGGGCTGATACACATGATGGGGTGGGGGGAGAGGGTGGTTGGGGGGTGGGATGAAGCCCTTTGAGCTCAATGGGCATTGTACGCCAGGCTGGAGGGATTGATAGGAACTTCACGAAAAAGCAGGACCTCTGCGAGTATGGTAGAGCTGAGGTAGAGTCAGTCATGTCAGAAAGGATGTCTGGTGTTTGATGTGTGAAGGTGCGTGCCTAACAAATCTAGGAATCATTCATGACCCATGACTGATTTGACCCCAATACCAGTGGATTCTTGGAGACAACAGTATTTCGGAAATCTGGTGATACTGATTTGTGGTTGACTGTGTCACAACATTATCTGCTAGAAAAGGGTAATTATTTACATAATTAAAGGCATCTTCCATCATAACAATATCTATGAGGAGCTATTCTGTTTCCATGTTCATGAATACAATGTCTTTGTCTTTCTCTCGCTGTCTGACCTTTTCCTAAATCTTATCATCACAAGAACCCCCTACAGATTGACGCATTCTCTAAATTTGACATTTTCTCACTCTCTAATCACACCCGTCTGGATATAACTTATGTAACCTCAGCAGGATCTAACCTCAAGACCTCACCTATAACATTGCAATCATGTCTTGTTTGGTGATTTTGTAACCTTTTCCTCAACACCAGCCCTCTCACAAATTTTAAGTTTCCCATCAAAGCACCAAATTCTGTGTTGGTTTATATCCTCTCCATAACTGAAACAGAACAGCACCCATAGTTCTAGAGTTCAACAATGTTATTTGTTAGGTCTTTGTTCCGCACTGCCAAGGGTTCTATATGAACTGAAAATCTTAATCATTCAATTCAGTCAATTAACTGGGCCATTGGTCTTGGGTTTGTTCTATGCATCTCACCCATAACAAATGCCTCTACTTTTAATCTCCACCATTTTAACACTTATCAACTGAATGCCAGTATGAGAAATCATTTCCTCAGGAAATCCTTCCCTTTGTCTGTTACAACCTAGCTCACCATGCATATTTAAGGTCAATTTGAATATTAATCTATTAGGTCTACAGCACATTATTCAGTCTGAGAAAGACCCCTTCAAGTTGAAGGCCATTATCCTCTATAGCCCTGTGGGGAAATTCCACTATTCTTATAGATACAGCACAAGACCTAGCAGACGTATCCCTGCAGCTACAAACTTTGCATTCCGACATCCATTTGTCAACTAGGGCATCCATGACTAGCCGCTATAAATACTTACGGGTCGCCCTCTTGGACCTGGATATACTGTGATGGCCTTCAAGCTTCTCCTGTGTTGTACTTATCTGTCACCTGACACCCTTCCTCTATACACCGTTGAACCATTTCCAATTAATTATCCTCATTAATTTCCAAATTCCACTCTTGCTCTGAAACCATCAAGTTCTCTAGATTTTTTTCCACATTGTTTTTATAAACACCACTCACTGTCACTTGATCCCATTTTTGATCCCATTTTTCACAATGGATAAAGGCATTCTAGAGATTCTGTCTGCCATTACATTGTTTTTGCTTTTTACATATTCTGTGTAGCATTGGAAAGACTAGAATTGGTAGCCTGAAGGAGCTGTGAGAATGTTGTTACTCTCAGCAGATTATAGATTGACTAAAGGTTTGTGAACAGTGTGAATCCTCCTTTAGTGTTCTACAGTCCATGTAGGTAAATCAGCTAATTATCAATCCTGTCACAAGATATATACATTCCATTCCTAAACAAGACCAAATAATATTCATTCTTGTATGTCTTTAACACAACTGCCCCACCTTAATTACATGCATTCTCCATCTCAATGCATCCCTTCCCTGACTTCACTGATTTCAATCTGGGCACCTGAAACATTTGCTCGATGATCATTCCAAACTTTTATTTCTAATACCTCACCTACTGAGATATAACATTGTTTTGGAGCACCTTCCTAAATAGTTCAATTTTAATCATATTTTTTAAAAACTTTGAACAGTAGATTGTCAGTCCTAAAAAAGAAACCAGTCTCCAAAATGGCTTGGAGGTGGTACTTATATCTCTACTACTTTCAAACAGTGTTTTATGTTTGCCAGTGGCTGCAGGTGTTGGATGTTGGCACTTATTTCTGTTCATCAGATTTTAACCCAGAGTAAAATAGAGAAAGGGAGAAAATGGAAAAATCTGCTACTTAATCTTTTCCTCTCCAACAACTCCACTGCAACCTCTTCTCCAAATTCTCACTTTGTTGTTCTTGAGAGGCTGCAAACACCAAAACTCAATTGATTCCATGATCTGCTCTAGGATATAACCTCATCCTCGTTGTCTCTTGATAAAGACCAATGCAACAGTAATCTCGTAATTCTGATACATGCACCTGGCCCTGCCATTTTCAGCTCTGGAAATCCATCTCTGCTCAGAAAACCCACAAAGGATATCTCATAAAACAATGAGGCGACACTAGACGTCGTGGCGTAAAGAAGCTTTGTGTTGCACCATGCCTTGCTTGAGCTAATTCTTAGAAACAGTCTACCTAGAAAAACATATGCATAGAGGGCAAACCAGTCTCACGGGAAGAAAACGCAGAACGAAGAGCACCACACAAAGTATGAAATAATAAAAATCCTCACAAGCAATTAGATAGAATTTCAAGAAATGAACAGGATCTCCTGCACATTTATTCCCTAACTCATGGATGATATATGTTCCCATGAAAGTAGAATCCAAACTAGGAAATGCAAATTTGCTAAAAGCATACACAGCACAAGCAGAAGAATAACAGCTTTCTTAGAAAACCTGCATATTTCCTGAATTATAAAAGTGGCAGAAGATTTACATTGAACACTACTAGTAATCTTCTTGTAGATGCAAATGCGGAAACTGTAAATTACTATTCAAATTCAGAAGGCATACATAAGCAAATAGCAAATTACAATTCACGAGCAATAAGCAGCCGTAGGTAAACACATGTAAAGCATATGCTTTACATTGCAAGGAAACTTTCAAAAGCAAAATGTATATGGATAAGTATAAAAATATTCAATAATGTGTAGGAAAGTACTGTTCTTAAGCGACAAGTAAGTATGAGAAAATATGTATTTGTAGGAGGCAAATCAATGCCGCAATGTACATCCACAGAGGAGGAACATACCTTTCACAAAGAGGAGGGGTGCAAGTGAGAGTGCTCTTTCAAAAACGTATCAGCTCTGGGACTCATTAACAGCAACTTTTCAGGAAAGAGAACTATCTGAAAATTAGTCAAATTACTAACTATAGCTATGAAATCGTTCCTGTTGTTGGTACTCCCAGTGCTTAATTTGTAAAAGAATGAGTGCCGGTACCCAAAGCTGTGTTCTGGGGGTGCCATTAAAAATCGTCTTGCAGAATACCATGGCTGTATTGTGCTGAATTCACCACATGGCTCTTTAATACATTACCAGACACTGCTGCCCATTTATCCCATTGTTGCCAGTCCCTGCTTTTTCCTTTTGGTCTCGTTTTCCATCTTTCTCTTCTTCCATCTTTCCTGCATGTGTTTTTTCCCTCTCTTACTTGAGAAATCTGATTAAGAAAAATAAGTAACAGCCCCGCAAAAAAGAGTGCCGGTGGTTGCCACCGACAACCACCAACTCGAATTAAGAACTCAGTACTCCCACATATGGGGAGTGTCAGCAAAGTTATCACAGGTCTCTGAAAGGTAGCCCTCTTAATGCACGTCTTCTAAGCCACATTTGCCTTGAATAAAAAGTATGGGGGACTGTGGGGGAGAGCCACTTTGAACATAGATTTCAAAGTGGCAGAACGTTTTTCCTGTAACAAAATACAAAATTAGGCCACATAGGGCCATATGTACTATTTAGTGCCCACAAAAGTATTGGTCGGAATTTCTGACCAGTATTTTTGCGACCAGTAAAGAATTAAAAAAATAGACCTATGTACAAATAGATTGGTTCTTAAAATTTCAAATTGCAGTGGGTCAGAATCCATCCTAACTTATGCTTATTAATGAGGTAGGTCACAATTTCCAACCCACTTAAGATTAGAGGCCATCACAGACAAATTCATAAACGGAAAAGGGTCCCAAGGGAACACCCTTACATTTTGCAAATGGATAACCACCTCCTTTGAGGTGCCTAAATCAATGCTTAGTGACTTGATTTTGGCTGCAAAACATTGATACATTAGACATCGGTATTTGGAAGAGATGCATATGACACACCCATTCCGGATACCAAATCAATATCCACATTTGCAACCATTAAAATGCTTAGTACATCTTGACCTTTGTTTGAGGTCCTGTTACCTGATTTTATTAAGAATTTGTAGGTCCGCACACTGCTATGTTAATTTTAAAGAATTATTTTACACTTGGAGTGCCCACACAAAGAGACACGCAGGTGCTTGTGATCCAGCGCTGCTCTCAAACAACCTTCCAAATCATCACAGAATACTCAGGAGCTATCACACTTCACTCGTTGGTGGGGCCCTTAACACCGCAAGCCACACATTCCCACAAATCACACTATTCCCAAGATCAGTGAAAACTAGAGGACGAGCTGCTGGACAGCGGAGCACCCTAATTAATCTACAATTTTAAATTCTATACATTATGTACATGTTCATTCTATGGACATCACTATGGTATTTTAAATTTATAAAGACAACATTTAGGCACCCCACTATTTTGGTCGATGAACCAGCTAGTAGAAGTTACAAGACAAATCACCTATGCACACTCTCGTATACACATTAATTATGTCAAAGTGGACATAGAAAGCAAAGGACACAAAGCCTATTAATCAAATAATTCAAAATAACAGATCTTGTCCTTGGAGTAGGTTGTTCCAACAGTAGTATCTTTAATGTTCCAACAAAAACCAGCCGACACGTTTTTCGTCGCACAGGGGACAGTTTCCCGCGACTCCTCAGGGCTCGAAATACAAAGAGTGTTGTTGCGTAAGTCACTCTGGTGGTGATAATTCCGACACGACAGGGCCCAGGACTTGAAGGTAGGCAATGGAAGTCGTTCTGGAATTCTCAAACTTCCAGGATCCAAAGATGCTGGAGAAAGGGTATCGGACGGGTATCGAGGACACTCGAGAAAGAGGTATGGCAATTCCGGTATGTATAATATAAGATCACTGTTTTTCAAACAGCTGTTTTGAAAGATGACGAAGATAAAGAACGAATTCTAGTTAGAAAGTCTAGGAATGGCAGATGGGTGCATCTGAGACCGGTTCCTCATACCGTGATCGGGTAAGGTCGAGGAACCGGTCTCAGATGCACCCGTCTGCCATTAATGTATATACAAGAGTGTGCATAGGTGATTTGTCTTGTACTTTACACATTGGTGGCTTAGGCTATTACTGAAATTGTTTGTTATAGGGCTTATCCCCTCCACCTCTTTGCACCTCACATCTCACTTGAACGGATTTATACCGTGCGCTAATTATTAGCTGTGCGCCCTTTTCTCTACCTGACTAAAAACCCTTCGTCTAGACCCTGCAGCTAGTAGAAGTTAGTTGATGGAAATCATGACCAGCTTCATTCACCATTTCTCTTAGTAACTCAAATAGTTTGTCATGACTTTAATTTCAAACTTCTAACCTTTATTTATAAATGTTATTTAAACATTTCTTATTTGTTATTCAAGAAGGAAAAAATAAATTCAATAATTTTACATTTATTAGTAATACAATTTAGGAAGACGACATTTAAAAGTCATATTATCAATGTTCCTTGTAATGAAGAAAAGAACAGGAATAAACGACACAGGTTCCCAATATCAGCCTCTCTATCTTCCTCAATGACTACCTCCCATCAGGACTCCACATTCAATTATATACTCCGTCAAAAGTTAAAGTCAGGAAAATTTCTTTTGCACTAAAAAATCATTCAGTCAGACAGCATGTCGTGGTGTGAAAATAAATTCAGGAACATCTGCTTTTTTCTTTCTCAGTACTGGTTCTTTTACACCCTTTTTCATTAACTATCTAACTAAAATTTGAAACTTTAGGGTCCATACTCATTTCTCATTGGTCCATTCGAGGGGTGGTGAAGATCACCTCATCTCCTTATTGGCCAAAATTTTGCAAAGTCACTTCCATATTTCTCATGTGGTCATAATTGTTCACTTTTCAATACACATAATTTTGTCCTTAATGCCGATACTTCACTCAATTTTCCCAAACTCACAACTTGAGTGTCTCCTTTGGCATCATTCCACTCTGCCGGGCCTCGCTGACCTTGACATCAGTAGCCCAGGCACAGGCCGCTCATACATCTTTCGAGCACAGTCGCGCATGTGTAGAGTCATACTCTCTCGGAGTCTCGCAAAACCTCCATTTTGTACTAGGCCGCACGGGCCTTAATGGGAACTAACACAGAAACACACACAACAAAGTTTGAAGTAAAGCCCTTCTGTTTACCTCCCACCATTCTAAGTGTTACCCTGCTAATGGTTACCTAGCAAAAAGCAATGAAAATGCACTGTTTACTCACCGTTTTTGTTCGTACTGCCAGGAAAATACTTATAATAAGCATACATGCATAGCTCTGCTCACTTAAAAGCATTATTGCACTATGTTCGTAGGACAATTTCACAGGATTAATGTATTACAGTTTGCAACATGGGCAAATTAGTATCCCACGTGTACTTTTCTGTGTGTGCTTTTTCTCTTTGTTGATTAGTTTTAACACTCCACTCGATTAATACATGTTATAGTTATAGGAAATTAACTTTACAAGGGGTACACAAAAATGTGTGTAACTCTCTTGCTTGAAATCGAAAACAAGCCACAAATAAAGAGGGAGCATAGGGTTTTTGGCAATGATCAAAGCCATTGTCCATACCCTGTGCCCTGGAAAAGTTTCACATTTTCTGAGGTTTTGCCCAGCAAGGTACATGGGCAGAGGACACTGCCCATGCCCCTTGCCCATTGGCTCTCATATTCCTTTGCAGTCCATACCAATTGATACTGAAAAAACAAGAATACTTGAATGAGACTTGGACCTTTGGGCTTGTCTTTTGGGAACTGAAGATAGAGGCAACGAGAACATGCAAAGCCAAATGCCATGTCCAATACACAATGCCCATTAGGCATGGGAACAGCCATTACCCTGTGGCCAATGAGGACATAGGTATTAGACAGGATCTTTAGTTCTGTCACATGTGCACTGGCTCATGTCCCTGGGTGTGATTGAAGGGAACACTGTGTGTCTACTGAATGTTGGGATTGGCTCAGGTCTTGCACAATTCCGAGCCTTTGGTACTGGATAGAGGGGTGAGCTGGGGCACTGGGTTCAGGGCCCAGACCTTGGACTTCCTCTTCTTCTGCTCTTGCAGGGCTTTGGTGCATGTTGGGACCAACAATCACAAGGGTCAGTACAAGAGCATAGCTAAAGTCCAGTGCACTCAGCACATGACCATACAACTTGACTAACAGATACTTTAAAGCATGTACATCATGGAATGGGGCTCGAGGGACAGCCAGAATAAGGTCTCCTCCTAGTCTTAAAGTATATGTTGCATTGCTTCCTGGCCCTTAGGCAAGGTGTCAAAGCTGCCAAGGAGCAAAGAGGATCTCTGGAATCAAGTGGATTCACTCAATCCATTGGGCAGCTTATCCAACACTCAATAAAACACCTTTCATATTGGGAACACCTGGAATGTGGAAGAGGGCATCCCATAATCTACTCACCATTCCCTAGTCTCCATTTTTTGACCAGGGCATACAGGGAACTATCCCATGAGTCGGAGCATGCAGGAAAATTAGCAATTTGTCCAACTTAGGTCCTTCATTGAATTTTTTGACAGCCAAGTTGGGGTACAGAGCTTTCAAGTCAAAAATAGTGTTTGTCATACTAAATTTCATTAAACATGTTGTTTTGTAAACGGGATCCAAACCAAATTCACAGAATCTATGCTTAACTGTCCAAACGTATATTGCATGATTTGTTTACTTGTTATCCATGGATTCCAAGGCTGTATTTTCTCTATGCTCCGCGAAGTAACAGCCGAGTTTAAAGGGAAAGGCCCGACGCCTGCTGCTCGGAATGGACTTCCACTGAAGTGGGAATTACAGGCTCCAACAGATTTACCCAGTTACGCAATCATTCTTGGCATAGGTCATGTGCAGATGTTACAATGCTACATCTTCTATGTAAATGTAAATGTGGGTGTACTTTTAAAGCGCACTGCGACTCCATGGAGTATCCTGGCGCTGAAGACCCCGTCCTGGTTTTCCCTGTGAGATGGTCCCTTTCTGGGTATCTCCAAGGTGAAACCAGGCATCCCCGGCGTCTGTGGGGGGCCTTTGTAGAGATGAGGCAAGCTTAATGTCCAGAGTTGCCAAGTGTGTTCCCTGGTTAGAGTAGGCACCGATGCGAGAATTATCAAGTCCTTTATGACCCTGGCCCACGACCCTGCCGAGTCGGGAATTGAACCCTGGTCCTGGGCCCTTCTCTGCTTATGGGTCTGCCGCCACTAACCAGTGAGCCACACCACTCCACTGTGCACAAGCTGTTGCTTCTTCTATACGCATGGAGGAATTATGCGGTGTAAGCATAGCTCCTCCTGCTGCCAGCGAGGGGCTTTCATTTAATCGGATATATTACCAGAGGGATGCTCTCCACTTTGCTGTTGATATGTCCAAGGTTCATGGTGGGCATTACCAGGGTAAACAGATCATGTGCTGCTCTCTGCCCAAGCTTCTCACCGTCTCAAGGCATGCCGTTCCGCAAGGTTCCTGTATGGTTCCTTTGGTGGAGAGCCTCTAGCTCCACCCTTAGCGACCTCTTAGTCAAATCTCTTAATAAAATTCAGTTCTGTTCAATGCTTTTTATCCATTACATTCCACATCTTCCACTACTTGCTTTCGCAAAATAACCAAGATCACTTAAGAAGATTGTATTTAAACCATATCCAGATATAATCAAAGGTTGTGACACAATTTCGTTCCAAGTGCACCATTTTTCGCAATGTATACAACAGTTACTGTAACTAAGATTACCAAATCCTCCACACAGTGTTTTCAAGGGCGATCCATTTTTTACCACAAATATGGGTTTAATGTGTTTTAGAAGGCACCATTAATCACAACGTTATGAAATTATTTAGACTGAAACCCCTATTCCTCCGTAAAGTGGATTTAACTCAAAACGATATCAATAAATTTGGCCATTTGTGCTTTAGCATGTTTTGCTGTCTAGAATATTTACCTCATTCCATTGTGGTGTTGTATTTGCCATGCAAATGTAACCCTCATTTTGGATTAAAAAAAGTTGACGGTCATGGAAAGAGGATGGTGCAGAAGCCAGGGAGAAAGCAAAACATGAGTCTAGACTTTGCCTGGGGGTTGGGCTTCAGAGCGGAAAGACACCCTGGAGACAGGTGCCAGGCTCCCTATCTAATAATGGTTGATGCTCCAAGTATACATATAAAGGATCACCTCTCACCACAAACCTCCTATTTATTCGCCTCCTCTGGGAGGAAGCCAAAATTGTGCTCTCAATCTCTGGCCTGCTCGGTTTTGCTATAGACTGTGCTCCCTTTCATCATTCCTGCGTTTCATCAGGGCTGTGTTGTGATGCTTCTGATCTTTGTCCAGGCCTTCCTATCTCCTTGTCTAATTTGGAGATGGGTTATGGTTGTTTTCCTCAATGTTGCTGTGGGCCTCTGTCAACGAGTGTTGATTTTTCCATCATGGCAGTGCGATTTGGAATATACCTTCTCTGGTGGTGCCGGAGTCACTTCAATGGGGGGCTGGTGACCTGCCACACTTTTGATCAGAGTATGGGCTGGACTTTGGTTCTCCATTGTGCTCTCTACAGGGCTAGTGTCTTGACTATGTGTCCTTTCTCCCTGCCACATGGCTCTAGTTTATGTATTAGGGCCAGTACCTCACGGCTGGGCTTGTTGGGGTTGCATGGTACAGATTCCATTTTTTTTCAGCTCCTCTGCCTCCCTGCTAGGCACAGGGCTGGGGTGTACATAAATGGTGTGGGGCACTAGAGACTAATTCTTAGATGGACTTGTGAGTCCCCCATTTTGTACTGCAAAGGAACCTGTTGACTTCTTCCTATTTTACCTGCTGGGCTTAGAACTTCTAAGATATGTTCTGTTTCCTTGTCTTGCATCTGCTTCTGTGCCCTTGCCTTTTCTATTGAGCTTTTTGGGGGTTGTGCTGTACTACATCCAATTACTAACCTTGCATTCTCAACTCTCTGCTAGGCCAGACCTGTTGTTGGGCTTGCAATCATTGGCTGTTTTGAGGGCTTGTGCACAAGGGCTTCTCCCAGTGCTCCCTGCTAGCCTTGAGGCATGGGGAATATGTGTGCACTGGCTCCATCTCTGATTGGTTATCCTTCCCATCTCTCCTGTTGCTTGTGTTCTAGGTTTGTCATTGGGTGGGAGGCTGTCTAGTTTTTCAACACAAAACACAAAGGCAAACCAAACAACCAATTGCAATGCAATAGGTCTCGCATTTGCAAGATTTTATGCTATTGGCATTGTAAATGACAATGCCTTTTATTTATCTGTTTTGGTAATAAACGTACAAATAAAAGGCATACATGCACATGCATCAACCATTTTGGTGAGCACAAATGGTGCGACTCTCAAAAATTGTCCATTTGCACCCGTAAAAAGGGCATTTGCGATGCATCAAGGTTCGAAGCACTCGCAATTTGAGAATTCACAATTAATTGTGATTTCTTAAATTACGTATGCATTTAAGAAATCGCAATTTGCGATTCCTTAAATGCAATGCAAGAACCACTTTAGAATTGCGATTTCGCTACTAGGGGGCGCAAAGTACCATCAAGTTGAACTTGGTGGTAATTTGCAAAAACTTTTTCAAAGTTGTAGGTTACACACACAGATGCCCTTGGGGCATGTGTGTGCGCAACATGTGTGCACAGAGCAATTTCAGGGGTGCAACAGGGTGCCCTTTTGACACCCTTGCACCCTTGAATTTGCCTGCCCAATTTGTGAGTACCTATCTCCTATTCATTTCTACGGGCCTGTGGGCCCATAGGAATAAATGGGAAGGCATTCCTTAATTGCCACTTGCAATTTGCGAGTCACAATTAAGGAATGTCTGGAAATCGCTAATTTTATAGCGGTTGCTACATGCATAGGCTTTTGCAAATCCTTAATTGGGATTCTTTAATAATCTCAATTAAGAAATCACAAAAGCCTACATTGATGCAATTGTCATTTACAATCCAAATAGCTCAAACTCTTGTAAATGCGACACCTATAGCATTTCAAAGAAGCGTCGTCATTGTCCCGGGCTGCTCGGAAAGTGGAAGCATGCATGGCACGCTGAATGTTGCAGGAAAGCATGTTGTGCCTGCAGTAGGAAAAACTCTTTAAAGAAAATAGTGAAGGACAATGGCACAAGCCAATGACAAATATAGGAGGAGAGTGGGGGACTTCAAGTCCATACTTGAATAAAGCATGCCTCGCAGAGAAGTGCATGCACATGCGCTGTCCAGGCTCTACCTAAAAAGGAAACGTGAATGGCTATGAACTAAAGACATATAGTTAAAAAAATTAAAAAATGAAAGAAGAAAAGTCAAGATGAACAACCTTGTATAAAGGTAAATTTTCGAGCTCACTGGGTTAAATTTAGTTGATCAAATGAAGGCTTCCATAGATCATCAACTCTGCGAGAATTAGTGCTATATGTTTATTAGGATATTTCACTTAAATAACATTCACCTAAATTATTACACCAATGTAGGAAATGGCCATTTTTGTAGGGTTATCCCCAAACTGTTTGCTCCTTCCTCCTATTTTTTCCTGACTTGTTTGTGTTGGTTTTAGGACTCCGGGCACTTTACCACTGCTAATTAGTGCTAAAGTGCATATGCTCTCTGTATAAATTGTGTTATGGATTGGTGTTTCCATAGTTGGATATTTGATTTACTTGTTAGTCCCTAGTAAAGTGCACTGTGCAAGGCTACTAGTGTTCCTGCAGCACTGATTGTGCCACCCACGTGAGTAGCCCTGAAAGGTAACTCAGACCTGCCATTGCAGACTCTGTACGCAGTTTGTAACTGTAATGCACAAACTGGCCAGTCCCTAACCTTCTCTTTTCTTACATGTCAGGTACCCCTAAAGTAGGCCCAAAGTACCCCTGTAGGCAGGGGGCAGTGTATGTGAAAGGTAGGACATGCCCTGGTGTGTGTGGCATGTCCTGGTAGTGAATTACATCCCATTTCGTTTTTCACTATTGCAAGGCTACCTGTTCCCCATAGAACAGAATGGGAAGTTTGTTTATAACGTCTTTTAAACATACCTAATGTAGGTTGCCTGTCTGGCTATTAGATGAAATATGGCTAGGAAGCAAGGGTGACTCCCAATAGTTTAGGTAGGTCAGGAAAGGGCTGAATAGACCTGGGCTGCAATGGGGAAGAGGGAGGAGATTTCCTTGCACCTCAAAGGGCTTGGTCTGCCTCTGACAATGCCGTCTCCACCCCCTGCTGGGAAATCACGCCAGAGAAGGCAGAACTGGTTCTGGCTGGGTACAGAAACCCTCTGCCTAGAGGATCAAAGGAGTTTTGGATACAAATACTGGTGCCTAGACTTGTTTGTGTTGGTTGTAGGACTCTGGGCACTTTACCACTGCTAATCAGTGCTAAAGTGCATATGCTCTCTGTTTAAATTATGTTATGGATTGGTGTTTCCATGATTGGATATTTGATTTACTTGTTAGTCCCTAGTAAAGTGCACTGAGATTGCCAGGGCCTGTAAATAACAGGCTACTAGTGGGCCTGCAGCACTGATTGTGCCACCCACGTGAGTAGCCTTAAAAAGGTACCTCAAACCTGCCATTGCAGAGTCTGCTCGCAGTTTGTAACTGTCATGTCGACTTGGCCCGTGCACACACTGACCAGTCCCTAACCTTCCCTTTTCTTACATGTCAGGCACCCCTAAAGTAGGCTTAAAGTACCCCTGTCGGCAGGGAGCAGTGTATGTGAAAGGTAGGACATGCCCTGGTGTGTGTGGCATGTCCTGGTAGTGAATTACAGCCCATTTTATTTTTCACTATTGCAAGGCTACCTGTTCCCCATTGAACAGAATGGGAAGTTTGTTTATAACGTCTTTTAAACATAACTGGCCCTAGGAACTAGGTGGGAAATAAAAGCTAGTACGTCTTAACTCAGTATCTAATGATGCATCTTTTAGTAAAGGTGATTTTTACATTCTGTGTTGGAAAATACCACTTTTAGGAAGTACGTAATTTCTTGCTTAGTCATCCTGTGTGCCTGTGCTGGAATGTAGGTTGCCTGTCTGGGTTTTAGATGACAGATGGCTAGGAAGCAAGGGTGGCTCCCGATAGTCTAGGTAGGTCAGGAAAGGGCTGAATAGATCTGGGCTGCAATGGGGGAAGAGGTAGGAGATTTCCTTGCACCTCAAAGGGCCTGGTCTGCCTCTGACAATGCCGTCTCCACCCCCTGCTGGGAAATCACACCAGAGAAGGCAGAACTGGTTCTGGCTGTGTACAGACACCCTCTGCCTAGAGGATCAAAGGATTTTTCGATACAAATACAGGGGCCCAGACCCCTGAACGATAGAGCTCTTTTGGATCAAGAAGACTGCAGAGAAGAAGAGCTGGAGAAGCTGTGAGGAGAGACTACCACTTTGCTGTGTGCTTTGCTATGTTGGCCTGCTGTGGCTGCTTCTGTCTTGGGTAGTGAAAGGACTGGACTGAACTTTCTGCAATCTACTTCGTGAGTTTCTCCAAGGGCTTGAGGTTGAGCTTGCCCCCTGTTCAAGAAGTCTCAGCAACAACAAAGACTTCAAGCTCTACTGCCATCTTCACTGGGTACTGTGTGTTTTGCGCTGCAACAGAAGAAAAGCAACCCAACGACATCTACGACGCCACTGCCAACTCCTTGTCCTGAAGGAACCGCATAGGGCACCGCTGCAACGCCGCAACGCGACCGTGGTCTCACCGACAATGCTAGCTGATGACGCCACCGAGCCGCTGCTCACACAGCGACCTGTGGGCACCCCACTCCGCTTCACTTCAAAGCGACGCCTTGGCACCGCAGAGGGCACCGCTGCAACACCACAGCGCAACCCTGCTCTCACCGACGACGCCTGTTGATGCTGCCACCGAGCTACTATTGGCACCGCGACCTGTAGGTACCGCCTCGCTTCACGACTCCGTCTTGGTATCCCAGACGCCACTTTCCAAGCCGAAATTGATGCCGCTGCTTGCACCGTGGATCGAGGGCACCGGTCGAAAAGTTACACGACGCACCCCCTCATACCGCACCGCAGCTTTGGCCTACCGACGCCGACGCCATCGACTCCAGTTCATCAGCCGATGACAGCACTTCAGCAATGACGCCGCCGCTGTGTGCACGTGACCTGCCAGCACTGTGACGAGCACTGCCTTCATCTCCTTGGTCTCAGCAACTACGTCATCTGATGCCGCCACCGAGCCGCTGCTCACACCCCAACCAGAGGGCACCGCACGCCACACCGCTGCTCTTTGCACTGCAGCACATGATGCTGCCGACGCCAGCGCTCCTGACTCCATCAGAGAGGAGATCGACCTGCAATGTGTGTGACTTCAAGAGCCCCCGACAACTCTTGCACTGACCTCGGGAACCGACACCTGCGGACGCCGTGTTTTTAGAAGCTCAACGAAAGGTCATCAACGGACTGCATTTCTAAAAGGAACTGTTTGCGGGTATTCCCGACACCGTAGCTGGCCAGCGACACCGTGGTCATCAAGAACTGTTTGGATTTGTTTGCTCACGATGCCGTGATAGCCCCGTATGGAGCTATTGACATTAAGGAACTTATTTTAAAGCATATTTTGATAAGTGAAGATTTTGAAGTATTGTATTGTGGATTTTTATTGTATATAAAAATATTGGATATTTTTCTAAATTGGTGTGGTGTCCTTTTGTAGTGCTTATTAAGTATGGGCGAATTTTGTGAATTTGCGGTTCATGAATTCGCGCGAATTTGCAAAGAAATCTGCGAATTTGCGGATTTCCCCGCGAAATTGCGGATTTTTGGGCAATTGCACTATACTCAACTGGAGTACTTTCTACTGTCTAATCAGTAAGTGCTACCTTGTTGGGTAAATGTATTGTGCTTTTCCTGCACTACAGCTTCGTAAAGGCCCGGAAGAGTTGTCTTCAGTGACCACGTGTGTCTGTAACTTTGCCACCTCGCCCATAGGCGCCGAGGTCCCTCGAGTGAGCTGGCCATCACAGTGGGGGAAAGGGCGGGAAGAGGTTGCAAAGCCTAGTGTTTGTGGGGCCCGGCTTCTGTGCGAGTTCACATGCCTCTTGGTTATAAAGGGTCAAGACCGATCAGAGCAGCAAATGAGGAGAAAGCAGTAAGTGCTACCTCGTTGGGTAAATGTATCGTACTTTTCCTGCACTACAGCTGCGTAAAGGCCCAGAAGAGTTGTCTTCAGTGACACCGTGTGTCTGTAACTTTACCACCGCGCCCATAGGCGCAGAGGTCCCTCGAGTGAGCTGTCCATCACAGTGGGGGAAAGGGCGGGAAGAGGTTGCAAAGCCTAGTGTGTGTGGGGCCGGGCTTCTGTGCGAGTTCACATGCCTCTTGTTTATAAAGGGTCAAGAACGATCAGAGCAGCAAATGAGGAGAAAGCAGTAAGTGCTACCTCGTTGGGTAAATGTATCGTGCTTTTCCTGCACTACAGCTGCGTAAAGGCCCAGAAGAATTGTCTTCAGTGACCCCGTGTGTCTGTAACTTTGCCACCACCTCCATAGGAACCGAGGTCCCTAGAGTGAGCTGTCCATCACAGTGGGGGAAAGGGCGGGAAGAGGTTGCATAGCCTCGTGTGTGTGGGGCCGGGCTTCTGTGCGAGTTCACATGTCTCTTGTTTATAAAGGGCCAAGACCGATCAGAGCAGCAAATTAAGAGAAAGCAGTAAGTGCTACCTCGTTGGGTAAATGTATTGTGCTTTTCCTGCACTACAGCTGTGTAAAGGCCCACAAGAGTTGTCTTCAGTGACCCCGTGTGTCTGTAACTTTGCCACGGCGCCCGTAGGCGCCGAGGTCCCTCGAGTGAGCTGTCCATCACAGTGGGGGAAAGGGCGGGAAGAGGTTGTATAGCCTAGTGTGTGTGAGGCCGGGCTTCTGTGCGAGTTCACATGCCTCTTGTTTATAAAGGGTCAGGGACCGATCAGAGCAGCAAATGAGGAGAAAGCATAAGTGCTACCTCGTTGGGTAAATGTATCATGCTTTTCCCGCACTACAGCTGCGTAAAGGCCCAGAAGAGTTGTCTTCAGTAACCCCGTGTGTCAGTAACTTTGCCACCGCGCCCATAGGTGCCGAGGTCCCTCGAGTGAGCTGTCCATCACAGTGGGGGAAAGGGCCGGAAGAGGTTGCATAGCCTAGTGTGTGTGGGGCCGGGCTTCTGTGCGAGTTCACATGCCTCTTGTTTATAAAGGGTCAGAGACCGATCAGAGCAGCAAATGAGGAGAAAGCAGTAAGTGCTACCTCGTTGGGTAAATGTAATGTGCTTTTCCTGCACTACAGCTGCGTAAAGGCCCAGAAGAGTTGTCTTCAGTGACCCTGTGTGTCTGTAACTTTGCCACCACGTCCATAGGCGCCGAGGTCCCTCGAGTGAGCTGTCCATCACAGTGGGGGAAAGTGCGGGAAGAGGTTGCATAGCCTAGTGTGTGTGTGGCCGGGCTTCTGTGCGAGTTCACATGCCTCTTGTTTATAAAGGGTCAAGACCGATCCGAGCAGCAAATGAGGAGAAAGCAGTAAGGGCTACCTTGTTGGGTAAATGCATCGTGCTTTTCCTGCACTACAGCTGCATAAAGGCCCAGAAGAGTTGTCTTCAGTGACTCGTGTGTCTGTAAATTTGCCACCGCACCCATAGGCGCCAAGGTCCCTCGAGTGAGCTGTCCATCACAGTGGGGGAAAGGGCGGGAAGAGGTTGCATAGCCTAGTGTGTGTGGGGCCGGGCTTCTGTGTGAGTTCACATGCCTCTTGTTTATAAAGGGTCAAGACCGATCAGAGCAGCAAATGAGGAGAAAGCAGTAAGTGCTGGTCACTGGAAGTACAGGGGGATTGCGCTCCAGAAACTTGTGGATGCCTAGACCCCCATCATGGATTACAGCTAATTGTAGACGGTAGATCTGGGGAGAACGCACACCTGCCTAGCATCGACCGTGCTCACTAGATTCCTGGGCTTATTAATAATGTGTTACTAAATTTGAGCTTCAACTCGGGCCCCTGCTTTATTTATATCTGTAAGTGCTTCCTGCTGAGGTTTAATTTTTGTGTCAGGAGCCTCGTTGCCTAATTGTAACTATTCTCTGACCCTGCTTCGAGGGTCAGAGCAGGTTCAGAGAATAGTTGCAAGTAGGCAATGAGGAGCCGCTCAGAAAGCACTGTGTGTCTGTAACTTTGCCACCACGTCCATAGGCGCCGAGGTCCCTCGAGTGAGCTGTCCATCACAGTGGGGGAAAGGGCGGGAAAGGTTGCAAAGCCTAGTGTGTGTGGGGCCGGGCTTCTGTGCGAGTTCACATGCCTCTTGTTTATAAAGGGTCAAGACCGATCAGAGCAGCAAATGAGGAGAAAGCAGTAAGTGCTACCTCATTGGGTAAATGTATCGTGCTTTTCCTGCACTACAGCTGCGTAAAGGCCCAGAAGAATTGTCTTCAGTGACCCCGTGTGTCTGTAACTTTGCCACCATATCCATAGGCACCGAGTAAGCATGGGCGAATTTTGCGAATCTCGCGTTCGCGAATTTTGCGGATTTGCGAACTCGCAATCCGCAAAATCCGCGAATTCTCGCGAATTTGCGGATTTTTTTTGTGTTCGCGCAGGTTTCTGCCAGTTCGCGAGGGTTTTGTACAATTTCGCAAACGCGAACTTACCTGTCGGGTCGCAAGTTTTGCAAACTTGTTGTTTCTACGTGTCCAGCCTGTTTGGGACACTCTTCTTCATCACTGCCACTCTCTGTCACCACTGCCACTCTCTGACTACTCATGCCACCCTCTGGCCCACCCATGCCACCCTCTGTTTCATCACAGCACCCTCTGGTTGTCCAGTGTACATTTTTGTGGCAAAGCAAAGCACACCTTCCCTGCCTCAAGTGACCTGAATTAATTTGGGGCTGATTAATGTGTCACAGAATATTTTTTTAGCTGGCACCTGCTTCCTTAGTGCTTCCTGATTAGTGATCTTTTGCACTTGCTAAGTGCTTTCATTGTTGCGAAATTAGTTACAACACCTGCCCTGCCCCAACTGACAATAATGAATTAGGGGCTGATTAATGTGTCACTGGATTTGAACTTCCAGCCTGGCTCCTGCTTGTCTGCCTTAGCTGTAATTCAGGACCTTTGTGTAACTATTCTGAGGGTCAGAGCAGGGTCACATAATAGTTGCAAGTAGGCAACTGAACTCTGGAGGGGCCCCTCAGGAAGCACTACAGGAAATGGCTACTAATGATGAGCTTGAACTTTTGAACCTGGTAAGTAGTTTCAGTTTTGCTAAGATCGTATTTCTGCAATTTAGCGCTTATTCGCGGGGCGCGAAGTTGAACTGGGAAGCCGCGAACTCACGCGAACAGTGCGAGCCAGCCATAAAATCCGCTGCTCGCGGATTTGCGGATTTTGCGGGAAATTTGCGAATCTCGCGGATTGCGAATTTACCGAAAATCCGCAAAATCCGCGAGCGTAACGGATTTTCCGCCCATGCTTAGCACCGAGGTCCCTCGAGTGAGCTGTCCATCACAGTGGGGAAAGGGCGGGAAGAGGTTGCATAGCCTTGTGTGTGTGGGGCCGGGCTTCTGTGCGAGTTCACATGTCTCTTGTTTATAAAGGGCCAAGACCGATCAGAGCAGCAAATTAAGAGAAAGCAGTAAGTGCTACCTCATTGGGTAAATGTATTGCGCTTTTCCTGCACTACAGCTGCGTAAAGGCCCACAAGAGTTGTCTTCAGTGACCCCGTGTGTCTGTAACTTTGCCACGGCGCCCATAGGCGCCGAGGTCCCTCGAGTGAGCTGTCCATCACAGTGGGGGAAAAGGCGGGAAGAGGTCGCATAGCCTACTGTGTGTGAGGCCGGGCTTCTGTGCGAGTTCACATGCCTCTTGTTTATAAATGGTCAGAGACCGATCAGAGCAGCAAATGAGGAGAAAGCAGTAAGTGCTACCTCGTTGGGTAAATGTATCGTGCTTTTCCCGCACTACAGCTGCGTAAAGGCCCAGAAGAGTTGTCTTCAGTGACCCCGTGTGTCTGTAACTTTGCCACCGTGCCCATAGGTGCCGAGGTCCCTCGAGTGAGCTGTCCATCACAGTGGGGGAAAGGGCCGGAAGAGGTTGCATAGCCTAGTGTGTGTGGGGCCGGGCTTCTGTGCGAGTTCACATGCCTCTTGTTTATAAAGGGTCAGAGACCGATCAGAGCAGCAAATGAGGAGAAAGTAGTAAGTGCTACCTCGTTGGGTAAATGTAATGTGCTTTTCCTGCACTACAGCTGCGTAAAGGCCCAGAAGAGTTGTCTTTAGTGACCCTGTGTGTCTGTAACTTTGCCACCACGTCCATAGGCGCCGAGGTCCCTCGAGTGAGCTGTCCATCACAGTGGGGGAAAGTGTGGGAAGAGGTTGCATAGCCTAGTGTGTGTGTGGCCGGGCTTCTGTGCGAGTTCACATGCCTCTTGTTTATAAAGGGTCAAGACAGATCAGAGCAGCAAATGAGGAGAAAGCAGTAAGTGCTACCTTGTTGGGTAAATGTATTGTGCTTTTCCTGCACTACAGCTGCATAAAGGCCCAGAAGAGTTGTCTTCAGTGACCCGTGTGTCTGTAACTTTGCCACCGCACCCATAGGTGCCAAGGTCCCTCGAGTGAGCTGTCCATCACAGTGGGGGAAAGGGCGGGAAGAGGTTGCATAGCATAGTGTGTGTGGGGCCGGGCTTCTGTGCGAGTTCACATGCCTCTTGTTTATAAAGGGTCAAGACCGATCAGAGCAGCAAATGAGGAGAAAGCAGTAAGTGCTGGTCACTGGAAGTACAGGGGGATTGCGCTCGAGAAACTCGTGGATGCCTAGACCCCCATCACGAATTACAGCTAATTGTAGACGGTAGATCTGGGGAGAACACACACACCTGCCTAGCATCGACCGTGCTCACTAGATTCCTGGGCTTATTAATAATGCGTTACTGAATTTGAGCTTCAACTCGGGCACCTGCTTTATTTATATCCGTAAGTGCTTCCTGCTGAGGTTTAATTTTTGTGACAGGAGCCTCGTTGCCTAATTGTAACTATTCTCTGACCCTGCTTCGAGGGTCAGAGCAGGTTCAGAGAATAGTTGCAAGTAGGCAACGAGGGGCCACTCAGGAAGCACTTACAGGGTTACAGCAGGTGCCCAAGTTGAAGTTAATTTCTTTGTAACCATTTTGTAAATGGTTACAAAGAAATTAGCTTCAACTTGGGCACCTGCTGTAACCCTGTAAGTGCTTCCTGAGCAAAATTCGTCCTGCTCATGGATTCGCGGATTCTGCTGCAATTTCGCGTGATTCGCGGATCGCGAAATCGCGTAAAATCCGCAAATTCCACGAGCGGAACAAATTTTCCGCCCATACTTAGTGCTTACACTGTATTACTGTTGGTTATGTGCAAATGCTTTACAAACTGCCACTAAGATAAGCCAGACTGCTCGTGCCAAGCTACCAAGGTGGTGAGCAGGGGTTATTTTAGGACTGTAACTCCCTTATCCTGATTAGAGTGGTGGTTTCTGCCTGGCTTTGGCACATGCCCTAGCCTGCCAAAAATTAATTTCTAACAACCAACTTGAAAAGGAGGAAGTTTGGTGAATGCAGACCATGGGTCATGGCAAGCCTGCAGTCATCACTGCACTCACTGCTTCACAGAAAATGTAATGGCATAGTTGGGATACTCCACTAGGTGGGCCAGTGCATTCCTTACAAATATTGCTAATTCAGCCAAAGACTTGGCTCCTAAAGGTATTCAGTACAGAGCAGGCAATTAACATGCTTTTAATATTAGCCCTAAGCAGGTTTCATTTAGAACTTGTGACGGAACCCTTTGGGTGATAGATAAAGTCTGTCATTTGTAATGTTGGAATTGAAGGTCGTCCAGTTTGACATGAAGTAACGTATGTTGCAGGTATAGCAAACCATAAAACCACAAATAACCATAAATGTGCTTTTGCGAACGAAATATCGTCACTATGACATGTATCTCTTTAGAATATTCTTCTCAGTATTTGTGACAAGATAAGGTCTTAATTGAAGTCCTAAAGAAATAGTGCCTTGGAATATTGAACATAGATTGTAAACCTTCAAAAATGTGAAAGCCATTATTGTCACACATCTTAGACATCATATTAATGCCAGCTTTCACCATCTCTCTGACATTGAGTCAGACATACTCAATTCCATGTACTTTGTGACCCAAATAGGAGTTTGGCCTGTCAAGTAGTTCCTAGGAATCCCCAGCCCCTACGAGTTTTGGATGACCTAAACTGATGGCTTAGTGTCCCAAATGCTTTCGGACACCCCCACAGGATATGTTAGCCATTAGACCAGCTATCTCTACAGTGCCACTACCACCCCTCTGTATCTTACAATGGTGTATGACCCTGTGCCCCATGGGAACAGTCCAGCCCGAACTGAACTGGGGTGGTGTTGTGAGAAAAATAACGATGGATTAAACCCAGATCTGTGACTGGGGGTGAATGTTTTGCCATTGTGCAACATTCCGCCCATCAATTGTTGTTTTTGCATTTGTCACCCCAAGTGGTACAGGTATGCTCAGACGTGAGACCCGTGCTATCCATGCCACTGGAATCAAGCTATCCAGGCTGATGAGGGCTAAAAAGCCCGAAGCCAGTCCTTGGATGCTTGTTTCCAGTCCAGGGAAGACCTGGCTTGGCAGTTCGGGCTGGACTGTTCCTATGGGGAAGAGGGTCAAGACTGATTTGCATATGGCTGGGTTCAAGCTGGAATGGCATGGTGAGCAAACAAAAATGGATTTAGGCCCAGATCTCTGTACTGGGGTGAATGTATGACATTGTTCTGCATTCTGTCCATCACCTGTTGTTTTTGCATTTGTCAACTCAAATGGGACGGGTATGCTCAGACGTGAGTCCCGTGCTCTCCATGCCACTGGAATCAAGCTATCCAGGCTAATGAGGGCTGAAAGCCTAAAACCAGTCCCTGGATGCTTGTTTCCAGTTCAGGGAGGACCTGGCTTGGCAGTTCGGGCTGAACTGTTCCCATGGGGCACAGGGTCAAGACTGATTTGCATATGGCTGAGTTCAAACTGGAATGGCATGGTGAGCAAAACAACGATGGATTTAGGCCCATTTCTCTGTACCCGGGTGAATGTATGACATTGTTCTGCATTCTGTCCATCACCTGTTGTTTTTGTAAAGGACATGAGAGGCCTAAGACAACAGGAGTTTGGAGAGTTGGAAGAATAGAGAGTGTTGAAAGTTGAGTGTGCATTCCATGTTATTTCGTTCCTCACAAACAGTATACATAGAGGACAGATCTGTGTTGATTACTCTCACAAACTGGGTCCCCGTGGCTGCTCAGTATTGAACTTGAAGCTTAGTTCAGCTGAAGTGTCCTTGTTTGAAATTCAGTCTTAATCATTTAGTTGTTCATCTTTGTTCTTTTTGCTGTAGGTAAAAGTTAGCAAAAGTTAGAAATATCGAGTGACTTTAAGTTAATTTTCATTTTGGTACATAATATAGCAATGAACCTGTACATGAAGATGTATGAGATATGCATTTCTGTGGCGTCAGTATGAGCCCAGTGTGCAAAGTGGTAGATTCGGCCATTTCAATACGTTCTCTTTAACGTGCTACAAGAGTGGAGTCAAATTCAGGGCAAACACTTAACTAGTTTGTTTACTGTAAATTATCCACACCAAGTGACCATTTCATGGACCTATTGAGAATGATACAGAGGGACATTAATAATCAACACCTGCATTCAGAAAGTTGTCATTCAGAGTAGAGAATTCCGATGATGGGTTTTTGTGACTGCGAACACTGCCTCCAGCTAGTTAGAGAAGTCCTCTATATAATGTACAGGCATGGCAAAACTGTGTATTTAGTGACTGTTCTGGACGTGTGACATGTTGGCATTGTACAATTGACAAAAAAAGGTTTCAGGGAGAGGATGGAAGAGAGAGAGAGTGAGACAGCTGGCAGCCTTGACTTATAACCTTGCAGGTAACTACTATCCCCACTTCTGACCTTCCCCTTTGGTTTGCCTTCTTTACCTGGCTCGGACTGATATGCTGTCGGGCCCCATTTTTGGGCATGATGTACTGTCTATTGTTGTGTAGTTCCTATAAAACCTATACAGGATCTGCGCCTTTAGACAACATACACTGTAGGATTGGTGGTAAACTGATTCTAGACACCCCCAACGGTTATGTTGGCCTGTGTACCAGCTAGATCACAGTGCCACTAGAAACTCCTCTTACCAAAGACAGAATAGTTCCTGGCAACTATCGAACATGACAACTCTGATCCCTCAGAACCTGTAAACAGTGTGCTACCTTTCCCTCAGTCACTCATGCTCACTTAGTCTCAGAGAGTTACACAGAATAGGAGGTTTGGACGTTTTCAACAAGCATTTATTGAACAGTCGTTATTCTAGTGTAAAATAGGTGCGCTGAAACAATCATTAGACAGCAACAAATATAAATGTTTAGAAGCACTAAGAAAGTAAAATGATGGTAAATTTCTACCATTTTGCTATAACAATGAATACAGGCAAGTATATAAAATACATGACAATAAAATGCGTACTCCTGCGATGCAACCCTAACTAGATGTACCTAAGTGTACCTAGCATGTATGTAGATCTTAAGCCAAGAATCCCTCTAGGATAAAGTCAACTCCATTACCGGAAGTGAGAGACTGTGAGATCCCGTCTTGCTCTCAAGTTGGACACCCCGCAAGGGATGTTAGACCACTGCGAGCTGGAGTATTTACATGCAGGAACCTCAGCATCTCGCTTCAGTGTGTGTCGGCAGAGAAGTCCTGATCTCCTCTATTGTCTCAGCAAGATGTGATTTTTATATACCCAAAGGTCTCACTGGGGGCTCTACCTTGCCGTGCCATTTGTCAGATTTAGGATGACGTCGGGAATGATTTTTATACATAGATATTATACAGGAGATGGTAGTCCTGCTGAGTTTCCAAGAATCTTCATGCATAATGCGTGAGGCACGTACCAGGGAAAATCCCGCATTCTGTGCGCAGTGTTGTATCTAGGCAAAAGGTCAGTCCCTAAGAACCGTTATGTATGTAATGTAGGGAAGAATATAGGTGAAGGGTTACGATGTTACCTGAGACTATATTGGGGTGCCTATATGGAATATAACACTATTTTGTGTACTCTCCCTATGATCCCCAGAGTACCAGGAACTACCTTTGGTTTGGTTTGGGGACCTCAGTTTTGTGTCTCCGGATGCTCCCAGACCTTCTCATTAAGCATTCCTGCTGAGGGAGGGGCAGAGGTGGTCTTTCTCCTGCACCCTCATTTTCTGTTTGAACTGGGTTGGGCCATCCCTGTGGGGTTTTTTTTTTGCTGTCATATGGTCCAGTATGGCCTACTTTCTGTGCATCTGCCTTTGGCCTCTTTAGATCTCCTGTTGGATCTTGCACAATCCTTCTCCTCCAAAGCCACTGCCTGCATTTGCTGACGGCCACCATTTTAGACAACTGATGGAGGGCACACCTCTTTTGCAGATGAAAGGAATGAGAGGTGAAAGTGACGAGAAGGTAATGCTTTCTAGATCACCCAGTGGTGATTTCATTACTTTGATACTATTCACTCATCCCATGCCTACAAGCCTCATCTCGTCCCTGCTGTGAGCCAGCTTCAATGGTGATCTATTATTCTGCCTTGGTAGAGGATTCAGGAGTTTTTTTTCGGCAGAGGTGGTTCTTTACAGACACACTTGGAGGAGATGTTTAAACTTTTTCTAAGTACTGGGCGAGGAAGTAGAATTGGAGTAATGAGATTTCCAGTCAGTAATTGAAGCATTGTGCTCGACAGATGTACAGCCAACACGTGAGAGGCTCATTCTCAAAGCGAAGGCACACAAGCAACACATCAGAGTCCTAGTCTCACACAGCAGACGTATAATGTGCACTTGAAGTCTCCTGGAGCACACCCGCGCGGAGCATCATATTATGCTGTTCACACAAGAGATCTGATCATCTTTCTCTCAAAGAGCACCTGCCCTGCGACCCTGGAGCCTCTTGCCCTTAATGAGCAGGGCTGCTCGAGTATGATACCCCCTTGCTCGCTGCGTGCTGTTGAAGTTGCAGAAGAAAGGTTCAGAGATCAGCTGGTGCTGCAATTACCTTCTTCTGGTGTCTCGCCAGTGTGTTTCGATTCCATGCCTCATTAGCGGTGTGAATGCATTTGCAGGGTTCCTTCACCTCACAGCAATGTTGCTGCTAGTCCTAGAAGGTCCGATATTTACAAATGGCATCATTAGATCTGCCTCAAGGACATTTGGCAGGCTAGATTATTGCTTCTTAATTCTGTGTGTATAAATGCGCCGCCTCCTACTCCGCAATTCTTTGTTGGTATGGCCAGAAACCTGAATCATGTTCCAATACCCTGCCCCGCCATTACTAGCAGTAGAAAGTGAGCTCTCCTTCTACAGTGAGCAACATCGCTCAGATGGTTCCACTGATCGACAGAACGACACTCTGAAGTGCTACCAAATGCCACATATGGGCCAGTTATACAAGTACATTCTGGCCTGGGATGTGTAATTCTACCTTCAATTTTTCAATATTAATGATTTTACATATTTTCACACCTATTCCATATGTTTACGAACTGTTTTGGTCCTGAACGTCTCTAGTAACAAACATGACAATCAAAGCCCTGCTGTAATGTAGTGTGTGGACGGCAAGGTCCCACATACAAACAACTAAAACAAAGTTATGGGGCCTCATTTATGAGGCTGTGCGTCACTTTTACGCCGCCGGTGCGTCACTTTTTGCGACGCACCAGTGGCGTAAAAAATGTGCCTTGTTGCGCCATATTTACAAAGTGATGCATCTAGGTAGATGCGTCACTTTGTAAACCCCTGCGCCACATTATACCTGCACGAGGTTTAATGTATGCAAGGGGGGCGTATTGACGCAAGGAAGGGTCATGGAAGTGACAAAGTGAAATCTATGAGATTTCACTGCGCCACTTCTGGGACTCTAATGCGTCAAAATCTTAGACTGACGCAGGCCATTTCACATGGGGCTTGCCCCATGCGAAAGGACACATTGCTGGATTTGCGTCACTTTTGTGACACACTCCAGCAATGCGTCACTTTTGCACCTACAGATACGTCAGAAATACTGACATATCTGTAACTCCTTGCGACGTGATGCGTCATACTGTAAATATGAATCATCAATGGTGTCGCAAGGAGAGCTCAATGAAAAGTGACGCATCGCTGTTTTCACGCAGCGATGCGTCACTTTTCATAAATGATGCACATGGTGTATTAAAAATCAGACATACATCAATGATTACGAACAACAACATAAACTAATCAATAAACTTGGCATGGACAAGCTCCTCGCCTTGGTGGGCAAAGCTGTTAGACTACACACATAGGCCACAAGTAATGGCGCACTCAAAAATGAGACATACATTAGTGTCCACAAATATCATAGTAAACACATTGGTGATTAAACCCTCGCCCCGTTCACCTCAACTTTCACACCACTGAATACACATACATACTAAAAGTTATGTTGGGTTATAATCACTGCAAAAAATAGCAATGTTCCATATCGCTATAATTACAAGAAAGATTGCTTCTGCTTATTGGTGCAATTAATTTATATGTATCAATAGCATTCTATTTTAAGAACAAGTAAGCGAGAGGCGCTTGCTTGGATAAGGGTAGGAGCAAGTTGAACATTAATTTGCCAATAAGAGTAAAAAAGTGAAAAATCTACATAGTGGTCAGTCTTGTACTGTGTAGTAAACAAACAGCAAAATATATAATAACAAGTATATCCAATGTTTATAAAAAAGCTATCCCTTTTGTCTACAGAAATGAACAGATATTATTATTCAACTATTTAAGGTGAAAGTCAGTGAACGTTCCAACATCACCATCAGGAAGTGATCTGAATCTTCATGAACAGGATGGAAAGCGTGGTTTACGTAAAAAAAAAAAACACAAGCATTGTAAAAGCCAAAAGGTCTGGCTTCAGTGTACCAACGTATACAAACACAGGCATCCACAAATGCAGTTTGCATACATTGTATACACAAATGTTGTTTATCACCGGCTTTGCCAACGCCGGGAAAAAGTTGTATAAAAGATTGCTTCCTATGTAGAATGCATATTGGAGAAAAAAAAACTTAATTTGACCGACAGCAAAGTTGAGTTTATGTTTCAAATTTAGATTAACCCCTTGTGCATTCTAATGGAAGCACTTCCTGGAAGGCGAAATGAGGCATCGCCCATTGATAGCATGAGGTTAGAGAGTAATACTCTGCTGGGTGGAGCCAAGTATCACACCTCTGGCATCCTGCCTGACGCGGCTTCGCAAGGCTACCTTAGGCAGGCGGTACGCATAGCGTCACAAGTGCAGTTTGAGTGGGGAAAGGCCACCTGCATCTAAACTTATGTGCAGGTGGCCGGCTCACCGGTGTGATGTCCCATGCCGTCATTCATACTTCTGGGGTTGCCTTGCTGCGTTCAGGCCATTAGCAACTCTTCATTCCAGGAGAATACTGTTTTCAAATCTTCCCTCTACAGGACTATATCCTGGCTAATTTAAGATGGCCATCTTGCCTCCTTCACCTATCGTTTTTCCCAAATCCAATATATATAGCAGCACCAATTTTGTATGTAATTTCCTGTTTCCAGTGTATAAAAGGGAGCCAGTTCTTTCTCTCTCACATCACAATCCTTCCTAGTGTTCCTGGAGTTTTTAGGTTCTTGTGCTCCTAGCTTTTTCTGCTGCGTACTTGCCTCCTGTTCCATGCTGTCCTGCCCTGGTCTGCCTGCCTCTGGAGTCTTTTTGTTGTCTGAATGTTTTTTGCCTTCAGGCTTTTTCCTCCCTGGGCTCTTTCCTGAAGGCACTATCTGCTGGGTGCTTCCCAGAAGATAGTGCCTTCAGTGGAATTATGGCCAGTAGAAGGGTTTACCCATATCTCTGGCAGAAAAGAACAGCCAAGGCCTTTCAGTCTCCTTGTTGTTGACATTGCCCAGCCGGCGTCCGGACACTGACAGTCTGCGACACCAGCAATCCGGGCTTTACTCTGAAGATATAGAATAAGCTCAAGCCCTCCCCCAGGCTGTTCAGATCAACCAAGCCCAGGCCTTAGAGCAGACCGTCCAGCAACAGATGCAGGTGTTGCAACAACTGCAAGACGAGAACCTAGTTCATTGCCAAGCCATGGAGGCTAGGGCATCTGATATTCCAACCATCTCTTCAGCAAATCCACGCTTCACAGGAGATCCTAATAAATTAAAGGAATTTTTGGATTCTCTTATGGTCTACTTCGCCTTTCGTCTAGCTCAATTCTCACACGACAGAGCCAAAGTTGTTTACCTGATAAGTGCCTTGACTGGTGCGGCCCTGGCTTGGGCGACCCCCCCCAGTAGCCACAGAAGATTTGTGCTTGTCACATTACTTCACTTTCCTGTCGACTTTCAAACAAATGTTAAAAAGATCTGACCTTGAATTTTCTGCTGAAGAGGCACTCTGTGATATTCAACTAGGAGGGCAAGACATTTTGTCATATATTACCAGTTTTCGCCAGTTAGCAGCAGAAACTACATGGGTGGTATCAACTTTAGTTACTTTTTTTTTCAAGCGACTTAAGGAAGAGATTAAAGATGAGTTAGTTCATTCTGCCTGAGCGGATAATCTCTCTACATTAATGGTCTAAGCTCTACATATTGAGCAACGATTGCAGAAACATCGATCTGAAACACGTAGAGCCCATCCTTCGCTCTAGGCAGTACTAGACCACCAGCAGCTACGGCCCGTGGAGGGAGTTTCGGTGGGGCGGAGAGGCGGGGCGCGGGAGGGGCAGGGTGGGGGGTGCTAAAAACTGGAGTAAGGATAGTTGAAGGTAAGTAAACAATTTAATAAATAAAACGAATTTCGTAGCTCACCCTGCATCGCATTTTGCGATGCAGGGCGCGCTACGAAATTCGTTTTTATTAATTAAATTGTTTACTTACCTTCAATTATCCATACTCCAGTTTTTAGCACCCCCCACCCTGCCCCTCCCCAGCCCCGCCTCTCCTCCCCACCGAAACTCCCTCCACGGGCCGTGGCTGACCACCAGTACGAAAAGCAGAGGCTTCTCTTGAGGAATTTGTCGTTCCATCTTGTGAAGAGCCAATGCAATTGGGCATGGCCCATGGACCTCTTATGGAATCAGAACAAGACCACTGACGTAAAACCAGGCTTTGTAAGTACTGTGGATCTCCGGAGCACCTAGTCTTAGTCTGTCCGGTGCGTCTTGAGAAGTTGCCCGGAAGCGCCAGGTCCTGTCCATTATGAAGGGGTACTGACGGGAAGACCTCAAACCCTTTCTGTTGTAAAATATAGATTATACAAAGCCTTCTTTTTTCTCTTGCCTGTGTAGATGGAACTCGTAGTTGGGGTAAGGAATGGATCTTGGCCCTCTTAGATAATTGTGTCAGTGGCGTATATTTGGATGATGGCTGGGCCAAAGTGCAAAACAATCTCCGTATCACTAAGGAGACACCTGAACAAGTTCATACTGTTGATGGAACACCTTTGGTTTCTGGACCTGTGAAAGATGGGACAACATTTCTGGTCCTTACTTTTGGGAATCATCATTAAACTATTTTAATTGATCTCTTCTCCTCTCCTAATCACATAGTAATTCCAATAATTTCCTGCCTGACCCAACACAAATTGTAGGTAAATTAGAAAATCCAGACTATCTCTTTATTCTTCCAATTCTGTCCATGGAAGATTACTGGACCCCTACGGAGCTAATCAACTATCCTAGAACGAGCTCCAGTATGATCAATTCTCTACACAGAGAGCTCGACCAATGAAATCTATTTGAGAAGCCAAGGGAACTGATTCTGCCACACGATTGGGAATTCTATTGGTCATTGCTATTGAGCCAGGAGCGGCAGTTCCCTTTGGTAGGATTACCACCCTCTCTGAATTTAAAAAAGGAAACTCAAAGGCTTAATTTAGAGGAGAATTAGCGGAATTACCTTATTAACCGGGCCTCTTACCCAGCTGGTGTTCCATGTTCTTTGTTCCTGAAAAGTTAAACAAAATAAAACCTTGCATTGACCATAGCGGATCAAACAAGATCACAGTAAATTATCAGTACCCATTGCCTTGATCAAAGAGATCTTGGAAGCAATCAGAGGTTCTAAGGTCTTCACCAAATTAGATTTGGGTGTAGCCTACCATCTATTAAGCATTGTTGGACCTGGCCCTTTTTGCATGGTTATCCCCAGATATTTTACCTTCTTCCTTCTAATTTTTCTGACCTGTTTTTGTTGGCTTTAGGACTCAGGGCACTTCACCACTGCTAACCAGTGCTAAAGTGATTATGCTCTCTGTCTAAATTGAATGGCGATTGGTTTCTCCATAATTGGCATATTTGATTTACAGTTAAATCCCTACTAAAGTGCATCAGCGGTGCCCAGGGCCTATAAATAAAATGTTGATAGTGGGTCTTCGGCACTCATTGTGTTACCCACATGAGTAGCCTTGCAAATATGTCTCAGGCCTGCCACTGCAGTGTCTGTGAATGCAGTTTTAAAATGTCATTTCAACTTGGCATAGACAACCACTTGCCAGGCCCAATCCTTCCCTTTTAATACATGTAAGTCACTACTAAGATAGGCCCAAGGCAGTTCCATGGGCAGGGTGCAGTGTATTTAAAAGGTTGGGCATGCACGAGTGCTTTTTACATATCCTGATAGTGAAATACTGCTAATTTTGTTTTTCACTATTGCAAGGCATATATCTCCCATAGGGTAACATGGGGATTGTCCTGAAACATCTTTTAAGTATAATTTCATATTGGGAGTTGATAGAGATTTGGAGTTTGGGGTCTCTGAACTCACAATTTAAAAGTTTATCTTTGGTGAAGTTGGATTTTAAATTGCATGTTTGAAAATGCCACTTTTAGAAAGTGGGTATTTTCTTTCTTAACCATGCCTGTCTGTAGAATGCACAACTGGGTTAGGATGACAGTTGGGCTCTTGTGCATTCACTCCAGACAGTCACGCAAAGGGAGCTGAGGTGTGCCTTACATATCCTGATGGGCCATCACTGGGCTAATGGGCCTCTGTAAGCTAGAGTGGTGGGAGGAGTTGTAACTGACACCTGAACAGGCCTGGGCCTGTCCTCACACAAAGCTGTCTCCACTCCTCTGTACTGTGTCTGGAGCCAGGTTGTGGAAAGGCAGGGTATTGTGCACTACAAAGACTTTCCTTTGAAGTTTGTCTACTTCAAAGGCAGAATAGGGTATACGTATTGGACCTCTGACACTCACAAATCAGAGCACTACTGGACTGAGGACATTCTACCAGAAGGAAGAGCTGGATGCTATAGGAGAAACTGTGCTCTGCCTGTTGCTTTGTTGTGCTGGCCTGCGGCTTGCAGCTCTTTTTGCCCAATAGCAATGCCAGCTCCCGCAGGAGGCGGGGAGGCGGCAGGGACCAGAGGGAAATTGGAGCTCCCCCCGCGGTCCCCAACGAAGAGGCCAAACCCCGGGGGATGAGGTCTCTAGGGCCAAAAATTGCCCGGGAGGGGGCAGCGCAGCTCCCTCCTTTAAAAAACATGTTTTTTTTTTAAATGGCCACTCCCCGGGTGATGGGGTCCCCGGGGCAAAATCCCAAGGGGAGGCTTGTTTGCAGAGTGGTGGGGAAAGGGGGCATGGCCTATGTCCACCTCTCAGCAATCCCACTGTGTGGAGCTTACTGGAGGTAACAGATAGGCTAATTGGCCTGTAAGGACCCCCAGCAGTGAAGGGGATTTAAATCAGCATCCAAGACCAAGCCAGGAAGTGCATTTGCAGAGTGGTGGGCAAAGAGGGCGTGACCTGCTATGAGAACTTTGCAGTCCTACTGTTTAGGACTTACTGGAGGTAATACGAGGGGTAGTTGGCCCCCAGGGACATCCTTGGCGGCCAACTACCCCTTCTGTTATCTCCAGTAAGTCCTGCACAGTGGGATTGCTAAGAAGTCTTGGGAGGCCATGCCCCCCTTTTTCCGCCACTCTGGAAACATGCCTCCTGGCACACTACTAGTTGTGGCATGAAGTCCACTTAACTCCTGAGGGACTTTGGGGGCCAAGAAGCACTCCTGGAACCTCCTGTAAGTCCTATGCAGTGGAGTTCCTGAGCGCTAGTTGGAGGCCCAGCCCCATTTCTCAACCACTCTGCAAACGTAACTACTAGTTAAACAAGCATTTGCAATGCAATAGTTCTCGCATTTGTGAGAGAGCTATTGGCGTTGTAAATGTAAATGTTTTTTTGAAATATTTTTTGGAGTGGGGTGCACGTACATTATGTGTAAAGGAATTATGTGGTATGTTGTGCAGTGAAATTATGTGGTATTTAGTGTATAGGAATTATGCGGAGTGGGATTATGTGTTATGGGGAGTAATTATGTAGTATGGTAGTCTGTGTCGTGGAATGGTAATCTCAGGTTTAGCCTCATTTCAATAGAAGCTAAACTATAAATTCAAAAAGACACACAAAAAGACACTACAGAGGAGCACTTGTGGGCCTAGTCGGAAGTATGAGGAGGGCCACTGTAATTATGCGACTGTTCAACCGTGCCGATTTTCACATAATTATACATTTTCTGTATTTGCCACATAATCCATCATCTGCTGCATTATCTGCAGATTTGAACAAAAAAATCCCTTGTTTCTAGCTGAAACAGCTCAAATGTTACCAAAAATGCAGTGACACATGTTACAGTGTGGTGGAAAGCCCTTTGCAAAGCTGGAATGGTCACAGTGAAGTAATGTGGCTCACTGGTTAGAGGCGGCATACCCGAGAGCAGAGGACGGCCCGGGACCAGGGTTCGATTCCCGGCGCGGCAGGTTTCTGGACCAGGGTCAGCGGACTCGATAATTCTCTCGCCTCGGTGCCCACTCTGATCAGCGATCACACTCGGCAACTCTGGGCATTAGCTTGCCTCATCTTCACTAACGGCCCCACCAGACCGCCGGGGATGCCTGGTCTCACCCTGGAGATACCCATTAAGGGACCATCTCTCAGGGAAGCCAGGAAGGGTTTCGCAGCGGTCGAAGCGCCTTGGGACCCTCCGGGTAAGTAGTGCGCTATATAAATGCCTATACATTTACATTTACATTTACGTGTTACTTATTGCTAAATGTGGGTGTTAAATTGGTACCAATAAAGCATAAACCCCTCTTGCTTGTTTCTGCACCCCTGTTGTCTCTTTCTGCATTTTTCTTCCTCTTTCTGCACTTCTCTTGCCTCTTTCTGCACCTCTCTTGCTTCTTTCTGCACCTCTCTTGCTTCTTTGTTCTGCACCTCTCTTGCCTCTTTCTGCACATCTTTTGCTTCTTTCTGCAATTCTCTTCCCTCTTTCTGCCACCTCTTCCCTCTTTCTGCAATTCTCTTCCCTCTTTCTGCCACCTCTTCCCTCTTTCTGCATCTCTTCCCTCTTTCTGCAATTCTCTTGCCTCTTTCTGCACTTTCCTTGCTTCTCTCTGCAGCTCTCTTGCTTCTTTCTGCACCCCTCTTGCCTCTTTCGGCACCTATTTTGCTTCTTACTGCACTTCTCTTACTTCTTTTTGCACCTCTCTTGTTTCTTTCTGAATCCCTCTCCCCTCTTTCTGCACACCTCTTCTCTCTTCCTGCACCTCTGCTGCCTGTTTCTGCAACTCTCTTGCCTCTTTCTGCACTTCTCTTGCCTCTTTCTGCATTTCTGTTGCTTCTTTCTGCACTTACCTTTCCTCTTTATGCACCCCTCCTGACTCTTTCTGCACCTCTCTTGCTTCTTTCTGCACCCCACTTACCTCTTCTGCACCCCTGGTCCCTCTTTCTGTAGCTCTCTTGCCTGTTTCTATACCTCTCTTACCTCTTTCTGCAGTTCTCTTCCCTCTTTCTGCACCTTGGTTGCTTCTTTCTGTAGTTCTCTTGCCTTTTTCTGTACCTTTGTTGCCTCTTTCTGTACCTCTGTTGGTTCTTTCTGCACCTCTATTGCTTCTTTCTGCATCCCTCGTGCCTCTTTCTGCACTTCTCTTGCCCCGTTCTACACCTTTCTTCCTCTTTCTGTGCCTTTCTTCCTCTTTCTGTACCTCTCTTGCTTATTTCTGCATCCCTCATGCCTCTTTCTGCAACGCTCTTGCCTCTTTATGCACCTCTGTTGCTTCATTCTGCACATCTCTTGCCTCGTTTTGTACCCTCTAGCTTCTTTCTGTACCTCTATTGCCTCTTTTTGCACTTCTCTTGCCTCTTTCTGCACCTCACTTGCTTCCTTCTATACCCCTCTTCTGTACCCCTCATCCCTATTTCTAATCTCTCTTGCCTCTTTCTGTACCACTGTCACCTCTTTCTGCACCTCTCTTGCCTGTTTATGTGTCTCTCTTGCCTCTTTCTGTGGTTCTCTAGCCTCTTCTGCACTTCTGTTGGTTTTTTCTGTACTTTCCTTGTTTCTTTCTGCACCTCTATTGCCTCTTTCAGCACTTCTCCTGCTTCTTTCTGCACCTCTCTTGCTTCTTTCTGCACCCGTCTTCCCTCTTTCTGCACCTCTCTTGCCTCTTTCTGTACCTCTCTTGCCTCTTTCAGCACGTCTTTTGCCTCTTTCTGCAACTCTGTTGCTTCTTCCTCTTTCTGTGCCTCTCTTGCCTCTTTCTGCACCTCTCTTCCCTTTTTCTGCACCTCTCTTGCCTCTTTCTGCACTTCTCTTGCTTCTTTCTGTACTTCTCTTGCTTCTTAAACACCTTTCTTCTGTTTTCTGCATCTCTCTTGATTCTTTCTGCACCTCTCTTGTCTCTTTCTGCAACTTTCTTGTATCTTTCTGCACTTCTCTTGCTTCTTTCCACACCCTTCTTCCGCTTTCTGCACCTCTCTTGCTTCTGCTGCATCTCTCTTGCCTATCTCTGCACCTTTCTTCAACTCTCTGCAGTTCTCTTGCTTCTATATGCACCCCTCTTGCCCTTTTCTGCACCTCTGTTGGTTCTTTCTGCACTTCTCTTGCTTGTTTCTGCACTCCTCTGGCCTCTTTCTACACCCCTCTTCTCTGATTCTGCATCCTCCTCCCTCTTTCTGTACCTCTCTCTGTACCTCTCTTGCCTCTTTCAGCACCTATTTTGCTTCTTTCTGCACTTCTCTTACTTCTTTTTGCACCTCTCTTGTTTCTTTCTGCATCCCTCTCCCCTCTTTCTGCACACCTCTTCTCTCTTCCTGCACCTCTGCTGCCTGTTTCTGCAACTCTCTTGCCTCTTTCTGCACTTCTCTTGCCTCTTTCTGCATTTCTGTTGCTTCTTTCTGCACTTACCTTTCCTCTTTATGCACCCCTTTTGACTCTTTCTGCACCTCTCTTGCTTCTTTCTGCACCCCACTTACCTCTTCTGCACCCCTGGTCCCTCTTTCTGTACCTATCTTGCCTGTTTCTATACCTCTCTTACCTCTTTCTGCAGTTCTCTTCCCTCTTTCTGCACCTTGGTTGCTTCTCTCTGTACTTCTCTTGCCTTTTTCTGTACCTCTGTTGCCTCTTTCTGTACCTCTGTTGGTTCTTTCTGTACCTCTCTTGCTTATTTCTGCATCCCTCATGCCTCTTTCTGCAACGCTCTTGCCTCTTTATGCACCTCTGTCGCTTCATTCTGCACATCTCTGGCCTCGTTTTGTACCCTCTAGCTTCTTTCTGTACCTCTATTGCCTCTCTTTGCACTTCTCTTGCCTCTTTCTGCACCTCACTTGCTTCCTTTTATACCCCTCTTCTGTACCCCTCATCCCTATTTCTAATCTCTCTTGCCTCTTTCTGTACCACTGTCACCTCTTTCTGCACTTCTCTTGCCTGTTTATGTGTCTCTCTTGCCTCTTTCTGTGGTTCTCTAGCCTCTTCTGCACTTCTGTTGGTTTTTTCTGCACTTCCCTTGTTTCTTTCTGCACCTCTATTGCCTCTTTCAGCACTTCTCTTGCTTCTTTCTGCACCTCTCTTGCTTCTTTCTGCACCAGTCTTCCCTCTTTCTGCACCTCTCTTGCCTCTTTCTGTACCCCTCTTGCCTCTTTCAGCACGTCTTTTGCATCTTTCTGCAACTCTGTTGCTTCTTCCTCTTTCTGTTCCTCTCTTGCCTCTTTCTGCACCTCTCTTGCCTCTTTCTGCACCTCTCTTGCCTCTTTCTGCACCTCTCTTGCTTCTTTCTGCACTTCTCTTGCTTCTTAATACACCTTTCTTCTGTTTTCTGCACCTCTATTGATTCTTTCTACACCTCTCTTGTCTCTTTCTGCAACTTTCTTGTATCTTTCTGCACTTCTCTTGCTTCTTTCCACACCCTTCTTCCGCTTTCTGCACCTCTCTTGCTTCTGCTGCATCTCTCTTGCCTATTTCTGCACCTTTCTTCAACTTTCTGCAGTTCTCTTGCTTCTATATGCACCCCTCTTGCCCTTTTCTGCACCTCTGTTGGTTCTTTCTGCACTTCTCTTGCTTGTTTCTGCACTCCTCTGGCCTCTTTCTACACCCCTCTTCTCTGATTCTGTATCCTCCTCCCTCTTTCTGTACCTCTCTCTGTACCTCTCTTGCCTCTTTCAGCACTTCTCTTGCTTCTTTCTGCAACTCTGTTGCTTCTTTCTGCAATTCTCCTGCCTCTTTTTGTACCTCTCTTGCCTCTTTCTGTACATCTCTTCCTCTTTCTGTGTCTTTCTTCCTCTTTCTGCACCTGTCTTGCCTCTTTCTGCATCCTCTTCCCCTTTTCTGTACCTCTCTTGCCTCTTTCTGTACCTCACCTTCTTGTTTCTGCACTTCTCTTTCTTCCTTCTGTGCCTTTCTTCCTCTTTCTGTACCTTTCTTCCTCTTTCTGCAGTTCTCTTGCCTTTCTTCACTTCTCTTGCTTCTTTCTATACCTTTCTTTCTCCTTCTGCTCCTCTCTTGCTCCTTTCTAGACTTCTCTTGCCTTTCTGCACCTCTGTTACTTCTTTCTAAAAATCTCTTGCTTCTTTATGTACCTCTCTGCCTCTTTCTGCACCTCTCTTGCTTCTTTCTGAACTTCTTTTCCCTCTTTCTCACCCCTCTTGCCTCTTTCTGCACTCCTTTTCCCTCTTCCTGCACTCCTTTTCCCTCTTTCTTCACCTCTCTTGCCTCTTTTTGCATCTTTGTTGCTTCTTTCTGCACTTCACCTGCTTCTTTTTATTCTCCTTTTGCCGTTCTTTCTTCTTTCTACACCTCTCTTGATTCTTTATGCACCCCTCTAGCCTCGTTCTACACTAGTCTTCCCTTTTTCTGCACCTCTCTTGTCTCTTTGTGTACCTCTTCTTCGTCTTTCTGTACTTCTGTTGCCTCTTTCTGCACCCCCGTTGCTCCTCTCTGCACTTCATTTGCTTCTTTTTGTACCTCTCTGGCTTCTTACTGCACCCCTCCTGCCTCTTTCTGTACCATTCTTCCCTCTTTCTGCAGTTCTCTTACTTCTTTCTGTACTTCTCTTGCCTCTTTCTGCACCTCTTTTGCTTCTTTCTTCACCTCTCTTGTCTCTTACTGAACCTTTCTTGCATCTCAGCATGTCATGACCTTGGGCAGAAAGCGAGCATTAACATATCCTTATCCCTAGGTTGTGAATTGGTACAAGGTTGAAATGAGTTGTTTTGGGTGTGTTACATCCTGGACTACATCACCCATAACACCCATGTGGGAGGGGCTTGCTTTCAAGACCAGCTGCTCAGCTATTTAAATCTCTGACCGTGAATTGTCCTGTGCTTGAAAATTCGAGTTGGAGTCAGGATGAGGAGCTGCCTAGGTACTTCCGTGCAGAAGCGCAATCTGAGAGTGAGGCTTATTCCTGGCTAAAAGCTCATACGAGCATAATCTGATCTCACTGTTGTCGAGCAGGAGCGTCTTGTGTGCATACCGCCTTGTTTATACACCCGCGAGAGAACCTTTTCTCTGTTATTTCTGCACAAGACCACATTGTGTGGCTGAGCCCTTAGGAGCTCTCAAATGAGCGTGTTTATTTTCTGTTCATTTCTGCACAGGGGCGCATTCTGAGTCTAGACCTGTATTTCTGCTTTCACTTGGTTGATTGGAATTTTCTCATTGTTTACTCTATAGCGCAGGAAGGTTATTGGTATCTTTTTTATTTGGATTATTTGGAGAGGCTAAGGCTGTTTTGAAGCAACATTATCATTCCATTTTGCTGACACAGGAGCGCACCCTCATACAGGTCTTATCAAAAGGGTAATGTTCAGCGTCCTTAACCAAACGTGAGGACGCTCTGCTGCCTTAGACCCACGTTCAGCTAAGTACTTTAATGAGTATTCTTTGCTTGAGCTTCTTCTCCTGATAAACTCAATCAGAGAAACTGTATGACTTATCCTGAGGGAGTGCTATACCCCAACTCTTGATGCAGGAGTGTCTTATTTCCTGTTTTCTTTATTTTTTTGTATGAGGAGGATTGCGGCATTGTAGAAAGTAAGAATATGCAAATACTTACGCATAACAAAAGACTATCTAAACACGTAGAGATTCTAGATTACAATGTATCTCTCATTTGTTTTGCTGCAGGTAACACAGGACTAGACAATCTGGGTAGAGGGAATAGACCAGAAGCCCTTCTGTCAGGGGAAGTCATCCTGTTGTGTGTCCAACACTGCTGTTTGTTCCTTTTTTCCCTTCCCCCAAAGTGGTGTTTTTTGCTTGAGTGGTATTTACCATACCATAAAGGGGGAAAGGGTTGTGTAGCCTCGTACATTGGCTCCGCTGTGCACTGGATTTCAGGTTAGTGGTATCCTGATCTGTACTCTCGCACAGCACCTCTCTTGCCTCTTTATGCACCGCTCTTGCCTCTTTCTGCACTTCTCTTGCTTCTGTCCATACCTTTCTTTTTCTTTCTGTACCTCTCTTGCTTCTTTCTGCAATTCTCTTGCTTCTTTCTGCACCTCTGTTACTTCTTTCTGCTGTTCTCTTGCTTCTTTATGTACCTCTCATGCCTCTTTATGCACTTCTCTTGCTTTTTTCTGAACTTCTCCTTTCTCTTCCTCACCCCTCTTTGCTCTTTCTACACTTCTATTGCTTCTTTCTGCAACCCTCTTGCCTCTTTATGTACTCTTTTTCCCGCTTTCTGAACTCCTTTTCCCTCTTTCTGCACATCTTTTGCCTCTTTCTGCACCTCTGTTGCTTCTGTCTGTACTTCTCTTACCTCTTTCTGTATCCCTTTTGCCTCTTTCTGCACCTCTGATGCTTCTTTCTACACTTCTCTTGCTTCTTTCTGCACCCTTGTTGCCTCTTTCTGTACCCCTATTCCCTCTTTCTGCACCTATGTTGCCTTTTTCAGCACATCTCTTGCCAATTTCTGCACTTCTCTTACTTCTTTCTATACCTCTCTTGCCTCTTTCTGCACTTCTCTTGATTCTTTCTGCACGATTCTTACATCTGTCTGCACTTCTCTTCCCTCTTTCTACATTTCCCTTGCCTCTTTCTGTACCTCTCTTGCCTACTTCTGTACCCACTTACTTCTTTCTGTACCCCTCTTCCCTCTTTCTGTAAATCTCTTGACTCTTTCTTTACCCCTCTTCCCTCTTTCTGTACTTTTCTTGCTTCTTTTTGCACCTATCTTCTTCTTTCTGTACATTTCTTCCTGTTTCTGCACTTCCCTTGCCTCTTTCTAAACTTCTCTTACTTCTTTCTGCGCCTCCTTGCCTCTTTCTACACTTCTCTTACTTCTTTCTGCACCTTTCTTCCACTTACTGCACATGTATTGCCCATATAGGGCTAGTTAGAAAAGAGCATTTAAAAAACCTTAAAATTCACTGAAAAAACCACAGGTTTCAGGGCCGTTATAGTTAGGCTGACATTTCGCTCGTACAAAACCAGAGAAATTCAGCTGTTATAGTTAGCAGACCTAACTATAACTCATGCCCCCGTAATGCACTGCTGATGACGTCACATATTACATATTACATCACTCATGACATGGTCAGTGACATCACTGATGACATCACTGATGAGATCTATGATGACATTAATGATGACATTACTGATGACATCTTCCACTTAATATCTGATGCATCTCCTCATCAAAGCTAATTTAAATATGGACTGGTGAGAGGAGCAGGTGCTCACTATTTAATTTGTCACATAATTGTCTGAAAATGTGGTGCTTTTGACATATTTTATAGATGATCTTTTCCTCCTGTGAAATGTGTCCCCAGAATCAGCTATGGCGTTTGCAGAAAAAAATTTATGACTATTGCTTGAACCTTAATTTTACCTCCAACATTAGTACTTCTGAAATACACTTTTGGGATTTTGCCATCTTTGTGAAAAACTGTAAAATTCACACTAAAACTTATAGGAAGCCAACAGCAGGAAACTCCATCTTCCATCCGGGTAGTTTTCATCGTAATAAACTTAAAAACGGCATCCATTATGCAGTACATCTTCACATGAGGAGAAACTGTAATGATGAAGCAACATTGAGGGAGCCTCAAACTGAACTTCAAAATAGATTTGCAGTGAGGGACTATAGTAAGGAGGTACTAGAGCAAGCAAAAAGAAAAGCTGATATGAAAGAGAGATAAACCCCACTATTCACAAAATAGGGAGAAAAAGACAGTAGAAATGGGCAAGCTCAGGACATCAACGTGATGGCGTTCACTTTGAGGGAATTCATTGGCTGATGAAGACGCCAAGGCGACAGTGCAAACTGCTGCCATAGCTGCAAACACTCATTCTAGCACGAGATGGACGGAAGCACAATGATAGCTGCCATTGCTTCACGCAAAAACAGCTCAGCCTTGCCAAAATGCTTTCCACTCAACTACTTCTACACATTAGATGCAGAAAATATTCTGTATGCTCAAAATCCAGGAGGGAATAGAGTAATACCAAACATGGATTGCAGATTAGGTTTAGTTCTAGTTGAACACAAGGGTCTGGGTTCTGCACACTCAATTATTACCGCAACAGTTTCTCTACTGAAACTACGCTATTGATGTCCAGGTTTAACGAAACAGACAAAAGCATTTGTTCTTAAGTGTGTCATCTGTCAGCAGATGAAGGGTTCCACCGTAGCATGTCCAGCACAAACACCACTACTAAAATCAGACAGACCTCTCGCTGGTGTCTACTCAGACCAGTGCGGCCCCTTACAACTGATGGGGCATACAAATACATGTTGGTGGCAGTAGATTCATGCACTAGATTCCTGTGAGTTTAGCTTCAGTGCTCAGCTGACGCCCAAACTGTTATAAAGGATTTGCGAGTCCTCATAGGGACATGCGCAGTTGGCACATTACATTCTGACCGTGGCCCCGCTTTTAGTTCTTGAGCTTATAAGGAAGCCAGGGGAAGTTTGGGTGTTGCATTAAGGCACTCTTTTCCATATCACCACGAGGGAAATTCTTTTGAGGAAAGGGAAAACTGAGACTTAAAGCAATCCTTAAAAGCAAGGGTATTAGGTTCAGGTGGTAGTTGGGTCAATCGCCTATATGTAGTCCAGAGGGCACTTAATAACATGCCAAGAAGTTCCCTAGGAGGCGTCACCCCTTATGAAGTCCTATTGGGGACGAGAATGTGGGTACCTGATCTTGATTGATGCAGCACAGTGGTGAATGAAAAACCATTTGACATCAATAAACATTTGGCTGTTTTAACAGGAACTCCATGAATTCCGGGCACTACAATGCAAAGTCCAAGTAAAACGTACCGCCACTGGGGAAGTGAAAACAGTAACTCCAACACCTGCCTGGATCCCAAAAGTCTGGGATCTGGTCAGGGAAATGATTGCGGACCAAAAATTATTTGGGTCATCTTACAGAATGCCTGTACCTGTCCTGGATGTCAAAGGACTAAGAACAGTACTTCTTCCGCCTCTTTACGGCAAGAAAGAAAAGAGATTAGTCTCAATTCATCTGATCAAACCACACTATGTGGCCGATACTAAATAGCAGATCAACCTCTGGTGGAACTCCACTAGTATACCAAACGCACTACTTGTTTAAAGTATTACCACGAGAAACAATTAATCCATTGTTACTTGTCCTAGTAATCACTCATAAGATTTTTTTTGCAAAAAATAGTCTTGTATTTTTTCAAACTGTACATTTTTGTAAAAATAGTCTTGTATTTTTTCAAACTGTACATTTTTGATACAATTCCAAGAAACAAATGAATTTATACATGATAATGAGTAAATCAAATGTATCAACGATATTGTGTGGTGATTATGAAAACATTGTGGCACAGTAAATCATATTGATTTAATCAAAACAGAATAAACAAGCGTAGGATTAAAGAACACAATTTGGAATAAAGGCCCAATGCATTTCGGGGGGGTTCACTTCTTCAGGAGCACTGTAAGAAATAAAACATTTTATCAACTAACTGTGACAATGTATTTCTAAAATGATATTAAGTGGCTCAAATAAAACTCACTTATAATCAGTGTAAACTGGCAGTTCTATTTACAAACAAAATGGACAGAACCAGCTGAACATGATTCCAAATGTATGAGCTTATTATAAAGGTCAAAAGTGACATAAAGGTGAGTGAATCAACTTAAGAGATAGAAACGCCACCAAAAGAACGCCATTAGGATGTGAACTATACAGACCGCTACCACCACCTCAGATGAGAAATCCTCACTACAAAGATTAATGGACAATCACATGCTTTATTACGAAATCTAGTACCCACCACTTTGTGAATAGAATAGGAACCGTGTCCCTGTCTACAACAAAACTCACTTGCAATTAAAGATGAATTTGAAACGAAGTTAACGTGATGTGAAGGGAAAATGACCTGACGTAGCAGCTCTAGTGGAAAAAGCAGAAAAACCAATCCACTTTTAAAAAATGAACCATCTGCTCACAAAGTCGACTTGACTCTTTAGAAACTGTGCCAATACACTTACTGTGATAATCTGCTCTTAATGACAACTGTGCGGTAAATCCATGCTCTCACTGTCTTTTACAGTCAACTCTGGAGCTGAGGCAAGGAAGACGTGGATCTCTGGGTCTTCTGAATTCTCATGCGTTCAAAACGTTATAGTGTGAGCACACTCTGTGGAAAATAAACAAAAACCCTTGTAGGTGTATACCTCAAGAGAACGTGCTTGTAATCCAAGTCTACTAAAGAAAGTGACCCTGTGGCCACCTCTCACACAAGCCGTGGTCAAGCTACCTCACTCTAAAAATGCCATATGACATGTAAATATGTGAACCTGATTATGGCCACTCAGTTGCAGCACGAATGCACCAAAGCAGCCTATAGTAAGGGAAATGATTACAAAGTGCCAATAGTAAAACAGTTTTAAATGCAGCACTCGATATTCAAAATTGTGATGACTAACTCAGATAACAACTCACCTCTCGGTACTGACCGGTGTCACGAATGTAGTTGTATCTTGTACACACTGACACAGCCTAAAAACGAGAATGACTAATATCAATAACGGAATCTCATTCCGAAACGCTAAAGGTTCTGCCTAAACGAGAATTTCTTACTCACCACAGTAGGTACAGCCCGCGTAGCCTCCTATTCCTGAAACTGTTACCGCGAACGCTGCTAACTTCCGATCGCTGATTACTATTTCTAGTGCTCAACACTCAAAGAGAGAGGACTAAATGGAGCCGCCATGATCAAAAGATATAAACTGAGCCTCCATGTTAGAGAGGTACTATGTGAACGCTCGAGTCAGAGTGACTAGAGATGTGAATGAGGGTAACATGTAAATTTACTGATGTTAATAAAATAACCTGTGTACAAAGGGCTGATAACTTCAGATCAGTAATCACTGTTACTGAGGCTCAACTCTCGAAGACAGAGGACTGAATAAAGCCGCCATGATGAAAAGATCTAAACTGAACCGCCATGATAGAAAGGTACTATCTGAACGCTCGAGTTCAAGTGACTAGAGATGTGAACACGTAAATTTACTGATGTTAATAAAACAACCTGTGAACAAAGCGCTGTGTCATGTTCAAGTAAGAAAGAAATCGGATCGCTGGGGACAGAATTACTAGTTCCTATGCCCGAAATATTTCATTCAAAACAATGAAACTAACCTAACTGGCATCTTAAAGGGAAGATGGACACATTTGTGCTCCAATGCTGAAACATTAAGGTAAAATTAATGATGCCACTGTCGATCTCTGATACTAACATTAATTACTTGAGCTCAGAATCTCAAACAAGCGATATTGTGCTCTAAATTGCCTCATGCAGCAGTGTGTAGAGAAATCAGTGATACTCTCTATGTAGTTGAAATAGCCAAAAGCTGCGTGAATAAATAGTGGGAAAACTAGCGACGGAATGCAAGAAAAGAAAGAACAAACATAAATCACATATTGTATGCACTAGCTGAACCATATATATTATTTGACCTGAATATAAGCTCATTTACAAACGATACTGACATAACCACAAACAGAGTTTTATGAAAAACAGCAAAGTTGAACACCGCAATTCATTGTATGTTACTGTGAGATGTTATTACTGAAAAAACATTTACAGAAAACATTGCAGTTCAATTCTGTCATTAAGCCCATTAGGTACCAATGTCTGCAAATGTTTTATCCACCAAGCTTCTCTCTGTGCCAATAAGATTGTGTGATTCTGGTCTGGTTTGACTGCTATGATTTCCAGTATAGTGTGCCTGAGCTGGGCATTAGTGTGTTGATGCTCTAACCAATGTGTTGCAAAATAAGACTTAGTGAACTTAGTTCGGAATGTGCTCTTGTGTTCTGTTATGCAAACTTTAATCTTTCTAGAAGTCTTACCCACATATAATGCTCCACACGGACACTTGATGGTGTAAATTACATTGGAACTATTACAGTCCCCATTGTATTTAAGTGAAATTTCTTTCCCCGAATGTGGGTGGTGGATGACATTTCCAGTCATTACATTGTTACAATGTACACAATTGTAACATTTGCGCACTCCATGGTATTGTTGTTGAGTCTCAGCTGCTTTAGAAGTTATGATCTCCTTGATATTCTTGCTTCATGTGTACGCGAACAAGGGTTCCTCATCATATAGGATAAGGCCATGTGGGCTTCTGGGTAGCCACTTATTTCCTATACTACTGATGTAATCCAGTAGACAAGATCGTTCATCATAAGTAGTTTATTTCTCGGAGACAGCTTGTACAATCCTTCCCCCTTAAAAACCAAAAAAATAAAGTAAAATAAAATAAAAAAAATAGAAACAACAAAAGAAAAGATCTAATGAACAAAAATGACGCAGTTTAACAGGAGTATATTTGACACGAGAACTTTTCCTTAAGACAACATCATTGGATTCTACAACAACCTTGCCCGCATTTTCATTGTTATTAACTACACAAGGAACAGAATCTTGAGTATTGCTATCACTTATAGGAAAACAAATATCAGTATTTGAACTTTGTGACTCACCCCCAAAAGTGTCTAACATTGCCGAATAGGCTTCATGATTAGTCTTGGATGAACTTTGTAAATCACCACCAAAAGTGTCTAACATGGCCGAATAGGCTTCATCATTAGTCTTGAGTGAACCTAATTGGGAGCTTACTTTTGAATCCATAGCTTTATGTAGAGAAATCCGTCTAAAGTTCCAAATCTTACCACCCTCAACTCTTACTGCCTTGCTAAAGACCTCTAATACTTTGCATGCATCAGACCATTTAGTCCACTTATACCAAAAGTTCTACCAAATTTGACCCGGACAAGATGCCCTACCTTAATCTTCAAACAACGATTGCCCACTCGCAAAGAATTGCCTCTCATTTTTTCCTGATATTTCAAAACTTTATCTCTAACCTCAGAAGAATCAAATGAAGACTTACATTGAATTTTAACTTTCATCCACCAAGGTAAAAGTTTAGAACCTGGCTTCCTACCTCGTAACATCTCAAACGGAGACAGACCAGTAACAGAATTTGGAGAAATGCGGTATGACAATAAAGACGCACGTAGCGCTCTTCTCCCATCTAAATTACTTTTAACAGCCAATTGAATGGATCCTTTAATAACTCTATTAAAGCGTTCTGTTTGATCATTTTCCTGGTGATTGTAATTCGACACTCTTTTATGAACTATGCCACATCTCTCAAGAAAAAGATCAAATTCTTTGCTAATGAATTGAGGACCATTGTCTGAAACAATCTCCATTTGAATGCCCTCCCTACAAAAAACTTCATCCAAGAATTCAATTACTTGTGTTGACCCAATTTTATCAACAACTTTCAACTCTGGCCATTTTGAAAAATAGTCAATCAAGACCAAAGCAAAAACATCCTTGTTGGGCAATAAATCAAGAGGACCAATAACGTGAATGCCAAGTTTTTTCCAAAGACACGTAACAAATTCAATGGAAGAAACATCCACTGCTAATGGCTTAACAGATTTGTCACTCTTAACGCAAGGAGAACATGAACTAACCCACTTGTCAACCATCCTATCCACTCCAGGCCACCAGTAAAACTCTCGAATACGCCTCCTAGTGCTAGACATTCCCATGTGGTGTTCGTGAGCCATAGAAATAATTTTCTTTCTCAACTCAAGTGGAGGAACTATCTTATCACCACTGGTTATAAAACCACAATCAAACATGAGTTCATCTTTTATTTTACAAAAAGATAAAACATCACCGGATAATTTCCGTTCTTCAGGCCAACCTTGTCGCATGAAGTTCACAACATTAGACAAATCGGCATCTTTACTCATCGCTGCCCTCCACTCTGCTTCAGAAATAACATTTGACAACTTCTTGCAATTTTCACCATTAACATCATTATTTGTAGATGCAACATCAAAATCAAGACTAATATTGGCGATGTCAAGCGAGTCAACTAAAGGTAATCTAGACATGCAATCAGCATGTACATTTAGACAAACAGGGACATATTCAACTATGCACTGGAATTCTTGCAATTTTGCAGCCAAGCGTGCCAAAAGCGCAGTAGATCCTACCAACACCAGCCGCTAACATGTTAATTAAAGGCTTGTGGTCAGTTCGCAAACAAAATTTAGTCCCCCATAGAAATTGTCTAAAATGTTGTACAGCCCAAGTGCATGCTAATAGCTCCTTTTCAATAGTAGAATAATTGTATTCAGCTCCACGAAGGGTTCTAGACGCATATGAAACCACATATTCTTCACCCATGTTCTTTTGCATTAGCACAGAACCCAGACCAACATTACTTGCATCCACAGACACTATACACTCTTTACCAATTTCAAAAGGTCTTAAAAAAGGAGCATTAACAATTTCCTTTTTGAGCAATTCGAAAGCAAACTGTTGCTCATTGTTCTATACAAATGTAGCATTTTTTTTAACAGCAATCTTAATGAATAAACTTTTGAAGAATAGTCTTGTACAAATTTACTGTAAAATTCAGTAAGTCCCAAAAATGACACAAGTTGTTCTTTTCTTGATGGTGCCGGAGCATTGACTATAATCTGAATGTGATTAAACTTTGGCTTAATACCTCGAGAAGAAATTTCGTGACCAAGATATTCCACTTTGCTCTGTCTGAATTTGCATTTTGAAAATTTCAAGGTCAAACCCTTTTCCTGTACACATCTTAATACTCTATCTAGATTCCTATCATGGTCTTCAAAATTTTTTTCCAAGGATCAAAATATCGTCCTGAAAGGCAATAGCACCGTCCCATCCTTCCAGGACTTCCTTCATAAGTCTCTGAAAGATAGACGCCACGCTAGCTAAGCCAAATGGCATGCGGCAAAACTGAAACATGCCTTCTGGTGTTATAAAAGTAGTTAGAAATTTTGATTCCTCATGTAGGACTACCTGGTGATAGGCACTGGCTAGATCTATGGTGGAAAAGACACAATCACCTGAAAGTGTAGAAATCAGCTCATGAATATGGGGTAAAGGATGTCTATCGATCCAAAATTCTTTATTCAAACTGCGAAGATCCACACATAGACGAAGTTCGCCATTACTCTTAAGGGATAAAACCACTGGCGAAACCCAGGGAGAAGATTCAGTAGGTTCTAGAACTTTCTTAGCCACTAACTCTGACAAAATCACTTTCAATTTGTCATGATATGCCAAAGGTACATTTCTGACCTCATGTCGAACAGGAGTTGCGCCTTCCTTAAGAATAATTCTATGTTGAAAATTTACAAACACCCCTAAGTCATCAGTAAAAATATCTGGAAATGTACTTCTTATTTGAACTGTAAACTTATCATCCTCAGGAGATACCACATACACAGGTGGTGAAGCATTAGGATCAAGTTTGATACCCAATTCCTGTTGGTGAGGCCAACCAAGAATTGATGCACCTTTAGTCGCAATGTAAACTTTTCCCTTTATTCCCCTATCTTTAAATTTATTATCAGCCCACATAAAGCCATCAAGATCAATTTTTTCACCTGAATATCCACCTGGTTGCACGCCTGGTGGTGATAATTTCGTGGAACTCTAATTTTTGTTAAAAATATTTCTGCCTATTATACTGTACCAGGCACATAAATCAATGAGCATAGAAATTTTTTCCCCATTTATCATAATTTTGTCACTGGGAAAGCCCTTACACTTGGTGTCACCCACACTCAATAGACTATTGATTTCTGGAATTTCATCAGGATTTTCACACTCTTCATATGTCACCAAGTTTACTTTTTGTGAAGACCTGCACATTTTACTAAAGTGCCCCGGCCTCTTGCATTTTATTTATATTTTATTCCATGCTGGGCAGCCCCTGTAGCTTCTAACATGATCTTTGCCTCCACACCTGTAACAGATCACTTTAGTTTTCTTTCCAAATAACTTATTATCTCTTCCATAATTCTCTTTTTTGGCAGGAATAAAAGAGGACTTTTTTAAATTATGAAACTCTTTTACTATTGCAATGTCAGGAATTACCACTTTGCTTTTAACTTCTTGACCTCTAATCTCACTCACAAATAATTCAGATTGTTCAATCCCTTTAGCAATATTTAGTACTGCATTCAGAGTAGATTCTGTTCCCATCCACAAACGTTCTTGGATCTTCTTACTTTTAGTCTTCATCATAATTTGATCCCTTAACACCTGTTCCATATTTATTGTTTTAAAAGCACAAGACCCAGCTAAAGTACGTAATGCAGTTACGTAATTTTCAATAGATTCATCCTCCTTCTGGGCACAGGAATAAAACTTAAATATTTCCATGACAGTATTGATCTTTTTGCCAAACCTAATGCTCATTTGTTTGACAATAACTTCAAACACATAATAATCACCTGCACCCTCAATAGGGGGCAGGTTTTCTAATTCCTTCAACCCTGCGCCACCCAAAAGTTTCTTAAAAGTGCCAACTTTCTCTTGGGAGAACAGCCATCTTGTTCTACGACATCTACATAAGCCAGAAACGTAGGGTACCATAGATCCCATTCCATTTTGGGATCACCTGCTACTGGTAAGAAATGTGCAGGAGAAACAATGTTGTTAGACATTTGAAAAATTATACAGAATAACAGTAATGTTATGAATTAAAACAACAATAAGACAACAAACTAAAATAACAAACGTAGTCACAGTAGTCTATTGCGCATTATCGTCAACATTAAGCTGCAATATAAGTCTGATCTTCAATCCGAAAACAGTTTTCTTCGATGTCTGTGTAACTTCGTGAAAATCAAGTCAAAATAAACAAACCACAAAAAAAATGTCAGCTTCACGCAGCACGTCGTGCTTTGACTTTCATGTAGCTTCAGGCGTAGTGACGTGCTGCTAAAACATCACACGGAATCTGAGTAACGAGCGAACGGATACGTTCAAAGCTGGCTTCAGAATGCTGGTGAGCGTTTCAAAGATGCACAAAACCCTTTCGATGATGTATTGAGCTCCGAATATTTTCACTGCACTTTCCCAATGTTAACAAATGTATATAAAAAAAAATGTGGATTTCTGGATAACACGCCACACTCAGCTTCGCTACGTACACGACGAGCAGCACTTTCACACGCAGGACTTCAATACTCAACTTCCTGTGCAGTATACGAGATGGCTATATAGATACACTTAAATCCAATACACGAGTCTATAAATAATCTCCCGCTGGTGCAATCAGGGCACATAACTAAGAAACTGCAGCTGATACAATCAAAACACAAGGTCAAGTAAATACCTTTTCATAAACGTGAACGCTGTCCTGAAACTTCGTTGAAAAGAAGAAAAAAAATATCCTTCCAAAATGAGTTCTTCTTCACAGATCCCGATCGTCGCCAATTTATGATGTAATCCAGTAGACAAGATCGTTCATCATAAGTAGTTTATTTCCAGGAGACAGCTTGTACAACCACAATCATCAAATGCATAACTCCCACTGCCCAACTCCCACATACAGAACGTTAAGCAACCAGTGTATCATAACAATTCTACCAAGACATTCCAAGTTGGAATACTACAACTACCATATAGGAGGTTCAGACAGAAAGACTGATAACATTTGAAGAGTCTTCTATACGTAGTAATGAAGTTACCAATAATGAAATAGAACTCATTCCTATTGAGATTGAACATCGACATCTACATAAATATGCCTCTACAGGAGTCATCTGCAAATTCAACAAAACCTGCTGATCTACCAAAGATAGATCAAACTGCATTTGGCTACTTTATTGATTTCAACACATTTTCTCTGGATCCAAGTGAACCTGGGTCACCGCCAGCTCCAGTTTCCCGCAAAAAAACAACTTAATGATTTAAAAACAATTCTGAAAAAGAAATACCTAGTCTCACCAGGGCTACAGCTCTGGATAATAACTGGAATACTGTTAATGGACACTATCTCCCAGAACGCTCTGCAGTATCAAATGGGAACTTGGTGCTGGAACCTCATACATCATCTCATCGTGAACAGAGAGATAAGTCCTATGTTAACATTACAGCATTTCTAGTTCCTAACGGAATAGTTTGGGACAGAGTTTCATATGATGTGCTTGGTCTCACTGAACGTTTAATAATACCTCATGTATACAAAAGTTCTTTAAATGATAGCATCACCTCTAGTACATACTCTGACGATTGGGATTTTGAAACTGTTAATAGTATGTTGTCTGATTTAGAACTGTCTGCAGCATTTACGAAAAATGAAATGTTTGATGACACATCTGATTTCGATATCATGTACTGTTAGCAACATTATGGTCATCACTTTCTGCATAAAACAAGTGCACCACATAATGTTTTCCCATAGCACCAATGGGAACATTGCCCAACACCACCAAAAGGTAGTTCACAAACGTTTGCACAAAAGTTTGCTTATTTTTCTGGGTTTAATACATCAGATTCATGTTCATATTATTATAAGCTTGCACCTACATCCGTAAAGGAAGGTATGCTTATAAACACCAAACAGTTATACTTGACATCTTTTATTGCACAACTGTCTGAACAGAGTTTCGACTCATGGACAGACACTATAGACATAAAATCAGTCTGGGGTATGAAGGAATGGCAGGTTCAGGAACCTGAGGCACTATTAAGAGCATGTCTCATACCACAACAGATGATTTTCCTGAACGACACTGTGCAACAGACTTCCTGTCTTGGGTTAGCTAAGATTAAGGTCTTGAACACACCTTGTATTCCCTCACTTTTACACTTGAAGGGATGCCAAATGTACACAGAAAATGGTGAGGGTACACTCGATGACATCATGCATGGCGTTTCAAACAATTCAACAGACCCCAATTGGATGGGATGGTTACTTTGGCCTATCGACACAAATAGGTGTCAGTCAAGATTCAAGGGTACCACCGAAGGATTTAGTATCCATAGTATCCATAGGCCCGACTTACACTATGAACAACAAGAACATCTGGGGGTGGTGACATCATACGGTGTTGGGAAGTTATGCCTAGATTGGTTAAGAACCTGGACACTGTCACAGACAAAACTAAGGGTGGGCGGACATCTCCGTTCCACCTACGAAATGTGCGGAGATTTGCCCTTGCGCAAAGAAGGCGGATATTTGAGGCAAATCTCCGCACATTCGGGGCGGAATGGAAGTTGGCCGCCCGCCCGCCACCCGCCTGCCTTATTAAATTATATTTAAAACCCTAAAAGGAAACTTAAATAAGACTTACCTTATTGCGGCCGCATCCTTCCCCATCGCAGCTTCATCTGGAAACTGCACATGCGCAGGAGCCTGCGCATGTGCAGTTTCCAGATGAAGCCGCGATGGGGAAGGATTCGACCGCAATAAGGTAAGTTTGATTTAAGTTTCATTTTAGGGTTTTAAATATAATTTAATAAGGCGGGTGGGAGGTGGGTGGGAGGCTAGCAGCGGGTGGGCGTCGCATAACGGAAATATGCGGAGAGGCACAGAAATTGGTTCAATCTCCGTGACTCTCCCCGAAAGTCTATTCCGCGACTTCCGCCCACACTTAAAAACAAGACTTGTCTTTACTCTAGGCTAACATGTATCTTAGGGATTTTTTGCTAGTTCCGTCAGATACGCTTCCTATTAACTTAGAAAAGGCTTTGGCTGTGGTTGACAATGACATGACCACACTGACATCCAGAATGTATTCACTGGGCAACATTGTATCTTCTGCTATAATTATAATGGAACTAGATCTGTCCATCTTACAACACGGAAAATCACATTTACGTTCTATTGTGTAATTAAGATGGAAGCTGCAATCATTGCGCTCTGGTTATGTGCCTTGGCGGGCTATCAATAGCACATTTCTGTTCTCTGCATATAATTTTACTGAAAAGCAGATAACAATGGCACATAGGGATGTGGAATATACAATGCTAGACCAATTAGCTTTCACTGTGGGAGGGGCACCGTTCCCAGAATGGTTAACTCATGGCCATATAGCATTGCCAGTAGCAAATTGCCAAGTTTCAATATTACCTAGAACACCACCAGGTAGGCAGGTAGGAAGCAATTGGTTGGGAATTCATCCATGAATCTTGGGAATCACCGTATACATTTAGATGCCAGAACTGGGACACTGAAGTGTGTCTCAGCGGTACAGACTGCGAGAATTCTGTGAGTGGCTCTCTCATTTGCCAGGATATTATGCTTCATGGTGCCTGTAAGGGTTCAGTAGCAAAGGCATATTGTCATTTGAAGGGTTCTCCAGCTGCCTTCATTAATCCAGTGTTCAGGCTGCTCTCAAATGGGAGTTACTTATTGCTGAATGACCATGGTTGTTGTATGATTCTTCCAGGTAACGCATATCTTATCACTGTAAGTTTCAGGGTTACATGTTGTATGCAAGTATTGTTTCCACCGACCCACACAGTCAGGGAGGCGCCATTATGGCCTTGTTTAATGTTTCCTTTATACGGTTTGATACACTTAACCAAATGAAAGCCAAGATTTTACAGAAATATGTGCCCTTACCCTCAGCCCGAGAAACTTTTGATCTTCAGGTTGCAAGGTCCTCAGCTGAGATACAGGCACTGGTACGACCTAACTGCCCTTTCCATTTCGAAGAAATGGTACAGCTTATTTTTAACATGTCAGATTCAAAGGGTATAGTACACCTATTTAAGACCATAGGTTCTGGACTGTTAAGCACCTTTCAAAAAGTCTTCGGAGTGATTCTAGCTTTTATACAATCCGTATTTGGAAGCATTTTTGTAGGCTTCCGCTAATCCTGCTAATGGTAGTGGGGATCCCGATTAAAAATTGTCATGGATGTATTACTTGACCTGTTAATGCCCCACATACTGCAGTGTCCCCAGCATATTCCCATGTTGATGTGGGCATTCTTAGAGCCACCACTGAATGCTTAAGCTCCTGCCAGATTGGATACCGGCTCTACTACATGCACACAGGCTTTGGGTGCTTCGAACACTTCCTCAGCATCTGCTGTATGAACTGAAGAAGATCATCTTTGCTCGATTGACCTAATCTGTGAGGTGTTACAGGAACAGTCGTTTGAAAAGGCAAGCAGCAGTGATTTTGCGTCTCCCACGCAGGACACATAAACATTTGGCTCTCCATGCGCTTGGAAGAATTTCGCCTTTTTCCAAAACAACGGACACTGGAATTTTAAACAACATTTCTTCCTTGTTTACTTTTACTGAGCATCATGGCATTCAGAAGCTCTCAGTTGCTCCAACCATATATATGAACATATTTTAAAGGTATTTTTCTTAAACATATATATATATATATATATAGGATCTATAGAAATTTTAGGCACTTTTTATATACTTTAAGACATTTTTACCCTGAACATTTTTTAACAATGTTTTACGATCGATTAGAAGAAAATTTGCTTTTTAGTATATTGTCTGGTCGGATGAGGAGTGAGTGTCATGATTTTTAATTTACCCCAATATAGGCCGGGTATTCACCTATCCTTTCACCTACATTTTCCCTGCCATTGTACTACATAACGGTTTTTGGTATTGACCTTTTACCTAATTAGGTGCTGCACAAAATGTAGTGTCGTTTTCCCAGAAAACTAGCCTCATTAATTATGCATAAAGATTCTTAGAATCACAGCAGGATTAAACTCTTCTGTATAATAACTATGTACAAGGGTCATCCATTCCATTATCCTCTGCCGACATGACACAGCAAGGTAGAACGCCTGAGGGTACCTTTTGGGTATATATACACCATATCTTTGCTGGGATAGAGAGAGGAGAAACACTTCCATGCTGACACACTGATGCGAGACCCTGAGGTTCCTGCACGCAGTGGTCTGACATCCCTCGTGGGATGTCCATATTGAGACCAAGAGGGGGGTCCATCATTCTCTTCGCCTTCGCGAGACTGGATAGAGTATGCCGAAAAGGCGGAGGAATTGGCATTCTACATAAGACTTCATCTACCTGCTGTATTGAATGCCTACTCTCTCCTCAGAACTCCTTACAACCCGCTCATTTCTCTCTTAGTCCCTCTCCCACGGTGTCCTTTTCGGGCATCTTAATCTACAGACCCCCTGGCCCTAGGCCGGCCTTCACTTCTAGTCTCTTGGAAATTCTCGAACCATTCATCGATGAACCCAAATTTACCATCCTTGGTGATTTCAAAAGGTGGGATGTCCCACCCACTCCGCGGGCCATACTCTGGATGGGGTCTTTACCAATGATCTCAGACTGGAAGTAGGCCTCCCCATTCCCCTCTCATGGTCTGATCACATGGCAGTTCCCATTGAGTTCTCGCCTGGAGTACAGGATCTACCCGCAAAGGACAATGACATCTGGACTCTGAAAAGGAACTACAGAGGACTGAACAACGAGGCCCTTAGCCCCTTTATCATCAATCTCAAGTCCTCTCCTAAAACCGATATGGACACTGCCGCTTGGGAGCTTGTTAACACCATCTCTGAGGCAGTCAACACCCTTGCCCCCGCCAAACCTCACTATTGCGCCAGGAAACGTCCGTCGGCCCCATGGTTCTCTGACTCCCTTAGATCACGCAGGCAGGAGTGCAGGAGGCAAGAAAGATTCTGGAGAGCCCACCCTAACCCTGATGAAAGGACCAAACATAAAAACCTTATCATAGGATATAAGGCCGCAATCCTAGCCGCCAAACAGTTATACTTCACCAATCTGAGCACTTCCCTCAGTTCCCCTAGAGATCTTTTCAATATTGTGGACTCTCTGTCTCTCGTTCAGCATCCAGATCCCATTGTCGCATCTCAAACACTCTGCAATCAGATCTCCACGTTGTTTCACACCAAAATCGTGGACATTTATTCCGCCTTAGAAGCCCTCAACTCTACTCAGGACCCCGCCCTGCCACCTGTCCCTCCTTCTCGGCCTAGTACGCTTCCGGCCCCCCGAGGTCACTTGTCCAATTTCCCTCTACTGACCCATGAAGTCCTAAATGACCTCAATAAACTCAAATCGGGTTCCCCCTTGGACCCCTGCCCTCTTAAAATTTTGAAAAATTGCAGAGAGGTTCTGCTGCCCCCCTATCTTGATGTAATGAATTTGGCAATTTCGAACGGCGTCTTCCCCGCAACCTGGAAGCTGGCTATTGTTAAGCCTTTATTGAAAAAGCCAACTTTGGATCCCGGGATCCTAAAAAACTTTCGTCCCATTTCCCTCCTTCATGCCCCGCCAAGATGCTTGAGGCCCACCTCAATCACCATCTCAGCACCTTCCTTGACAACGCTAGCCTCCTAGACCCCTCTCAGCATGGCTTTAGGAAGGCGCACAGCACCGAGTCAGCCCTTACAGTGGTGGTCACCAACATCCGCGCTAAGGTCGACAGTGGTCAGACTACCCTTCTGATCCTGCTCAACCTTACAGCCGCCTTTGACACCCTGTCTCCCTCCATCCTGGCCATGCGTCTCGGTGAGATAGGAGTGGAAGAACCAGCTTTGGATCTCTTGACATCCTTTCTCAACCAGCGTGCTCAAAAGGTCAAACTGGGCAACTTCCTTTCCTCCGCCAAGCCTTTGCAATGTGGGGTCCCACAGGGCTCATCCTTGAGCCCTACACTCTTCAACATATATGTGGCCCCACTTGCAAGACTTGTTAGATCCTACGGACTGGAAGTTTTGTCGTACGCTGACGACACCCAGATTATGGTCTCCCTATCTCATTCTGTGGAGTCCACGGCCTCAAATTTTAGGAACTGCATGGAAGCCGTGGCAGGCTGGATGACCTCAAACTTCCTCAAACTCAATGGGGAAAAGACTGATGTCCATATCTTTGGTGGCAAACAAAATCTTTGGTCGGAGGACTGGTGGCCGCCGGCCCTTGGAACATGCCCCAAGCCATCCCTAGTTGCCCGGAATTCGGGAGTCATTGTCGATACTACACTTACTTTTGACAAACAAGTCAACAAGACTGTTTCCACCTGCTGTGGTGTTCTGAGGATCCTTAGGAAACTCGTACACTACCTTTCCCCTGACGCCCGGAAACAGGTTTCAGTGTCCCTCATCTCTCCCCGCCTGTACTACTGCAATGCCCTCCACCTTGGCATAAGCAAAAAGCTCATTTATCGCCTTCAAGTTGTCCAAAACGCAGCAGCTAGGTTTGTAGTTGATGCCCCCAGACGTACTTCTGCCTCGGGGATCAGAAAAAACCTCCACTGGCTGCCTGTGCAGGCCAGGATTAACGTTAAGGTTCTTGTCCTCACCTACCATGCTTTACACGGCCTGGGTGCTGAGGACATCGGGTCACTCGTGTCCTTCTATACCCCGGGCAGGACCCTCCGATCGGCCCACAAAAACCCTCTGTCTATTCCACGAACCGTCATGGCCAGGTGGGGAGGGAGGGCCATCTTCTCCCTTGCCCCTAAACTGTGGAACACGCTTCCAGCTGACCTAAAGGGCCAGCCGTCTCTTGCCCTCTTTCGTAAGAGTCTAAAAACCTGGCTTTTCGCAGAGTCCTACCTGTAATTCACCTCGGTCGGGTTCCTCCGATCACTCAGCTGTTTCCATCAGATGCGCCTTGATGCCTTCGGGTTAAGTCGCGCAATACAAATTCCAAATTCATTCTCTCACACCAGGTAATGGGGGTTGCTCTATCCTAGCGGGATTCTTGGCTCTACACCTACATACATGCTAGGTACACTTTGGTACATCTAGTTAGGGTTGCATCGTAGGAGTACGCATTCTTACTGTCATGTATTTATATGCTTTTATATATATTCATTGTTTTAGCACTATGGTGGAGATCTACCATCCATAACTTCTGTTGGTGCTTATAATCATTTATAACTGTTTCTGTCTTCAGCATACCTATTTTACACTAGAATGACGCTGGTTCAATCAACGCTTATTAAAAACGTCCCCACTGTTTAGTCTGTGTATCTCTCTAAGACAAAGTGAGCATGAGCGACTGAGCGAAAAGTACTGTACTGTTTCCACAATCCCTGAGGGGACAGGGTTGTCATGTTTAATAGTTTCCAGAACTATTCTCTCCTTGGTAAGAGGAGTTCATAGTGGCACTGTGAGCTAGCTGGCATACAGGCGAACATATCAGCTGGGGGTGTCTGGAATCAGTCTGGACACCAATCCCACAGTTTATATCCTATATAGTTTTATAGGAACTACATGACAGAAAAGCTTGTAGTGGGGTTAGGTTCTATATATTCCCAGAAGCCATGAAGACCTGAGACAAAAGTTTTGTAACAAAGCAAAGAACAGAAAAGTGAGAAACTCCAAATATTCTTTCCAGTTGGATGTCCACGCAACTGAAGGACTAGCATGGGCTTGCGAAAAGCACCAGAAAGGGCCTCAAGCACTGAAGGAAGGAGATTTGGGAAAGTAAGAAAGCCTTAAAATAAGGCACATATGCTTGCTGGAAGCTGAGATGAAATCCAAAAACCCCAAAAAGCTGGAACTGTCATGACGGGTTGGAGCAAACTCCCAACAACACTGAAGGCAATGTAGAGAATCCCAGGGAAAAGTTAAAGCAAGTCCTGAAGAAAACGCAAGCAAATACAAATGCAAAAAGTACCAGAACTTACCTTCTTTGCACCATCAGCAACATGTTTAGATGAAGCGCTGGCCCACCAGACCACAGCAGCTCGAAAGACACACCAACAGGCAAGGAACCGCTGAACAAACATTGCTGAAGAATAGAGGTGCCCGTTGACTAAAAGTAGACCGATGATATCTGTAACAGCGCGTAAGAATGAAAATGTGCGTTGCCCTATATTGACTGTCTAAAGGCATGAGCAAGCATAAGATGGGCTGAAATACCTTCAAAATGGTGGCATGTAAGTGTGCTTACAACATATGATTTTGTTGCAACTACAGCACAGTGTGATGCAGTTCAAAATGGCGGCACGCAGCTTAAGCAGGAACACGGGTTCCAGCGGTGCATTTCAGTGACATTCTGTTCATTAAGTGATGTCATAGGGCAAACCGGATGGTTACCTATGGCAGTTGAGAACATCAAATTGCAGCTTGATACATCCAGCAACGCCCATACATGAAAAGGCGCAGGAACCCAAGTAGGAAATCCATACAAACGAAGGAAGATCGCACATCAGGATCATAGGTAAAAATTACTTGTGTTGAGAGGTGTATGATCCTATCAAGATAGACTCAACCTAGCAATTCGGAACACACGTAGGGTTTGTAGATGTGTTGGTGATCATCAACTAACTTGTAAGGAGGTTCCGACCTCAGAAATGTAGGTTGAATGTTTTATTGAAGAGTTTATACCAGCACATCAAGAGAGAGGCGCGCAGGAGAAAAGGATGACAGGTGCTGTCTGTCAACTTCCCAGAATAATCGTTGCTGCAAATGCCAGCTGATTGCACCACAATGTCAACAGGCAGCAAGAGGACGGTGTCTAGGGGGGACAAGCGAGTGTGTGTCACTAAAAGGCAAAACCAAGTCGTAAAAACTTCATAGGAGTGGATCTCTATTGGTGCCAGATTTCAGGTCCAGCCACTAGTCTGAGGACTCCAAAAACTCATTCACTGCTCAGCTACGTCATAATGTCCTTTACTAACGAGGACCAATAAGTTATGTTAGTTGCCTTGAAGTGGCTATGCTATGGAAGACTCATTTTCCCTGTCACAGAGACACATCCTGCTCCTTCCTTACTCCGAGGGGCAAAAGGGAAGTTAACTTTAACCACTCAAGACTTAGAAACCTTCCATTTGAGCGTTTTCGGTACTGAAAGGAATTCTCCTTGTATCCTTATGCAGCATGCCATCTGTGGTATGTGGATGAACCAACATCTTGACTCGGCGCCAATCAACCATCACCTTTAAACGCAGTCATCTGACATTTTCTAATTTTTCGCAAACAAAACCAAGTGTGTTTCTCTCTCTGACTACTTTACCTCAATTAGATCCATACGTACTTTGTTTCCTCCCTTTGCAAAATAATTAAACCCCCTCATAAATAGGGCCCATTAGATATACGGGACTCAAGAGACCTTTATTGGTGACATTGTCACATGTGTCCAGCAGATGCCGAAGAGGAACCAATTAATAAGTTCAAAAAGTAGGGTGGAATTAGTCATGGTATTTTATCAATTGCTACTATTTACTTCAAGCTTTGCATACGTCACATCAGAAACCAGGCAGCAAATAAATCAGCTGCAAAAAGATCATACGTTTGTTTATAGACAGCATAAAAACATTTCTCATGCATCAATTTCTTTAAAATAATATTCTCAACTAAGTTCAAAAGTTACTGTTGAAGAAAATGAATGCTATTACACAATCCTACATTTATTTTAGGAGGATTCTCATGATCAGACAACTTAAATTAAACCCAGTTTTTTGTTGACATTACTCGTACTTTGAGATAATATAATACACATGGGTTGCGTTTGCAGAGTTCCGCTACACGTAACTCCGAGAAGTGACAAAAAAAACTCTGCCAAGCTATGTGGAGTAGGTTACCTCGCGCGGTTCGCCCTGATTTTTAGCACTGGGTGTTTGTCTCATGCTGTAAAACCAGCACAAGTGGCATCTTACACAGTGCAAAAGGGCGCTGCTTCTTTCTACTGCAAGGAGCAGCTTCCTCAACGTGAATGGAAGGTTTCTCAACACGAGCGGTAGCGAGTACCCTGCATTGAGAAATCTCGCTGGGAGGTGGTCTAGCATTGGCAAGCTCAAGCGAGGAAAAAACTCTGCTGCGCTATGCGGAACTGAGGGGCATATATCAAGGGGGTTTATCTCCGCTTTTTTGGCTTTAAAAGCCAAGAAAGCGGAGATAAAATTATCTCCCTATTACCAAGCTGTCGCTAACACCAGTTAGTGACAGCTAATAGGAGATAGCGACCATCTTGGGCCCCGCTTTGCATGTCAGTGATATTTATCACTAATGACATGCAAAGTGGGCGTGCCAAGATGTTAGCGACTGGAAACAGTCCCTAACATCGCTATCTCCTATTACCAACTTTTGGAGATATTCGCGCTAAGCGCGAATATCTCCAAAAGCTAACACCTGCCCTGAGCAGTTCTTAGCCATGTTATCCAATGGGAGGTGGATAACATGGCTAAGAGCATTTGCTCGATAATGCATGAATATCGCTGACTTTTCAGCGATATTCATGCATTGCGGCCGTTTTTTATCGCATTTGCGATAAACCTTGCTAATAGCAAGGTTTATCTGCGATAAAAATCGCCGATGTGCGGCGATAATTTTTGTCTCTAAACAAGTTAGAGACAAAAATTATCGCTAGTTGTTGGTAATATGCCCCTGAGTTTTTCAGAACTCCGTGAGCTCCACGAAGTGTGAAAAACTCTGCAAACTCTGTGAACGGAGCAGAGTTCACCGCCCAGGCCTGGTTAACACAGCCTCATGTTTTTAGTCTGCATGGTTTGTCCTTTGGAAAATGGACACCACTAATTCTTTCCATTTTTTATGCTTTTCAAACCTTTTATGTGTTCTTCATGTATGTGCTGTCTAGAAACAAAAATCAGACAAAAACATCTCTGTGACTTCTCCACTTTTGGCTAAATATGATATCTATCTTTTGAAGTTGCCTAATCCAAACATTCAACTCCACATTGACTGCATGCTCTTCACCTCCTCCACAAAAGAATCCCTGCATTCTGCTGCTTCTGCCATAAAAGGAATACACAACACGCACTCACAGAGCGCACTTTTGAAACACGACCATACAGTTACAGACACACACGTGCACACACAAACAAACACACCATATCATTCTCTCTATTTTCTGGAGAGATACACAGTAAATGTAGCAGGTGGACACTGGAGGAGCAGTTTATCGTTTGGGTTGCATAGTTGGAAATTGCCAAAAAGAATAGCCAGTTTGAAACCCATGGTGAGAGTGACGCGCATGTTCTTGGTGCGGATTCATATATTGACAGAGAGGTAGGGCTGAAAGTAAAAGGCAGGCATAATATAGGTTATTCTAGGGTGGTGAAACAATAGCCAAGCTAGGTGTCATAGAGGCCTGGAATGCCAAGATCCTCTTCTGGATCTTAATGTTGTGATAGTGTGGGAGGAATGCATCACAAATCTAAGAAAGTAGGACATTGTGGTGTCATGGACAATAATTATGATGATTTCTTATATCATCCATTAAATGTTAACACTGGATAGAGGTCTGCTTCATCTAACTGAAAGTCTTACTGCCTTCGGCTCTATCTTCACTTTCTCCTACAGGAATTCAAAGTGAGACCATTACTGAAGGAACCTTGATTGGAAGGGAATGGCCTCAGTGCCTTCTGCTCGGTAACCATCCTTCCCTATCAAGAAAATTGTTAGGAAAATAACAGCAGCGCAATCACTACCATCCACGGTGAAACCGCATTAGGTACTGGATGAAGCTAAGACTTGGGGGGGCGTGGCTTGGCGCCCGTGTGAGGCTCGGCTGACGCCTCGGGAGATATACTTCCTACAGCTCGTATTTCCCTGCTAAAAGGCTTGTTCTTGGGAGCGGAACACCTCAGGACGACGCTGTGACTAATTTCATACGCTGAGATGCCCTGAAACCGGAGAACATTATGGCAGTTGGCGGCTTCACTTAAGGTATTACCGCGGCCGCCATTTTATGACGCCGCGCGATTTGAACTAACGCCGCTTCTGCGAGGGACTTTCTCTGCAACACCGCCGCTTGCTTTTCAGAGCTTTCGCTAGTATGCGTTTATTTGCTTTCCTCATCGCCTGTAAGCACCTCATTTACTCTTCATGAATTCTGACATGAGAGGCTGCTGCGTCATTTCTCTCACATGAGTGCTTCATGCACTATGCCTCGTTTTCCTGCTGATACGTATGAAAACGCTTGAGTCCTTAAATAGCAGCCTTCTTTATTCAAGCTTTTGCTAAACATTTACTTTATGCTGTCTTTCACCGGGTGATTAATACTCCGGTTGACAGTAAGTCATAATTTTTTGCTTTTGTCTCGTCACATCTATTGGCAAAGGGAGCTACCAAGATACGCACTTAGGCTTATCACTACAACAACGAAGCGGAATGTTGCAGCTTTGTTCTCTTTTCACTCACTAATTCACGCCTTCACTGCTGCTTGCTTGTCATGTTCTGATGGTGGATGTTGGGCCTCTCTTCGACAGTTTTCTAGCTTGAGCCCTGTCATATCCAGCAGTGCCTCCTTGGACTACTTATTTTTTCCCAACTTCAAGCTCTTGCGCATCTACCTGTACTGTGCGCTTTGTAAGTTGACATAGGTTCCTAGATTTTATATGGGACGGCTCAAACTTATGTCGAGCATACACTCCAAATCTACGACGAAGGTGGCTTTTGAGAAAAATTCTAAAGTGTTCTCTGCTCTCTCTAAACTAGAGGACTCTTTCACTTCATCTGGCTCTGACACTGCCATGGAGCCTTCCCAGTCAGCATCAAGGAAAACCAACACCTAGAGGCTAAAGAAAGATCCTCCCTCGCCTCTCAAATCGTATCCACCTGTTTCAATGGAAGTCCTGGAGGAGATAAGATCCTTTCGACCTTTTTTGGAAGAAGTCGGGACCTTGCGTCCTTTTATGGAGGAAACCAATGCCAAGCTTCAAACTCTCACAGACAATTGGTCGCAAATTGAAACCGGAGTCTCTTTAGTCGAACAATCTGTTGTTTCCTTTCAGGAAACTCATACCGCGGTTTCCCATATAACCTCACAAGTAGGCGCCCTCCAGAATCAGGTGGAGGAGTTGGAAAACAGGAACAGATGGAATAACCTACGCATTTACGGCTTGGTGGAGGGTCTTGAGGGTTCGGACCCAATCACTTTCTTTCGGTCCTTCCTTCCTAAGTTGCTCCACTTGCCAGAAGGTACGACTCTTAACATACAACGTGCACACCGGCTGGGGCGTTTACCTACATCTGCTTCAATGTCGCAACGACCAAGAGGTGTAATTCTCTATTTTCTGGAATATACTGACCTTCTGAAGGTTCTTATGGCTGCCAAGGCTTCACCAAAATTATCATGGTCTGGTTCCCCCTTGTTCTTCGCTCAGGATTATGCAAAGGCGACTGCCAATCGTTGAAAGGCCTTCTTAGGCATGAGAGGTCTCCTTCGTTCCATGGGTGCTAGGTATGGACTGTATCATCCCTGCTTGTTTATACTTACCTACAACAACAGGACAACCCCCTTTGAAGATCCGGTGCGCCTACAGAGTTTCATTAATGCACACAAGACTACTGCCATGGACTCTTCTGGGCCTTCCTCGTCGCATCCTGGCTGAACAGTTGCCGTGCTGGTTCTTGTTCTTCTGATGTTCTTGTTTTGGTCATATGATATATCTTTGCCCTCCTATTTTGCTCTGCTCCCTTGCTTGTTACTCCCATTTGCTTACATTGTTGTCGACTGCTCCTTGTTCTTCTTTGTTTTCCTTTGATACGTGTTTGTAATTGGTTTTGTATTCTCCCATTTTGGTTCTGCAGGATTCTTCCCCGTTTGATGATGTCTCCCTGGCTTACTGCCCGGCTGACCACGTTTGTGCTGCCTTGCCTAGTGGCCCCTTCCCCCCAACTCCATTTTGTCTTCTCCTTTTGTAGGTATGTTCTTCCCTTACTTCCCTTCGTTATTTTGTTCCCTTTTTTTCCCTACCTTTCCTTCTGTGTTTCAGCTTCCTTGTTAATGAAGCGGTTCTAACTTCTTTCTTTTCAGGTTGTAGTTCTTTCCTTCTTTTTTCTTTTCTTTCAACAATTTTCTTGAACTCCTCTCTAACTTTTCCCCTGTCCTTTCTCCTTGCACGTTCTTTCATCTTTACAAATTCACTTTTTTTCTCTCTTTTCGCAATCTATATTGCATCTTTATTCCCTTTTTCTTCATTCTTATTCATTGGTCTTTTTCCTATTCTCTTGTATGCTTTTTATGCACGCTGGTTTCTTCTTATTCATCTTACCCTTCTCTTCCCTTCTCGTATTTCTCATTATTTCTTTCTTTTCTCTTGATTTGCTCGCATTTATGGTTTTTTACATAGGTTTCATTTACAAAAACTTTGTTGCTTTATTGTACAAGTCATGTCTTTGAATATAATTTCCTGGAATGTCAAGGGTATCAATTCCCCAATTAAGCGTCAATGCATTTTATCTCACTTAGCCAAGTTGAATGTTGATGTTGCTTTCTTTACGGAAACTCACCTTTCTGACGCAGAATCTGCTAAGCTTAAAAGAGGCTGGGTGGGAGAAGTTTTTTATTCGCAAGGCGATAGTAAACGCAATGGTGTTGCAATTCTTTGTCGCAAGTCTCTCCCTTTCACAGTCATTTCCCAAGAATCTGATACTAATGGCAGATGGACACATGTCAGACTATCGCTTAGAGATGTTCCAATCTCTCTTCTTAATGTTTATGGTCCCACCAATGGTGAACCCCTTTTTTGGGCTGCGTTTTCTCCATGCATCACCCAATTCATGGATGATAATTTCATCCTTGCCGGGGATTGTAATCAACCTCTTGATCCGTTTTTAGATAGGAAATCTGATGCCACCTATGTCCCCACTAAATCACAGAAACTTTTTACCCAAGCTATATCTTATATAAGCTTGTTGACTCCTGGCGATTATGCAACCCAACTTTGCAGGAGTTTACTTTTTATTCACCGTATCATCATTCCCAATCATGGATTGACTACATTTTTGTTTCCCATGATCTTGCTCAAACGCTTATTGCAGCGGATATCGGTCCGATTTTGCTATTGGATCACACCCCTGTAGTAGTTAGCCTTGAGGTGATCCCCAAAGTTGATGGGCCTAGGAGATGGTGTTTTAACAATGCCCTCCTTTTGGATTCCAAGTTTTCCTCTTCCTTAACCGCCTTTTTTGATGAATTTTTTCTGTTTAATGATGTCCCGCCCATTTCAAAACACACTGTTTGGGATGCTTTCAAAGCAGCTGCCCGCGACTTTATTATTAGTTATGTAGCAAAGAAACGCAAAACTGCTCGCCAATTTACTAAATCCCTCCTTCTTGACATTAAAAGATTGGAACACGCCTATTTCACTTCACATTCCACAGATAGTCTGACAGCTTTGGTCGCTGCTAAGCTTAAATTTAACGAAAATCTACTGAGGATGCCTCCCTATATTTACTTAAGTCAAGTGCCAAGTTTTATGGTGGTAGGAATAGGGCTGGGAAGATTCTTGCTAATTACTTGAAGGTTAAGCATAACAACATGACAATTGAATCTGTTTATGACATCAATGCACACTTACAACATAAAGATGCCGACATCCTTGCTGCTTTTTCCCGCTTCTACGAGACCTTATATACTTCTGACACCCAACCCTCTTCTCAGTCTCTCACACACTTCTTCTCAACTATTCAAACGCCTGCACATTTCCCCCTTGATCTTTCCTCTTTGGAGACTGACAACTCACAGAAAGAATTGCTTACCGCACTCCAACAGCTTAATCTTAACAAAGCTCCCGGTCCAGACGGTTTTACCGTTGAGTTTTACCTTCATTTCGCCAAGTTACTGATTCCAAAGCTCCATTCCCTTCTCCATTATTTTGCTGATTTAGGTGCCTCTTCGGGGACCTTTTCAGATGCACACATTTGTCTAATACCCAAACCCGGAAAAGATTTGCAATATTGCAAAAACTACAGACCCATCTCCCTTGTTAACATTGATTATAAAATCTTTGCCAAATCATTAGCAATAAGGCTGGACCATTTGCTTCCTGACCTCTTAGGAGAAGAGCAATCCGGCTTTGTTAAAGGTCGTTACATTACTGATAACACTAGGCTTTTATTTAACATATTATCAAAATCATCCCATCTCCAACATTCCCTCGCGGCGATAGCCCTGGACGCTGAGAAAGCGTTTGACAGGGTCGAATGGCCTTATCTCTTCCATACTCTCGGATGGTTTGGGTTTGGCCCTAAATTTATTTCCCTAATTTCATTATTATATTCTAGCCCACGAGCTGCAGTTTATGCCAATGGTCAAATCTCCCCTTACTTTGACCTTGGCAGAGGTGTCCGTCAAGGTTTTCCCCTCTCACCTTTTCTTTTCAACCTTGCTTTAGAACCCTTCTTATCCAGGCTACGCCAAACCCCGATATCCACGGCTTTCAGACCAAGGAATCCTCCATCAAACTAGCTGCTTACGCAGATGATATCTTACTCTTCATCTCGAATCCCACGGTCTCCATCCCTGCTTTTTTGGAGGAAGTACGGAATTATTCCTCAATTTCTGGTTACAGACTCAACAATGATAAATGCGAGATCCTTCCCCTGACGAAATTCACCTTTGAACCTGACTTCAGCGCCTCCAATTTTACCTGTAGCCCTTCCCACATTAAGTATTTGGGATTGCACATTACCCCCTCCATCCCTGATACTGTTTCCCTCTGCCTTACTAAATGCATTCAGAAATTATCTGACCTCACTGCAAAGTGGCATCCTCTTTACCTGTCTTGGTGGGGTCGCTTTGACACTATTAGGATGATGCTATCCCCCATTGTTCTATATACCCTCTTCAATCTTCCAATCTCTATTCCTTCCAAATTTTTAAAGAAAATTAATTCAGTCTTGTTATCCTTTCTATGGCATAACAAAAAACCCAGAATGTCCCTCACTAGACTCATTCGCCCTGGTTCCGAAGGAGGAGTTAATTTTCCAGACTTCCCGGCTTACCACTAGGCTTTTTTGTTGCGTCAAGCTTCCTTTTGTTTACAGGACCCTGATTCCCCTTGCCCTTTGTGGACCAAGGTTGAGCGCCTCTTCCTGTCCCCTTTCTCTTTTGCTGAATATATCTCTTTTTCCCGCAAACCCTCCTCAATTCCTACTCTTATCCATAAATTCACTGTTAAACTCCTCTTGTCCTCTAATCCTCCCCCCCCTGCGAATATTGCTGACTTCCTTTCATCCACCATTTGGCATAATAAACACCTTCTAATCCGAGGTAAACCCTCTTACTGAAAATCTTGGAGATCCAAGGGGTTGCTTTGAATATCGCAGCTGTTCTCACGATCTACCTTTTTGCCTTTCCATACCCTTTGTTCCACCTTTGATTTGCCCCTTTCCTTTGCTCCCAAATATCTCCTCTTTAAAGCAACGATCATGGACACCTACACGAGACTCTCTGGGGCGACCCCCTCTCCCATTTCACCTAATCTTACTCTTCAACTACATTCTGTTCTACAAACCCTTCCTAAAGCTTATGTTGTCTACAAGCACCTTCATGCACATGCACTCCCCAGACCTAAGTCCAAAGTGGAGGAGCATTGGGAAAATGATCTTTCCACATCATGGCCAATCTCTCTCTGGGACAAGATTTGGACAAAGGTTCGTAAAACCTCCAGGGCGGCGTCCTTGAAACAGTATCTATATTTTTCACATATAACCGATTACTTCAAACTCCTTCTACACTCCACAAGTGATTCCCCGCCACCCCGGATACATGTTGGTCTTGCTCCTTACCTAATGCCACTTTGTTTCATATGTTGTTCCTCTGCAAGAATGTGCATGCATTTTGGTTACAAGTTTGGGTACAAATTAATGTTATTTTTTGCACTTGTATTCCCTTCTCTCCCACACATATCTTTTTGGGTAGTCTTTCTTCTTGCTGGGACGAGACTGATGTTTGTATTGTTGATTTACTATTAGCTGCTGCTTTTCAACAAATTACTATTAATTGGAAGTCTTCCTCTAACATTACATTCAAAGCATGGTGGTATAATGTTTGTCATAATCATAGACTTGACAGTGCTTTTGTTTTTCCTGCCCAGTTGGCAGCTAAACGTGCAGATTTATGGCTCCCTGTTACAATGTATTTAGACAAATGTACAACTCGTTCCTTTCGCCCACGACCTGCTCATCAGGAGCTTTCCAAACCTCCCTGACGCCATTTTTCATTCCCCTTTCTTTGTTACAATATTTCACTGCATAACCTCAACTGCATTTACCTTTATTGTATAATTATCATACCCTTTCTTTTTACTTTTTCATACCCATGATGGGTTTATCATTGTTTCTTTAAGTTTACAATGTATTCTGATTATTCTTCCTATGCTTTTCCTTTCCCCCTCCCATTTTTCCCCATACTTCTTTTGCTGTAATATGTATTCTTACTTTATACCATGATTAATAAACTTGTATTGAACTCAAAAAAAGCTAAGACTAGGATCTGACTTGATGTTGGCACTGCTAATCTCAGTAGTTTGTGGTATCAGATGTGAAATGAATGACACAGTTGTCGGGCCTTTGAGCTTCTTGACTTGTTCAGCCTTCAACAACGCTCACTGTGCCATCCACCATGATGTCTGCCTGCCAACCTTCTAAACCGCCTGTCTAGCATTGTTATAAAACACCCTGCCCTGTACTAGTGCCAACTATTCTTAATAGAGTACAATAAAGTAGGCTCTTATGCAAGCTTTTTTTAAATCTGGACTGGAGACAGCTTTAGTTGTGTATACATGCATAGTGAGACTTTGGCCAGCCATCTTCATTCATTGATCTGTTCAAGTGCCATTCACATGTTCCTTTACCCACATAGCATTTAGTATAGGGCAAGGGTTCATTCAGCTCACTTAGGCCACAGGCTTTCTACACTGCGATTGATGACATTTTTCTTTTGCACATGTCCACATGTCCACATGCCTCTAAAATATAGTTCTCTTGAGTGTGGTGGGCCAACCTGCTTTAATTTATGTTTTCATTTCACATGTTCTTTATTATTTACTGAGTCGTTTTTTGCTTTTTTAGCAAGGATATGCAAGGCACTTGTAGAAGGCAGGGATCCAGCGGTAATTTTTCAATACAAATCCTCATTTAGCTGTATTTTACTGCTAAAAAGGTGCCACTATGTATCACCTTCAGGAGACTTTACATAAACATGAAAAATCAAAGAACAGTTAATATTTAAGCCAATAAAGATAGTTGGTGAGTATTTTAAAGGGTTTCATTTTGTAGTTAATAGTTTCGTTTTTTCTGACCCTTTATTCAAATATCAATCAGATTTCTGGATTTTGGAAAACAGGAAAGATAGAATTAATACAGAACATATTATGCATACAAAGCATTCCATAAAGGAAGGGATTGAGGCATCAAATGCCAGTCAGACTTCTTTATAGAGTTCAGGAAAATTTAATCCAAGAGTGAGTTTTGCACGGCTAATCAATAATTAATAATTGACAAAAATCTCCCATAAAGAGAAATAAATGCCTATGACAAATAAATCTTTTCAAAACGAGTTAGTTAGTCAAAGCATAAACTTAGAGTTTGAGTATCTAAATCTAAAACCTGTTCCATCATATGCACGGTATGCCCTGGTCTCAACAATTGTTTTGAAAAATAATGAACATGTACATATTAAAACGGCCCAACAAGAGACAGATGTAGCATTGTTTTCAGAAAAGACAGCTGAAAAATGATCTTTGGATGGATTTGAAAGAAATAATAAACACAGAAGTAAGGGAGTTCACAGAGAAAGATATCAGATTAATAAAATGTGCAGAACATGTCTTATTCCAATCAGAACCAGATGACATGTATTCAAGAACACCATCAGTTGCAGACAATAATTAGAGATAAACTGAGTAAAAGATTGTTGATGGAATTGATCGGATGTTTATGTAACTTTCTGATCACAGGTTCACAGAAACGAAATGAAAAGAACAGATTAGTGCAGGAGATTAATAGCATAACGTGTCTATGTTGTCCTGTGGTACCGAATACAGCCAATATATTTTTTCACATTTCACGTGCTGAAGAATGGCTTACTGTCATTGATTTTTGCCAAGTTCATATCACAGTGCCATTGCATGAGAATAGCCAGGAGCACTGCCAAAAAGAAGATGAATACCTGGGACACATAATTGGAAAGGGAGGTAGAAAGGTGTCACCAGAGAAAGTGGAAATAATTCACCAGATGAATCCACCTCAAATTCAGAAAGAAGTTAGGATGTTTTGGGACTGGTTAGCTGCTGTAGAGAGTGATTACTAAACCTTTCCCTAGTGGTGAAGTCTTTACTGAGGCTGACACACAAGGATGTGTCTGATCCGCTTCCATTGGACAACAATTGCACAAAAGCATTCCTAGAGTTGAAAGAGAAACAGGGTTGCGTCCCAGCACTAGGAATGAAAGGTTATTTGAAAGAAAATACACCAATTTGCAGTGAGAGGAGAAATGCGCTCTCTCAGTGCCTATTCAAAAACATGAATGTGTTCAAAGGTCTGTGATGTATTTCCCAATGACGTTTGACCCTAACGTCACAGAAATGCCATCAAATGAATTGGTTTGTGATGAAACTGAACATGAGTGTCTAGATATTATGAAAATATCTCCTCCCAGGCTGCACCATTGACGTGCACGTACCTAACCCATATGATGCCTGGTCTGATCTGCTTCTTCTCCTCTCCTACCTCCAAGACTCTAAGGCCCTAAGGCTGACAGGCTTTAAGGCTTAAGGCAGACATGCCCCCTATGGGGTCATTTTTTATACTCTAATTCATGGCTTACTGTACTAATAATGTTGCAATTTTCAGAAGAAACTCACACTGCGATTGGTTAGTATAGATTACATGAGGGTCTCACCATTCTGTTCTCATTGCAAATCTAACCCATACCAGTTCTGACAATAGAAGCATTAATGCTAAGAACAAAATACATAACATGTATCAGTAAGAACGTTTCTTGCAATTAAATGCATCACTCAATTTCCTGTCTCCCTTTCACATTGCATACAGGGATGACCTTTTTTTCACAAACACTAGTACATTTGCACGATAACAAGAGTGTACAGTTCACTGTGGCCTTGACCCACATTTCTTTACTTGAGGCAGCTGGCATAATCTGCGCATGCGTCTCTCATTTCAGCACAATTCTCAGCCATCCTGGATTTTTAAGGCAACCGTTTTATGGTGGGCCCATAAACAAAAAACAAACACAGAGAGTATTCATTTATTAAATAAAACCCATTATTTACCCCCCCATACTAGTACCCTGTATTAGTTATTACCTAGCAAAAGCTATTAGTTTAAAGCAGCTTTTCTATCATTTGTGCACAACATGCAAAAATGTGCAATGTACAACATAGCATAAACATGCACCAGTGCAAATTTTCAAAGTGCAAACAGTTAATACATACTCATAGCAACATGCTCTGATGTTTTAGATAGCTTTTCATGCAAAATATGTTTGCCCGCGTGTAGTGTTGGTGCATGGTTAATTAATACACATTATAAGAAAATGTGTTATGAACTGAATATGCATTGTCTCAATACGCAAAAGTCTCTTAAGATAGAAACAGGGAGTGTAGATTACAAGAAAAAGGAGCTGGGAAGAGAGAACACATTGCATTTCTCTATACTGCAAAAACACATGTTAATTCAGCACAAGCATTTCATACTGAAAGCATTTACCAGGCCCCATTTCATGTCTTTCACTTTGAATGCACCAAAAGTTCCCCTTTTTAAAAAAGCATTTGACTAGGCCTCATTTAATATTTCACGTGCTATGTGTTTTAACTTGCACCAAAATCGGTGTGCCATTTTAAATGCAATCTGTCTGAAACACAAAACAGAGCGATGCTTAATCTTGATGAAATCTAGCTCTATCAATAGATTTCTTTTTCATTGTTTTCCCATTTTTAAAAAACTTTTTTAAACCTGCAGGCTTACCAATGCCAGGCAGGATGTACTCGACAGAGGCCAACCTTTCCTTCGTTCAGAGATTCTAGGATCAAATCGATCTACAAAGGTCCTTGTTATTTAGCAAGTGATAAAAAGGGCCACTGTGCATTTACAAGTTTACAAATGGCAAAAGTAAAGTAAGCAGGCAGGCATCCAAAAACAAGGACTGTTTCAATTGTGCATACAAAAAACACTAACGGTATAACCACGAAGACTTTGGTCAAGGGGACCAAACACAGAACTACTATCCTCAAGATGTCGAGGTATAAAAGTAGATGCCCACCCGATGGCACCATGCTATCCCCTAAGACCCCAGTTCAAGTCAACTGTCCACCCGCACATGCTGGAATATGAGGAATTCCCTTGACAGTGCTATGGAAATGTGTAACTCGCAGAGTTCACGGAGCCGGCAGATAGAGATGCGGCAAGTTGGGGATATGGCTCTGAAAGTAATCACCGGCGCCAAGGCAGCAACATTAAAAAGAAGGCTGGTAATGCTGGAGCAGGACAAGCAGTGGGAGAAATACCAAGGAAAGAGCAGATGCCTCAGGGAGAACCAGGTAAAAAAGGCAAGCAGACATCAGTCAGGACCCGCCTGGCCACGGCTTCAATTCCAGAGATGTTTACCAGGGGCAGTAAGGAGAAAAGTAACAAGATAATGGAGGATCTGAATGCGGAGGGCAGTGTCGGTGTACCGGAGATGGAAGGCTGTGATAAAATGAGTGCTGTTGTTGGTACTGTTGATGCGCAAAACCCCCATGTGGGGGAATATACTGGGCATGCCTTAGTGATCTCCCTGGTTATGGCAACATTAAGTACAACTCCTAGATTGATAGAGCACCTGATGGTGACCCCACTGGGGTGGGACAAGGGGGACGCAATTGCTTGTGTTAAAGCAGGAGAGGCAGATAGCAGCTAAAAACAGGGAAACCTGGCTATAACAGTAAGCGTGGATCTGGAGACTCAACAGGCTTTGGAAACAGCTATAAGAAATAAGGAAGCCGCGATTGTGGGATGTGAGACTGACAACCCAGGATCCATGGATGAAGAGAGTAGTAAGAGCACTCTGCCCCCAGAGAAAGATAAAGAGAAGGTCCCCAGCGAGTGCTTTTACTCAGTATCGGAAGAGACAGAGTGGTCAGATGAGGAAGATGAACAAAGCTCCTATTTGGGGGATAGCAATCTGGAATCCGAGAGCGACCCGGAGAATGAATTCCCGGCAAAGGCAATAAAATCTTCCACCTTACTTAAAACATTCAAACAGCCCTAACGAGAACTAAGCTGGGATATCTCTTCCTCGATGCCGCTACAGGGTAGCCCTGCTCTGGAAACAACCCAGCTCTCACTACTAGAGCTGGAGGTGATTCACCAAGAAATTATAGCTCATAGGGAGGAAACACGGCAGGATAGCCGCAAATCTCAAGCCGCAATGAGGAAAATGTATGGAGTGTTCAGAAAACTGTTCACCTATCTCTCCTGAGGCACAGCCGGGAGCAACGATCTCTTGCTAATTTTTAAAATTGTATTTGTTTGTGTTTTTAAAACTGCTCACCTACCTACCCTTGGCGCATCTAATCCTCTTTGGCCATAGACACCCCCGCACAGCAGATTTAGTGCTGCAGCGGGCGAGGTGTTTGTTGTCATCTTTGCCGCCATTTCCGCGTTCAGCAGGATACGCCCACCTGCATTGGCCACGCCCCCTTCACCAAAGCCTACATATAGCGCTGAGTACGAGCGCCGCACAGTTCACCTATCTCTCCTGAGGCACAGCCGGGAGCAACGATCTCTTGCTAATTTTTAAAATTGTATTTGTTTGTGTTTTTAAAACTGCTCACCTACCTACCCTTGGCGCATCTAATCCTCTTCGGCCATAGACACCCCCGCACAGCGGATTTAGCGCTGCTGCGGGCGAGGTGTTTGTTGTCATTTTTGCCGCCATTTCCACGTTCAGCAGGATACGCCCATCTGCATTGGCCACGCCCCCTTCACCAAAGCCTACATATAGCGCTGAGTACGAGCGCCGCCCAGGTCACCTATCTCTCCTGAGGCACAGCCGGGAGCAACGATCTCTTGCTAATTTTTAAAATTGTATTTGTTTGTGTTTTTAAAACTGCTCACCTACCTACCCTTGGCACATCTAATCCTCTTCGCCCATAGACACCCCCGCACAGCGGATTTAGCGCTGCAGCGGGCGAGGTGTTTGTTGTCATCTTTGCCGCCATTTCCGCGTTCAGCAGGATACGCCCACCTGCGTTGGCCACACCCCCTTCCAACCCTCTCCTCCACCTGTATATAGTATGTGTCCCTACCGGAAGCGCAGCGGGCGCGACGATTGCGCGCCGAAGGCGCGCCTAAGGCAAGCCCGTCTGCGCCCGTCCGCACCCGACCGGACCAAGGGCCACCCCCCCTGCCCCAGCAAGACACTACACCCCGGCCCAACTTCACAGTCTTCAAGGCCCATGGACGATTGATGAGTCTGTGACTTCCCTTATTCACAGCTTGGGACTCACATCTTCCTCACCCTTCCCTCCTTCCCCATCCCTTTTCCCCCTGCTCTCTCCCGCCTCCTGCCCTAAGCACCCGACTGCACTCCCACTTGCTTCTCTCTCCATCTATTACCTTAATAAGCGTTCCACGGTTAAGCACTGTCATGAGCTCTTTGTTCTTTTAGATCTACATAAACCTGATCTCCTATTTCTCACAGAGACCTGGTTTCGTGATAGTTCTCTTCCTTCCCTATTAGCAGCTCTCCCTGCCACCTATTACGCGCTCCGGGATGATCGATCCTCGGATAAAGTAGGCGGAAGTGTCGCATTGATTGCTCGGAAGGAATTTCTCTTCCAGCCCCTCTCTTTCTCCCCTATTGGCACATCGGATTTTCTAGTAATCCGCTCCCTTTCCTTCAAAGTTCCTCTCACTTGTCTACTTATGTATCGCCCCCCTCAACCTTCCCAAGCCTTTCTCCCTGGGTTCCAAGATCTGGTGGCCACCCTAGCGGTTAACAACTCCTCCATCATGGTGCTAGGTGACTTTAATTTTTGGCCCTCGGACCCAGCTGAATGTGCTATATCCGAAGAATTTTCGGACACCTTTCGTTCCCTTAATTTTAATTCCCATGTCCACTCCCCCACTCACACCAAGGGACACACCCTTGACCAGATCTGGTCCCTGAACTGTCCGGTTATGTCCCTCTCTATTTCCCCCTGTCCCTGGTCTGATCACTTTCTGATTTCTTTTTCCTTACCCCTTGATTTAACCTCCAAGCCCCCACTCCCCAAAAATATCTGGGCACGCTCCTGGGGCCGGATCGACTCACACTTGGTGGCCTCCACTCTTCTTCCCCTATGTCCAGACTTACTTGGATTACCACTTACAACTCAAGCTGATTCTATCAACGCATGACTCGTGTCAGGTTGCGGCTCTATTGTTCCCCTTCGACGAGTCTCCTCCAAACGGCCCAACGATTCTAACCATTGGTTCAGTGATGAACTGAAGGCACTGAAACTCTCAGTTCGCCATGCCGAACGTGCCTGGCGACGTCAATACTGTCCTAACCTCAAAATACAGTATACCTCTCTTTTGTCCAAATATAAAAAAAACCATTTTAACTACCAAAACGGAATATTTCTCCTCTAAAATCTTATCCGCTGACAATCATGCCAAAGAAATATTTTCCATAGTCCACAACCTTGCCTATGCCGATAGAACCTCTCTCAAACCCCCCCCGTCACAGTCTCTATGTGACTCACTGAATACTTATTTCTTGGACAAAATCTAAAAAATCAAAGTCAACATTCCTCCCCCATCTCCCTCCTTCCACAATCTTCCTAGCCCCTCTCCAAAGGCCCGCTTTGACTCATTTCCCCCCTTAACAGAAGAATCTCTTCCCTCTCTTCTACCACTGGTTAAATCAGGTTCCCCTCTAGACCCTTGTCTCGCTCACATCCTCAGGCTCATTTTTACAACTTGTGTGCTACCTCCACTTTCTTTTCTCAACTGCTCCCTATCTCAGGGCGTTGTTCCTCCGATTCTTAAAACAGCCATTATTATTCCCATCCTGAAAAAACCTGGTGCCGACCCCTCTGCCCCTGCCAACTTTCGACCTATTTCCTTACTTACCTTCTTAGGGAAAGTATTGGAACGGCATGTAACTCGAGCCCTTACCTCATTTGTGGAAGAAAATCAGGTTTCAGCCCCCCGTCAGGCCGGATTCCGGCCTGCTCATTCCACCGAATCCGTGGCGCTATCCGTGCTTGACAACCTTAGAGAAGGAATGGATACCAACCATCCCCAGGCCCTGGTCCTCCTCGACCTGTCCGCCGCCTTCGACACGGTGGACCACTCCATCTTATTATCCCGTGTCCGGGCAGCTGGGGTCGGCGGAGTAGCCTTGGTCTGGCTATCCTCCTTCCTAAGAGACCGTACCCAAGCAGTGCGGCTGGGCGAGTTTTCGGCTGAGCCGCGCAAGGTTCCATGCAGGGTTCCCCAGGGCTCCTCCCTTTCCCCTTTACTCTTTAATCTTTACATCGCCCCTCTTATTTTCGCCCTTCAACTAATGGAGGTCTCCGTATTTAATTATGCGGATGACCTCTAGCTCATTTTTAATCTTTCTTCATCCTCTGATTCTATATCCAATTTCCAGACCATCATGATTTTTATCCGGGACTGGATGAGCCACAACCACCTGAAACTTAACCCGGATAAAACCGAACTGGTTTTGACAGGTGGTTGTGCCAGTCCCTGGTCCTCTCTATTCTGGCCCCTTTCCCTGGGTTCCCCTCCTTCTCCCTCCCCTTCTGTTAATGCGCTTGGTTTCAAGATCAACGATCAACTCACTCTGCACTCCCAGGTGAGTTCGGTGGTGTCTTCTTCCTTCCTTTCCCTCCGCACCATCCGCAAGGTATCCCGTTTCTTCTCTTTCCCCGCTCTTAAACTCATTGTACTGGCTATGGTCGTCTCTAAATTAGACTATGGTAATGCCCTATACTGCGGCATGCCTGGCTACAGTATTCGACGGCTTTAACTGGTCCAGAACCAGGCCGCTCGCCTAGTCTATAAGTTGGCCAAGTCACATCATGTTACTCCACTCTTGAAATCCCTGCATTGGCTCCCTATCCGTGAACGCTCATTGTTCGAGATGGGTTGTATTACCTTTCAGGCTCACTCAGGATTCGCCCCGGCCTTTATCTCTTCAGAGTTAAAGCTCTATTCTCCGGCCAGAGAATAACGATCATCTTCCCAACATCTGCTGGCCGTCCCCCGGTTCCGTTGAAAAAAAATGGGGTGGTTCCAAATTCTCCACCATCGCTCCTATTTTCTGGAATTCACTTCCCCTTCAACTTAGGTCCCTCACGCAATATCCTCTGTTCCGAAAAGCATTAAAAACCTTTCTCTTCTCACTAGCCTTTCCCCAATGAGTTACTTTTTGTCTCCTGGCTCCTTTTTTCCTGCTAATTGAGGCTAAGTGAACCCCAGCGCCATGAAACCGTCAGGTGTACGCGCGCTTTAGAAGTGATTTAAACTTAAACTTAAACTGTCTAAGGCTTGTGTCCATGTGGGGGACAGGGTCTCGAATCTTGAGGATAGGGTCGTTTCAGCGGAAGCGGAGGTCGCTGCGACTACTAGCAAGGTCGAGTCTCAGCATACCTAAGTTACCGATATTCAATGGAAACTAGAGGACATGGAGAATAGGCTCAGGAGGAACAATCGTAGGGTGCTGGGTATCCCCGAGGGGGCAGAAGGCACGGATGTCAGAGCCTATGTCATCAAGCTCGTGAGCTAGCATTCCCGGAGTTATCCATTTGGAATTGGTCTGAAGAAATCCAGAGGGCACATCGTACCCCTTTTAAAATGCGTCGTAATGCGAGAGGAGACAAGCCAAGGGTGATTTTAATCTTCCTGGGCAACTTTGTTTTGAGACAGGCCATATCAGAAAAGGCAAGGACAGACACAAAGAGGTCCAGCGAAGGAGTGTCATTCTTTGTCCGCCCGGACTATTTTCATACGACTGTTGAAAGGCGCTGGAGGCTGAGACACATGATCAAGCCTTTTCAGGAGAAGAAAATGAAAGCTTACCTGATAAACCCAGCACAATTGAAGATAATTAATGAAGGGCGGACACAATACTTTGCATCAGAAATAAAAGTGCAGGAGTATCTGGACTCTTTAGGTAGCTAGAAAATTACTCTGTCCGGTGTTTAGTCCTGTATAGTTAGTATTGTAGGTGGGATAAAGGCACGGCTATTTGAAGTAAATCGTATGTATTGAGGGGTACCAGGTTTTGTGGAAGTAAGTTATTGAAGGTAGTCCTCACTGTTTCTTCACTACAACCATAACATGCACAGACATAGTCTGAGCGCTTCACGACGGAGGGTGCAGGGGTCAGGGGGGTTGGGGGCAGAGGGGGAGGTTGGCTGGAGCGCAGTTGGGGGGTAGGGTGAGGGTGGGGGGTGGTGTGTTGGTGGAGGGGAAAAATGCAAAAAAGAGAATTCTTGACACAAATGTAAATTTATTCCGGCATATTGGACGAGATCTATGCACTAAATTTGTCCGTATTAATCAACTGGTGTGGTTGAAGAGAAGGAAGAATGTAAACAGAAGTATGTCCAAACTTAAAATCTGCTCACTGAATATTAGTGGCCTTAATGATTGGAAAAAGAGGGGAAGGCTTGCTGAATTTATTAAATCTGAACAAATGGACATACTGTGTTTGCAAGAAACACATCTGCCATGGGGGAAAAACACTGACTAAACTTAAGTGGATATGAGATCCTCTCCTGTTCCTCTCAGACCTCAACAGTTAGGGGGGATGGTTATTATAGGAAAGGTTGGGCTAGAAGGGGCAAAATGCTTTAAGGCCGATGCTATGGGTAGATGGGCAGTTTGTGAGATGAATATAGGCATTACCATATGTGGGATATATGGATCGAATCAGGATGACCCTGAGGTTTTTGAATATATTGAAAAGGAATTAACAGGATGGCCTGCCCCTATTTCGGTCTGCGGGGATTTCAATATTTCAGCAGATTTCGGGGTTGAAACCTCTTACATTGGTCCTAAACCCAGGGTCTTCCAAGCCGTCTGCTCCATGATGCCATCCCATGGATTAACTGACGTGTGGGGTGATAAGGAACCGGGAAACCTGGGGTTTATATACTTCTCATGTCCATTCCAGAAGTATTCCAAACTGGATTATTTTATGATCTCTACTCAAGAACTTAGTAAGGTAAAGATTCAGAAATTACCCAAAATTTTTTTAGACCATAATCCACTGACTCTAATGCTGGATTTTCCTAGGTCCGGTAAGAAGCATAGGGCATGGACATTTGATAGGAAGTTATTGGCAGACAACTCCTATGTAGAGCATATTAAGACCCGGTCACAGAGGTATTTTGATGCAAATAGGTTCAGTGCTTCACGAAATACAGTCTGGGACAGTTATTAAGCAGCATTAAGGGGTGAGACTGTCAGCTATGCTGCCCAAGCCTCGAAAAAGATCTGACTAGAGAGGGAACGATTAGTGAACCAATTAATGGAGGCGGAAGAACAACACGGGAAAGATATATCACAGGGTAGAGAGGGGACGGATAGCCAAGTAAGAGTCAGTTCCATCAAAGCAGAAATCCACAAACAAATGGCAAAAAAAAGCAGCTTATGAATATCAAGCGCAGAGAGGCAAGCTCTATGAGACAGGTGAACAGGCGGGAAGGGCGCTTGCACTTCGTATTAGACAGGCCGCCTCCAAAAATGTAATAACCCGAATAGTAGAGGAGGGTCAGGATTTTGTTGAGACTCTGGAAATTTTGAATGTCTTTAACCCGTTAACCGCGGCGGTGATTCCGCCGCGGTGCGGGCGTTTCCATGCGCGGGTGGGGCCCCGTTGGCTATTGGCCAACGGCAGCACTGGGGAGGTAGTGCTGCCGTTGGCCAATGGCCGACGGCAGCAAGGAAAGGGTTAAAAGATATTATCAAACATTATATCAGGAGGAATTAACTGCTGAAATACCAACAGGAGAACTGGGGGAGCCAGGAATTAGACTGGATCAAGGAGATAGGGAAATCTTGGACAAGGACATTACGATGGAAGATTTATTGAGAGCATTACGAGACCTAACATCAGTCAAGGCGGCGAGCCCTGATGGTATACCCCTCGAAGTGTATAAAAAGGTATTAGAGGAGACTGCCCCAATACTCCTGGATCTATTTAACGGGATCATAAATACGGGGAATCATGGAGAAACATGAACATAGTGGTGTTTCATAAGAAGGGGAAGCCTAAAGAAAATCCAGGGTCATATAGACCCACATCTCTTATAAACACAGATAATAAAATCTATGCAAAAATTCTTGCGATCCGGTTGGGGAGGATCATTGGGGACCTTGTTTCTCCCTGGCAGCATGGCTTCATCCCTGGCCTTGGAACCACGGACCACATAAGACGTGCAATTACTCTGTTTGATATCCATGCTATAGGGGAGGGGGGGGGGAGGGGGGGTGGCAATGATCCTCCTCGACGCGGAGAAAGCTTTTGACCGTGTCAGGTGGGATTATCTGTGGGGAGTGATGGAAGGAAGAGGGTTTGGGCCAAGAATTAGGAAGGCTGTCCAAGCGATGTATTTAGATCCAGTCGCTAGGATCCAAATGATGGGTGAGAGCTCAGATAAGATCTATATAACAAGAGGACCACGACAGGTGTGCCCCTGCTCACCTATCCTGTTTGCGCTCTTTATAGATCCCCTGATACAGCGAATAATGGATAGTACAATAATAAAACCTGTAAATATAAAGGGCTTTAAAACCAAAATCTTGGCCTACGCCGATGATCTGGCGGTCATCATTGTAGAACCGGATGCTGCCCTTCGAGCCGTGATTGATATCACTAAGATTTTCAGTAGGCATTCAGGTTACCGCTTAAATGAAGGGAAGACCCAGGTACTTTGCTCACAGAACATAGTAAAAACAGATAGGAGATTCGTTGATTCCGTAGTATAATTAGGGGTTATGATTAATGCTCTACCCGATTATATCATCAGAGACAACTTTACCCCAATATTGAAATCAATGGAAACAGATCTGAAGAGAATGGATACACTACACCTGTCAATAGTAGAGCGCGCAAACGTCCTCAAAATGACTATGTTCCTAAAGATATTATATATGTTCCGAGCTATCCCCTTCCTAATTGATGAAAAACGTATTAAATCAATAGAAGCTGTTTTTATGAATTTCCTTTGGCAGTACGGAAAGGTTAGAAGATCTTTGAAATTTATGTCATTGCCACAGGAAAGGGGTGGTCTAGGGACACCCAATATAAGGTATTATCACTGGTCCTGCTTACTCACTCAAATGACAATTTTATTCGACCCTGCGGTGAATGAACCAAATAGCTCTTATAGAAACGACAACTCCCCTACAATATACTAATTAATTTTAGGTAGGGAGGTAATTGGTGTTTTACTGAGAAAAACAGGGAAACAATACTACAAGAAAATGAGATTTAAGACAATGGAAGCTATATGGGGGGTTTGGACGCTAGTTCAGAAATGCTCGAGAATTTCAAGATTTAATCACCATACTCCCTTGTGGAACTCGGGCGGTACCCTACTCTATCTAGGGATGGTATGTGGGAACACTGGGAGCGACAGGGCATTTTGACAGTGGGGGATATTATGGTTAGGGAAGAGATTAGATCCCTGGATGACCTCCAGCAGAGATATCCCCTGCTGGGGAACCAAGATTTTAAATATGCGCAAGTTACTCACACAATTTAATCTAAGAGGCCACGTATCACTCTAGGTAAAAGATGTAGTATACAGGATGATCTGTTAGGTGGAGGGCAGAGAGTCAAAGGTATCTATGGGATATTAATGGAAGAAATACAGGATGACATGGAAAAAACTGAGGTCTCCTGGGCCACAGAATTAGAAAACCCTGATATTGATTTGGATAGAGCACTACTTTTGGATAAAAGACTCTTACGATCCTCTAACCTCAAAGCACAACATTTTAAAACGCTTTTTAATCTATATTATACACACTCTAAGTTATTTGATTGGGGGAAGAGGGAGGATAACAGATGTCCCAGGTGCTTAGAGGGCCCGGGGGACCTAATACACATGTCTTATGTGTGATAAACTTGGAATGATTAAAAAAGAGATCGAGGCATTCTGGGAGGGGCTGCTAGGCCTTAAGATAAGCCTATCCCCAACATTGATGATCTTTTGGCTGCAAAAGCAAGCTGGCTTTAAAGGCCGAGACAGAGGCTCTGGTCTTTATTTCAGTCGCAGTACTCTGCATCCTTATCTTAGCCACATGGAAGGATACAGTGGCACCTTCGTTCCAGATGTGGCTGATGAGACTCTTAGGTATGCACAATATAGAGGCTGCCCTATATATTCTAAAGGGCAGAAGAACACGGGAGTTGGGTTTGAAGATGTGGGCACCCGTAGACATATGGCGGGCCAATAGGTTGCAGCAGTAATTAATTATAAGATGCAACACTGTATATAGATGTATATAATGTCTGTTTCCCTATACTCCTCTTTTTGTCTGTGTATAATACTTGTACTTATAATTGCACAAATGGTCTCTTTCTCTGTTTTAAGGGTTCAATTGATCTTAATGGATTTTAAGGATATTATCTCTTTTAATGTCGGATGATATATGATATTTGCCTTTTTGCTTTTACTGTATAATGAATTGAATGAATTTAATGCTTTTATATGGTGTCGGGCAATTCTCAATAAAATAAATTAAAAAATTAAAAAAAGGAAATGTGGAACAAAAATCTAAGTGTAGTGGCCAAAATAAGTCCTACGAGTTCGTCACCAGTGCTGCTCAATGCCAAGGTTGTTGAATTCCAAGGGAGCCTAGTTTTGATTCTACCTTCTGCCTTATTCTCCACAGCCCTATATTTAGTAAGGCTTTATCTTACTCTTGCTGATTCTTTTCATGATTGTTTTGTTTCTCTATCAGTTTTCTTCCTTTCTCTGACTCACTCTGTGTCAAATTCTAATGATGAAAAATAAGTTGAGGCTGTGTGCACCACACTCACAAATTAATCACTGGACCAGCGTTAGACTCAGTCACAAAACATTAGCCCCTACTTGTTTTCAGTTATAACAAATTTCATGCAACAAGTCATTGACAACTACCAACAATATGCTGAAAAACATAAGAAACTTCCAGAGGTGGCTGGGGACATTTTAAACTGAGTGGAGGGCGTAAACATTTTGGATGAGTACCATTGGGGGCACTGGCCCCGTACCACCTTGTGAACGACTCCATGGAAGAAAAACGTAGCGCTAAATATTTCGCAACATTTACTTGATGCAAAAAATATTGCAAAGCGCATTTTATTACGCTATGCATTACATTTATTGTATGAAAATTCATATATGTAAAAAAGTATAAATACATCATTCTTTCTCCACCAGGACACGACTAGACCGTGGTTCCTGTTACACTCAGAATTTTTTACATCCACAGTCAATGAGATGTTTATAAGAAATGTCATATTTCATTTGGGTCAGTGCACCCCACTGGTTCCTGAAACCGACACAACTCCCACTTAGTTATACGAGAAACATGGAAAGACATCCACAGCTCTGTGTTTCTCAGCAGTGCCATCCGGAGCCCACAGTGTTACCAAATTATACCATGCACTGTAAACAGCAGGATTTTGTTGAAAATGAGTTCACAGATCTGTTCTGCATATGCATGCAAGCACATCGCTTTTTCATGAGATGTCCCCAGTTCTTCAGGGCAACAAATCGCGCTTTTCATTTCCATATCTCTAGCTCTATATCTATTGCTATATGCTACGTCTATATCTATCTATCTATCTATCTATCTATCTATCTATCTATCTATCTATCTATCTATCTATCTATCTATCTATCTATCTATCATTATTAATTGTTTGTTTTGGTTAATTCAAACCCTATCAAAATATATGCAATCAGTTAAAATACAATATAAATAACTATATGTCTCTGTCTAATCCCATTTATTTCTGTCACTTGACATCTATCTATCTATCTATCTATCTATCTATCTATCTATCTATCTATCTATCATTATTAATTGTTTGTTTTGGTTAATTCAAACCCTATCAAAATATATGCAATCAGTTAAAATACAATATAAATAACTATATGTCTCTGTCTAATCCCATTTATTTCTGTCACTTGACATCTATCTATCTATCTATCTATCTATCTATCTATCTATCTATCTATCTATCTATCTATCTATCTATCTATCTATCTATCTATCTATCTATCTATCTATCTATCTATCTATTTATCTATCCATCCTTCCATCCATCCATCCATCCATCCATTTATCTATCTATCTATCTCTCTATCTATCTATCTATCTATCTATCTATCTATCTATCTATCTATCTATCTATCTATCTATCTATCTATCTATCTATCTATCTATCTCTCTCTAACTATCAATCTATCTACCTCTTATTATTAATATTAATATTATTATTATCAGTTAATTTATATTAAGGCAGACCATATAAATGCAATTTCAATCAATTAAAATATAATGAAAATATATAATTACATTCTCCCAAATTGACAATGTAATAACATGTTGACAACATAAATATCCATTATCCAACAGCATTATGGTTTTATAAACATTGTTTTTTATCAATATAAATTGCATTTTCAAAAACATAAGGCAGTGTACTAAAATATTCGCAATGTAAAATATTCAGATGGGCATGAGTTTCCACCACATTTTCTAGACAGAATCGACACTGAGTCAAAACAGCAGAAGTACATCTGCCAGTTCTTTGGTAAGTTTTTATGAGACACAATCACAGTGTCAAATACATTGGGCCTTATTTATGAGGCCGTGCGTCACTATTACGCCACCAGTGCGTCACTTTTTGTGACGCAGCAGCGGCGTAAAAAATGTGCCTTGTTGCACCATATTTACAAACTGACGCATCTAGGTAGATGCGTCACTTTGTAAACCCCTGCGCCACATTATACCCGCGCCAGGTATAATGTATGCAGAGGGGGTTCTGATGCAAGAAAGGGTCATAGAAGTGACGCAGTGAAATCTATAAGATTTCACTGAGTCACTTCTAGGACGCAGATGCATCAATATCTTACGCCTGCCTCACAGCAGGCGTAAGTCTGACGCAGGCCCTTGCACATGGGGCTTGCCCCATGTGAAAGGATACATTGCTGGAGCTGCGTCAATTTTGTGACACACTCCAGCAATGCGTCACTTTTGCGCCATACAGATCTGTCAGAAATACTGACGTATCTATAACTCCTTGCGACATGATGCATCATACAGTAAATATGATGCATCAATCATGTCGCAAGGAGGGTGCACTGAGAAGTGACGCATCTCTGCTTTCAATGCGTCACTTCTCATAAATGAGGCACATTGTTCTCGATTATGAAGCAAGCATTACTATCAGATAAGCAGGTAGACCATTTCCTTCCTGCCCCTCGAGGTATTGGAGGCAAGTTCCATTATGTCAGCTACTTTACTTAGCTCAGGTAACTTACGATTCAAGGATAGCTTCGAACATAACTATGTTAAGTGCTGGATCTGCCCAATAGGTTTCACATTCTGACAAGAGAAGCCAGCCATTGCAGAGGGAAGGAAACGTACTCATCCTTGACTCTTACTGCTGCGTAAACCTCTGAGATATAATAGTGGCTCCTCCCAGGCTTGGCTTAGGTAGAACACTGGGGCAATCAGCCAGGAGCACCATTCTGAGACTAGATTATATGCCAATCTAACAGCACTTGTTGGATTCATAGGCGGAAGATGCGCACTTCAACTTCACTAATAGGAAGCTTAATAGGAAGCTAATATGAAGATCTTAAAACCAGACTGGTGTATTGTACTTAATAGTAGGTATGGGTTTGATTATATATACTTTTAGAAATGGGAGTGCAGTAGCGACCCCAAATTTCATGTTAAATCAAACTGCTACTAATATTGTTGGGCTTTATGTACTAGAAATCTTACAACCAGGAATGTGAGGAATCAATTATTGAGCCAAGATGTTTAGTCTTATATACTATTTGGAGCTTTATTCCATTACAAGAGCAACACAAGTTTTATGAACTTTGCCAGAGCAATGGTCTGTGTTTCAGTAGACTGATGCAGCAGAAGCCTATATTAGTTTCAAGTGAACACTGCAAGCCAATCATGGTGTGGTCCACCAGAATAATATGGTAAGCATGTCTGACCGCACTGACTTTCACACACGCACATTTTGAAGGAAAAAGATGGCATACTTTTGGGTTGGTATTCAGGTCACACACCGCAGAGCATAAACAAAGGCGCAAGCACACATCTTGTTTTCCATTCCTTTTGTAGCTGATTTTACAACTCTCTTGACAATTCAGAAATCTAACTCTACCCCCAATTTGAGTAGTATATATCTTTATAACTATCTCTCCTACCCATATATTTCAGTCAATATATCAACCTATCTCCAGGAAGATCTGCCTCTGACTCCATTTTTCACAATATTTTTCTATCTGTCTCTTGCTGTCTATCTGCCTCTACTTCTGTCTGTCTGCGCCTCTCTCTCCTTGTGTCTCCCTTTCTGACTCTGTTTGTCTAATCCTACATCAGTTTAAATCAAATTGTGCCCCTGCATTTGCAGGGGTAGTGTGCATCCCGGGCAGCAGGTAAAAAGGTCTCCTCTTCTCAGTAGGGTCGGACAGGGAACCCAAAGCAAACCTGGCACATTATGTCAGACCAGCCTCTGTACGGTGCATAGTGAGTGCAGCTAGCGAGCATGACCACTACAAAAAGGGTTGGGTGGCATGGGGGATTTGGGCGTTCTCCCCCAAGAGAATTTGGGCAAAATGGTGAATTCTACAACACATTTTTCATATTATATTCAATTGAATTAGCTTTTAAAACATTGTAAATAATGACCTTGCAGTGCCCCAAGATACAACAATCTTTGTTGGCGCTCTTCGATGATTTCCTCACTACCACCCTCCAAAAGTGCCTCTAAACTCTCCACAGCCCCTCACTCGCATGTATTTAATTTGTTCTGTAGCACCTCTCATACCATTTTAGGGTGTTGGGCACTATACATCACACACAAATACAGAGACAATGAATAATACATGTGAAATCAATGCATAGAAAATGTTACAAAGACAAATGGAAATACAAGGTGTAGGATTCACGTCATCCCTACTGGTAGGTATCTTTTAAGAGTCTTTGAATTGGAGAAGCACAAACTCACAATTCAGAATGTAACACAGTGGTTAGGGTTGGCTTTGCTAATAAGAACTTATTTTTAATCTAACAAACCCTTCATTAGGGTAATGGAATACTAAAAAAAAGATTACTTTCTAACCTGTTCATGTATATTGCATGCAGCTCTTTGATGACACTTCATAGATCACTGTGCTTGATTATGATTGCAATTTATGAACTGCACAGTAACAAAAGGGTCTTTGTGGCAAAAGCAGTAACCCTCTATGTTCGAAGATTGTACATGTATCTCTCACACAAGGAGTGATTCCTGACTGCCTCAAGTTTGGGCAAGTCACCCCATCCCAAAGAAACCTAAGGCAGACTTATCTGACTCTAACAACTTCTGACCAATCTCCAATATCATGACTTTGTCCAAACTTCTTGAGAAGTATCTTGATACACAACTCTGCAACTACATTGAGCATTCTCAACTTCTCCACCAACACCAATCGAGCTTCAGATCTGGTCACAGTACCAAATCTGCATTAACACACATAGTAAATGATACCTTAAGAATACATGACCAAAATAAACCTTGCCAAATTATTCAGCTGGATCTTTCCTCAGCGGTTGACAAGGTCAAACCCGACAAACTAATCAACCTTTTAGAAACAAGGATGGGTTTATCAGGTCCAGTCCTAAACTGGTTTGCCTCTTTCCTTCAAATTAGATATCAAATAATCCAAATCAGCAATGACCATTCCAACAGTAAGCCGGACTCTGTTAGAGTTCCACAAGGATACAGACTCTCACCCACTCTCTTCAACCTCTCACCAAAATTCTGAAAAAATCTGACATTCAATATCATATGCACACGGATGATGCCCAACTGTAAATGAAAATCTCCTTTCCGGATAACATAAATACCCTCAACCATGTCCTTTTGGGAACTCAGCAGTGGTTTTTTCACAAGCATCTCATGTTAAATACACTCAAAACAGATTTCCTCCTGATTGACTACCCAACCACACTGCACCCATTCAGGACTGGCTCAAGCAACTAACAGCCCTCAATTGCACCCTTCATGTTCTGAGCTCCTCTAGATCACTTGGCTTAATCCTGGACAAATGTCTGAATATGTAAGATCACATCAGCCCACCAACATGAGGAGCCAAACACCAACTATGCACACTAAGGAAAATCAAACCTTTCCTGTCACCTACTGACCTGAAACAAGCTGACCAATCCCTAATTATTTCCCATTTAGATTAGCTACTCTGGCAGGGCTACCCAAAGCTAATCTGGCCCTTTTAAGGGCCACTCTGAACTCAGCTGCCAGACTCATCACCAGCTCAAGAAAGCATGACCACATCACACCGGACCTACTCCATACCAACTGGCTCTCCATCGATTCAAGGATCGGCTATAAAATAGCCTGCCTAACGCACAAAGCGCTCCATCAGAACACACCCACTTACCTTGCAAATGAACTTGAGCTAACGGGTGGGAATCGCGAACTAAGAAGTTCACTCACTCTACTGCTGAAACCACCAAAGTTTAAAAAAAAGATAACTTACAGATGTGCCTTCTCAGGGCTTGCTCTGAGAATTTGGAACCCTCTCCCACCAGAAATTAGAATGAACCCCTTGACCTATGCATTTAAAAAAGAAGTCAAAGGTTTGCTCTGGAATAGTTACCTGTGACATTAGTCCCTTAGCCTTTCAAACTAAGGGGCGTTAAACTACAACCCTTTATTCCTTGTCCACTATGCACTCTTCATCTTTTTAACTGTTTACATGCCTACTTTGTCTCCACTGGTTCATCTACTGCAGAAGTTTAGCTATCTTTTATTTCCTCCTGTACCAGCCTACCAGCTGCATGTTGTACAGCGCTCTGATACCCTGCCAGGTCTTGTTCGGTCTCTATAAAACTTTTTAAATAAATAAATGAAAATGCACAAACAATACTGTTCTGTTATTTGCATGGTACACATTCTTTGCAGCAGGCACAGTAACCCTATGTGCTACCTTAGATGAGTCAAAACTGCCACTAGACAAAAATCCAATCTCTCTCCAGCAGGTAGATTAATCATCAGGGTTATCTTGATACTTTTATTGTTGTCTGAAAACTACTGGATATATGAGGAACTCTGCAGCAGGTGCTTTCAAAACTGCTTCACTGCTACAAAAATGGGTGCCAGTAAAAAAAACGACCCCCCCACACCAGTCCAGCCTTGCTGCTCCACCTTTCTTACCTTTTGCTTGTTTTTTGGCACATACTTGAGTTTGCTGGAACATTCTGTCGCTCATCAGCAGGATGTGCGCTTCTTTCACATTGTGGAACTGTTTTCAGAATGTACTTTATAGACCAGGGTCTGAAAGTTATAGTTTAACTTTGCGGGCTATGATTAAGGATGTCTATGTGGCTGAGGCACATATGTTTTTTCTGACCGCATCAAATTATACCCCTATTCTTGATTATGCCCCCCTTTAAAAGCTTAACACTTGCATTGTTTTTTCTTTATTTATATTTACATTACTAATTAAATGTGTATTTTACACCACATCTTTCAAAATACTATACTCTGTCAAATCATCAGTTTGCCTAACTACCTCTAATAGTGTTTGCATGGGATTGCACTTGATTATCACAGTTCACACCATTGACTAACATTCAAACTGTACAGCTCACGGTCCCCATTGCACTTCTCTTCACACCAACTCTCTCAGGATAATGTGTTACCTTGTTTGATCCAAGTTTATCTCTTCTTTTACTCCCTTTGCGAAGTTTCTTTACATTTAGCCTGTCACAGCAAGCCTTTAACTGTACCCCAGTTTTGTAATGTCTGCCTACTCATCAACTCCAAGAATACCCTTTTTCACACTTCACCGTATATCGTTGAAATGGTTACAGGATATTTTTCTTAAAATGACGAATACTTAAAAGAAAAAAAAATAAGAATATATATATATATATATATATATATACATATATATATGTATATATATTTAAATATATATATACATATATGTATATATATACATATATATATATATATATATATATATATATATATATATATATATATATATATATATATATATATATGGTTTTCTTGATGTTTTAACAATTGCCCTGCTTTTCAATTAGAAACTCTTTTCTTTTATGAAAAGGATGTGACATCAGAGGAGAAGAGAATCAAAAACAATTCTCAACAGTTGGAAAGCCCAGGTTTTACACTGAGTTGCAACAAAATACCAGGCCACACAGAAAAATAATTAACCCGTTCGGCGCTTATGGCGGAACCGTTCCGTCACGCGCCTCGGGTGAGCTGTGCTAGTGACGGAACGATTCCGTCACGGCCCGCTCGGCGCGCCTGCGCGGCGCTGATTTCGCGCCTGCGCGGCACGTTCTATTGAGCGGTCGCGTTCGTGACGGAACCGTTCCGTCACTAGCACAGCTCACCCGAGGCGCGTGATGGAGCGGTTCCGTCACAAGCGCAGGTGAGCCGTGCGGCCCCCCCCACCCCCTGGCACTGCGGCGGAATTGCCGCCGCAGTGAAGGGGTTAAAAGACAATTGTCATTTCAGCTGACCGGGGTACTTGGTAGAATAGGGTCAGTTGAAGCACAGTTGTAAAATACATAAACTTAAATACAGTTTATATAGTTTGTCTCTACATACAGATGACTACGGAGTCTAGACACATGTCGGAAACAAGCCATTTTTCATTGAGAGCATTTAAAGCGTAAAAGAGCTTATCAGCAGAGTATGCCATCTCCCAAGCATTGCATATACCTGGATGCTCATTTGCATGTCACGACTGTTTATCCTTTTTTCAACCTTATTGCTCCTCTATTCAGCCAATAAACTTTTCAAGTGCTTCATGCTCATAGTTCACACCTACATGTTTGTGCTCTTCTTCATGGATCATTGGCAGACTGTTGCTGTTCACCTGCAAGTCTTTGGTTATCCTCAGAAACCTGTTAGGAAGCTGCGAGGTGGGTAAAGGCGTCATACTTTAAAGCCGCCCAGTCTAAGTGCTGCTTGTGAGTAGAGAGGATGGCCGGGTAGAACAGGTATTAGTGAAGCCTTAAGAAAGGTTTCACTTTTCCCGGAATTTGCTATATGTTACGCCACCTTACAATGAACTACAGGACCCACCATAACCCTCTTTTCACTTGCAGGGGTTGGAGATGTTTGCATCCTTGTTTTATTTATTTATAAAGTTTTGTATAGCGCGAACTTGATCCCGAAGGTTATCAGAGTACTTTACAATTTGAGGCAATTAAATAACTTCCCACCCAATTCCCCTATAAACCCACATCCCACTATGGAACTAAAAATGCAAAATTAGAACAAAAAAATGTAATAACTACTAAAAATTTTACACAGATAATAAAAACAAAAAACAAATCTAGTATGAATGGATGAGGAAAACCTTTATTTAGACATTTAAGTCCTTGAAAGTGCATTTCAACATAGTATTTAAACGTATTTCATTAAAGCGTTATTACAATACAGACATCTATAGAAAGGAACAATCTAGAGTGCTCCTAATATACCAGGTAAAGTGCAGGCATTGGAGGGCCACATTGGCCCAACCTGGGATGTAACTCTGAGTCTGTTATGTCGGAGTGGTGATTACGCGAACCTGTTACCAGCTGAGTTTCTATTTAAACCCCAAAGTGCAACCTTTAAAAGACGTGATCGGCAAACATGCATGTAATACAAATATTGATTAGCGGCTTTCTCAAAAACTTCTTTTAAAGACAGGTTTTTATTAACAGTAAAGAGAGGCTGCAATTCTCACGATTCTAATTTCACTGCTGTAAGTTTTACAAAGTTACGAAAATTACTATTTAAGGTAGGGGCCGTTGCCTTGAAGCAGGCGATTACCACCTGCCTTAGGTTAAAAGTGTTCTTGTAAACCTCCTTCATTCGAGAAGCAGGCCTGGGCACAGGGCCATTCTGTGGGTGATGTCCTCCTCCTCAGTCTTACACAATCTGCAATGAAGGTTGTTGGTGGTTCTGAGCCAAGGCACCGCATAGATAAGACCTGGGAGGGAACCAAAACAGTGTCCATTAAAGAGCTTTTTTAACTGCACTGGCCATCCATATTTTAGGTAGGGCTGGGGGTTAAGAACCTTGGGGCATATTATCAAGCCTGTGCGCTAAAATTATCGCCGCTTTATCGGCCGAAAACGGCCGATAAAGCGGCGATAATGGGCTTGATAATATGCTCTATGGAATTCCAATCGAAGCCCATGTTAGATGTGAAGACATCTAACATGGGCTTCGATTGGAATTCCACAGAGCATATTATCAAGCCCATTATCGCCGCTTTATCGGCCGTTTTCGGCCGATAAAGCGGCGATAATTTTAGCGCACAGGCTTGATAATATGCCCCCTTGTATTTACCTAGGATGGTCCATGAATGCGATCAGGCTGAGACGGGCTCTTTGCCTTTCAGCTTAGATGTTTCAGAACACTATCGACTGCCTTTTTTTTCAAATTGCATTTATTTGATTTTATCAGTATACATACAGCAAAGGAGCATAGTGTCTTGTGAACTATATATCAGAATCATGCGATTGACTTCAACATATTCCCATAACATGCTCATCACAGGATCAGGTATTGAGTGTCCCGCTAACTATCTCCAGCTGTGTACAATAGAATAGATTTGTATTACAAAGATAACCAAAAGCAAAATAGAATAATACAAAAAGGTGGAATATGCATAAACCAGAGTCAACAGATTTATTGAGATTATACAGTTGTAAATTGGGGCGATGACATAGCGGCGAGGGTCGGTTCTGCATGATACCAGGCTGGGAGCGAGTCAACCCAAAGGATTAGTTCTGGAACAAATGAAGAGCAGGGGTACGAGGGTGGCATTAACGCTGTGGCAGACCTACTGCTAGATATGGCACCAGTAGGCCCCATATGTAATCAAACTCTTTCAGGGAATCTGTAAGTTTATCCGTCAGGTGCTCCATGGTTAGGCTCTGCCAGAAGTTATGTTATGTTATGTTATGTTATGTTATAAAATATTTTATTACGCGCTCTGCTACTACAAAGTATCCTGGCGCGATATGTAGGCACTAACTGACCCAGTCCAAAAAGAAAGAAGCAGAGATCTAGATACTAAGATTAAAAAGATGGGTTTTTAGCCCTTTCTTAAATCCTGCCAATGTGGTTGCTGATCGCAGAGAGAGCGGCAAGGCATTCCAGGCCCGTGCTGTTTGGACTGAAATTGACTGACCGCCCAGTCTCGCATATCTGATTTTAGGCATAGACATCAGACGAAGATTGGCTGATCGAAGAGCACGATGGGGCGTGTAAAAGGAAAACCTCTTGTGCAAATATTGTGGGCCTTGCTGATGCAGGGCCCGAAAGGCCAGAACCAATGATTTAAACATAATGCGATGCGCCACAGGGAGCCAGTGAAGCTCACGAAGATGGGCACGCGCACTAGTTCTTCGAGGAAGATGGAACAGAAGTCGTACGGCCGCGTTCTGAATAATCTGCATTCGCTTGACCAGGTATTTGGGGAGACCACTGTAGAGAGCATTGGCATAGTCAAGCCTAGACAGAATCAGAGCACGCAAAACAGTCTCCTTCGCCTCCCTATGGAGAAGTGGACGGAATCGCTTGAGAGACTTTAAGGTGGCAAAACAGGTTGCAGTAAGTTTTTTTAGATGGGCTTCAAACTTAAGATCCTGTCCAAACCAGACCCCCAGGTTTTTAGCCGGCCTCCATGGTGGCTAGGACATGCAAAATCAGTCGGCCAAATAAGCTCTCTAAAATTGGCCGGAAAATTGCCATAGAATAGTAGCTCAGACTTGTCCTCGTTGCATTTAAGCTGGGCTGAGACAAGCCAACGGAAGACATTGGTCAAACAGGAACAGACTGTCTGAGCGTCTAAGCAGTCCTTAGGCAGTGAACGTGCCATTGTGAAATAGAAGTGGCCACTGGTTTCTTCCATGCAGCTGCTAATGCCATCTTGGCTGCACACAGGCACAACCACATTACGGATCTTTCACCCATTGTTTGATGTTTTAACGAAACATCCTGCAGTCCTAGAAAGACAAACTCAGGTGTCTGGGGCAAGGGATAACCCAAGATATCTCTCATTTGGGCCAAGATCTCATCCCAATATGGCTTAATCGAGGAGCAGTCACACCATATATGCTTGAAGTCCCCCAAAAGTCCACATCCCCTCCAGCAGTGATCTGGGGTAACTGGGTCGATCTTGTGGAGGTTTGCGTGATTTATATTTAGTTGCATCTTTTAATAGTGCGTTCCATTGTTTTGTAGTGACTGAATTACCCAAAACCCGCTCCCATAGGATCCTATATCTTGGTGTGTGAGAGGGGCTGTTGAACTAAGTAGAGCATAGAGAAGTGAAATAGTTCCTTAAGAATCCCCACCCTTGGCGCACAAATTGCTCAGTCAGAATTAGGTCTCTGGTGGCTGCTTGCCTGAAGTCTGAAGTTGGGTTGCATCACCCAGTGGACCAATTGGTTGTAGTGAAATCTCTTTGTGTTAGGGAAGTTAAAGTCCCTGCAGCAATTGTCAAATGAAAGTATATCCAAACCATGGAACAAGTCTGAGATAGTTAGACACACTCCCTCCCTACATAAGTAGGAGGGATCTCTGTGAGAGCTAGTAAGATAGTCTTATTAAAGTGAATGGGGTGTACGGGGTAGGGAAGGTCATGCGCTTTCTCTGCCGGGTGGTTACATCCCTGACTTTTAAGGTGGTTCTAGTCGGAGTACTCAAAAATACATTAGGGTGTCTAGAATCCCTAGGTTGCCAAATAAGATCCCATATTGATCTATCTGTAACCGCCCTGTCGATGTGGAACCGTGTTTCTCTGACACCCTCAGAGACTATTCAGAAATCACCCAGAGTTGGGCAGCTCTATAATATGTTTAAAACAGCGGGAGTGAGAGCCCTCCCTCCTGTTTAGGAAGCGTTAGCAATTTATTAGAGTGAGGGACCCTGCAGGTCTGTCAGATGAATTTAGTAGTTTGGGATCGCAAACTGGTTTGCAAATTGGTTTTCAACCTATAAGGTGAGGCCTTAGAAGAGATCTATACCAGTGGCAGGATCATCATCTTAATCACATTAATCCTACCAGTCAATGTTAGATACATTAGAGTCCATCTTTTTAACTCTTGTTGCAACTGGCAAAGGAGGGGCGGGTAATTAGCTTTGCAGAGATCTACAACCCGAGGTGTAATATTTATGCCTAAATAGATCATCTCCTTATGTGCTGGCTGAAAAGGCGTACTGGAAGCCAGGGTTCTCATATTGTCCTCCGGAACCATCAGATTAAGTAGAAAAGGCTTGGTAAGATTCACCTTATAGCCAACCACTGGTTCATACCTCTGAAATTTTGTCTGTAGCCCTAAAAGTGAGTTCTGTGGGGAGGTAAGTGTCAGAAGTATATCATCTGTGAATATGGAAATCATATGGTCATTCGATCCAAAAGGGATACCGTGTCTACAAGGGGAGGCTGTTATTTTTGCCGCTAAGGGTTCAATGCTTATGGCAAAGAGAAGGGTAGAGAGCGGGCAACCCTGCCCTGTATTCCTTTCTAGTGAGAACGATTCAGAGACTGTTCTATTAACCATGACCCTTGAGCGGGGATGAGCAAAGTTAGCTTGAATCATCATCACAACGTTATCCCCCAGTTCGGAGCAACGAAGAGTAGCGAAAGGAAACATCCAATCCACTCGGTCAAACAACTTGTCTGCATCTAACGCCAGTAGCACCACAGATATTTTCTTCTTTTCCACTTTCTCGATTAAGTGGACCACTCATCGTAGATTATCAAGGGATGGTCTCCCCTTAATAAATCCTGATTGATCATGATGTATTAAATCTAACAGTAAACCTTCCAGCCTGGTAGCTAGAACTTTAGTATAAAGCTTGGCATCTAAATGTAAAATGGCAATCAGCCTATATGAGGCACATAGACTAGGGTGCTTCCCAGATTTAGGGAGAACTGTGATGAGTGTTTCTTCCATAGATGGCGTGACTGCTTGTGTCTCTCTTAAAGAATTAAAGAGAGAAGTCAAGTTGGGGGGGCAGATTTGCACTAAAGGTTTTGTCAAATTGGGCCATGAGCCCATCTGGGCCTGGGGATTTGTGCTGTTTCAGTGGGTCAGTTGCCAGCTGCACCTCCTCCATCTGTATGTGGCTACCTCCTTCCCAAGCAACATTACTTCCCTGCACTTGAGCTCCAAAAACTTCTCCCTTATTGGTGACCTTATCTACATCTAGACGACCCTTCCAATGCAACATGTAGGAACTTCATTGCGGATTTAGTTGCTCTTAATATCAACTTACATAACTCTGGCCCCACACATAAGGCTGGCCATCTGCTGGACCTAATTTTTTCCAGTCTCCCTGATATTATATGCTATCCTGCAACCCCCATTTGTTGGTCGGACCATTTTCTCTGCAACTTAGTCTCACTTTGCCTGCCCCGGCCACACCTTCCTTTTCTCCTCTGATGACCTCAAAAAGGAACTGGAAAAAACTCGACCTAGTTGAACTGAACAACGCTCTATGTTCCGACATCCCATCTGCGAACCTACTACCTGACGTTCTTGCCATAAAGACCGAGCATTGGCTTCTCAATGCCATAGATCATTGTAATACATCTATGTTAAGGCTAGGAAAAATTATCAAAACTTATGTAAAACGATGAAAGTCAACTTTATCTCTAAAACCATCACCGATGCCACCAATCGTTCAAAAACTCTTTTTGGAGTGGTAAAGGAATTGGCAGGTTCTAAAACTGTCGCTAATCCTCAACCATTGAGTGACCACCAATGTGACAATCTTGCCCAATTCTTCACGAACAAAATTGAAAAAATTCATAAGGAAATGGCGAACTCGTATTTAACCGGACCTCTACTGGCCCATTCCAGAACGTCGGCCTTGATCTCACCCTTACCAGTGATCATACCGCCTCAGACCAGGAGGCCACAATAAAGCTCCCTGCTCCTACAGCTCACTTAAATTGCTGGCCACTCCTAAATATTGATGAATTCAAAACTATTTTAAATAGAGTAAAATCCAACTCGCCCAAAGATCCCCTGCCTATTACCATTATGAAACAAATAGATACCCGCCACTTGTCAATGAACCTTAACTCTCTTGATGCTTCCTTGCGTGAATCCTTTGTACCTGCACAGTGGAAACACGCAATGGTCACCCCCCTTTTGAAAAAACCTATGGCTGATCCCGAAGTTCTCACTAACTACAGACCCATTTCCCTCCTTCCAGCCTTTTCTAAAATACTTGAAAGGCATGTCCATTCTCTTCTCTCACAGTTTGTCAATACTAACAACTCCCTCCAGCCTTCCCAATCAGGATTCCGCTCTGGTTTTTCCACAGAGACAGCACTTTTAGGTGCACTGAGAGGCTTCGTCATTACCTCGATGAAGGTCAGACAGTCGCATTCATTCTGCTGGACCTGAGTGCGGCTTTTGACACCATCTCTCATATATAGCTTATCCACACCTTGAAATCCTTTGGCATATGTGGCTCTGCCTTGGATTGTTTCATCTCCTTTCTGGACTCGCGTAAAATTCCAAATCTTTTCGGCTACAGCTTGTTCAAAAACCTTATGCATCACCTCATGGGGTGCCTCAGGGCTCAATCTTGAGCCCATTGCTTTTTAACCTGTATGTCAGGCCTTTGGCAGACATCGCGGACCATGCTGGCCTTACTCTTTTCACATACGCTGATGATTCCCAGATTGTTTTCTCCCTTTCTAATTCCAACCCTTTAGCACCCTCCTGTTTAAACAAGGCCTCAGGAACATTTCAACTTGGATGACCAAAAATCATCTGAAGTTGAATGGTGAGAAGACTGAGGTTCTTATCCTAGGTAAGCAGAAAGACCTATGGTGTCCGTCTCACTGGCCGGACGAGATGGGTAACCTTCCTAAGGCAACTAGCCATGTTCGGAATCTGGGCGTCATTGTAGACAACTCATTGTCCATGAATCAACAAACCATTAAATTGACAGCACTATGCTTTACCATACTAAAATGGTATAAGAACATTTTATTGATGCTGCCTATTTTTACCCAAAAAACCGTTGTCCATACCCTCGTTACTTCATGGCTCGACTACGGCAACATCCTATATCTGGGCTGTAATAAGGCCGTGATCCGCAGACTCCAGCTAGTTCAGAATTCTGCAGCAAGACTCCTTTGCCCAGACTCTCCCCCATTGCTGGACATTTGAGGGACCTACATTGGCTCAGGGTGGAGAACCGTATCAAGTTCAAAGCCCTGAGCTATATGTTTAGAATCAAGGCAGGTACTGCCCCTCAATATCTTCAAGCGCTTGTCTGTCCCTATGTTCTATACCGCCAACTAAGATCTATAACCAAGGGCAACTTTGTTGTACCCAGGGTTAAACTCTCTAGAATGGGTGGGAGACCATTTTACTACCTAGGCCCTTCCCTCTGGAACACCTTGCCTTCTACCATTTGCAAGGAAACTAACTACATCCACTTTCGCAAAATTCTTAAGACCTGGCTCTTTAACCAATAATTCCTGCTCACTGTCCTGGTTTTTTCTCGTTGTCCGTTATGGCGCCGGCAAACCCTTTTTGGGTAGCTGAGCACCTTACAAATCCTAAATAATAATAATAATAATAATAATAATTGCTCTTTGAGCCTCTCAAGCGTGGGGTGATTCAAGTAATCTAGTGATTGGGTGATGGGGACAGTATCTTTACCTGCCATCAGCCAGCGGATGTATGCCGTGGGTCAGTTCACTAGTAAACCGGAGCTCATATGGCCACCAAAGGGGTCATGGTTCAAAATGGCCTCATTTTGATGTCCTCTCAGCCAGGGGCCATCTCTCCAAACAGCTCTTCATGCACTGGAGGTTGGGGCCAGCACTTTGCCTCCTCACTCAGTGTGGCAATGCCTCCACCTTAATGCCATCTTGTCGCATATATGGCAATTATGAGGTTCCCCAAGCCATTGGTTCTGCATGGGCCCTTGCCCTTATCAGCCCTCATGCCTCTCACCTTTTGTCTGGTTCCCCGAGCGGCAGAAGCTGTCTCCGAGGAAGGCCACGGCATCCCCGTGTGGCGGCGCCATATTTAGGCCACGCAAATGCAGTTGTGGCACCGTCCGGGCATCGCTGAGCAGGATAAGCGGCAATGAGCCTCTCCTTCAGGCAAACACAGTGAAGACAGCCGACGGCCGGATCTTGTGCTCTCTGACCGTCCACTCCTGCGTCGGTACTAGAAGATGCGCATTTCCTCCTGCGCCATGAAACCTCCAGCGCCGTATCATCGGCTCGCCATCCCCGGCCCACCAGTCAGTAGTGCCGGGGGTCAGCACTCAGCTCACCCACGAGGTGTCCCACATGCAGCCCCTCCGACTCTATCTATTTTACCAGAGTTTACATACCTGGGAGGTTTTCTCAAGCAGTGAAGAGTGGAGCCGATAAGGATTATGTCTGATAAGCCATCACAGTTCTTAACTGCTTTTTCAAATGATTCTGGAGGCAGAGTGCTTTACCACATGGATGAACAGCCCGATCATCAATCCCCTGGCCTAAGTACGGCCAGGATGGCGAATTTTAATTTGTTTGTACTTCATGCCAGAGAGCCTGGCATAGTTGGTTATCCATCAATGACAATACACTTCCATTAATGTAGGCCCCTTTCTTGCAATTGTTTAGTAAACCAAACTCTAGTCTTATCTGAGCCGGTGAGGCATTGCACGGAAGTCAAAAAAGTGATCTACATATTTATGCGATGATTGTGTTTAAGGTAGGTGCTTCTCTGCCTCGTAGGGCCTCACCCCGTAGGAGATACACTCTGGAAGTTTTGCTGCAATTATTTTTACCGGAGGCAAGTAATTAGGCCCTCCTAAGGATCTCTGGAAGGTGCTGAATGCAAGGATTAGATTGTTACCTTTCTTCTGCTAATCCTCTGTGTGTTCGAGGAAGGAGGAATTATCGTCAAATAGTACTCCGAGGTATCTGTAGGCTTTGACCATCTCCAGTAGACGACCTTGTAGATAACAACTGTGAGGTTTCCACTTTCTATTACTCACTTCCAACACCTTGTTTTTTAAAAATCATTTATTGGCATCCAGTTGGCAAATATTAGATAACTTGTTGATGAGTTGTTGCAGGCCGATTTTTGTTTGGCTTAATAATATCACATCATCTGCATATAAGGGATTCAAGATGTGCATGTCTCCTAGTCTTGGGGATGCGCATTTACTCCGTTCAAGGCTACAGTCAAGTCGGCCAGGAAGAGATTAAATTGGTATGGTGCCAACACGCCTCTATTTTAAGCCTTGGGTGGTGTCTATTAGGTTGTATGATGGAATCATGCACGCTATTACCACATATGCCTTTTCTATGCGGTTGTTACAATGAGGTCCCATTTCAACATGGTACCTTTTCCATTCTTATCTTTACCACGCATATGTCTTTACCACACATTCCTTTACAACAAATGTCATTCTAAAGGCATGATTGGCAAAGGAATATGGGTGGTAAAGGTAATGTGTGACCACAGGAATGCTTTGTAACTGCTGGTACCCTCCACAGCCCCTTCCATGCCCCCAAGCCCTATTCATCACTCCTCCCTTCTCATCCAGCCCGGAGAATCATCTTGCCTCCAGCCCTGAGCCCTAAAAGCCAGCCATGAAACGACCCCCCTCCCTTAGCCCTGAGCCCCCTTAGCCCTGAGCCCTAAAACCGGCCTCCCAGCCCTAAAAACACCCCAGACCCTTTACCTGAGCCCTAACACTACTCTGCAGCACTGGACAGAAAGGCAGCAGGCAAAGAAGCTTTAAAGCCTCCCCTCGAGCACTGCACAGGCAAGAAGAAGGAATCCCTCCAAGTGTCTCCAACATCTCCCACCCCTGCCCATTCGCTCAGAGTCTAGAGCGCTGACTACATTTACCACGCATATGCCTTTATCACCTTTAAAACGATGTTTATTGTAAAGGTATGTGTAGTGATGAGGGACGCAAAGGTGAATTTCCAGTTTCTTTATTGCTAAGTAAGTACAACAGAAAGCCGTCAGCTTGTCAACCTGGTAGCCGGCTCGCTCTGTCAACATTCCATAGCGAGCGCCTGGCTGTCCAGGGGAACGTACCAACATGTAATCAGGAGGAGGGGGGAGAGAGAGAGGAACCGGGAATGGGTTAACACATTGACTGTGGTTATAACAGTATGCATTGTAAGGCATACTCATTATTAAACCATGCGTGGTAAAGGCTATGCATGATAAAGGTAGACGAGTTGTAAGGCACACCTTTTTAAGGTGACGCATGGTAAGAGCTGTGTGCTACTGGCTGTTTCCCATCTATTTTCTTGGGCAGGAAGGAGCCATCACTTAATCTCACCCTTGCCCAGGTACCCGAGTATAGCAACTGTATTGCATTCAGTAAGCAAGCAGGGATACCCCAGTGGGGCAGTTTTGACCAGAGGAGATTGTGCTGCACACAGTCAAATACAGATTTAAAATCTACGAAGCAAAAATAGATTGATTGTTTGTTCAGCTTCTGTTTATCTATAGTGACCAATAGTGATAAAGGGTTGATTACCATGCCTCCTCCTTTTTGCAAACCCAGCTCGATTAGGGGGAACAATTTGTTTTTCTTCCGCCCAGAGTACATTTCTGTTTGAAGAAGACCTGCAAAGTGTTTGACCTCTGTGTCTAATAATGTTATAAGACAATAGTTTTCCGCGCAGTGGCGAGCGCCCCTTTAAAATGGGGGTGATGATGGATCCTTTCCACGAGTCCAGAATCGTCTCTGACTGCAGGGCACTGTTGAAAACTATCAACAGGTTGGATGCCAAAAAAGAAGGGTTTGTTTTATACAGCACTTGCGGGGTTCCATTTGGGCCAGGTGCTCCGTCTTGTCTGTGCTTGTTCATTGAGGAACATATTTGCTCTACCGTGAAACTTAGTGAAGAAGTGACTGAGTTTGGAGATGACAAATACATGGTTCTACCTCCCTACTCTTGGTTAGAAAGTGCTGTGTCCTCAGGAGGCTAAGTGAAATGCTTAGTTAAGAAACGGACCCAGTTTGCTTCTGTCAAATTAGAGCTCAAGGCAGCCATCGGGGCCCTGTTCAGATTGTTAACCAGTCTCCAGAAGTCTCTTGAATGTTTTCTTTTTAGTACGATACCGTGTTTTTGCTCAGAGGTTTTGCTTTACTTTTATTTTCTCCTCTCAGACTGTTCTATGTTATATTTTGCTTATGTCTTTGAGGTTTGCACACATTTTAGGGTTCCTTGGGTGCTTTTTGGCCAGTGTTAGAGCTTTGTTTTGGTTTTCCCTTATATTACAACAGGAGGCAGTTATGGCAATCTTTTTTAAGTATTGCAATCGCACCTTGGCGTGATTGATACTTGGACTGTTTTTTAATGAACAGACGTCCAGTAGTTTATTAGTGAAGAGTGACCACTTTAGTACTGGAGTATATTTATAGCTGTTAAGACGTTGGTTGAGGAGGTCTGAAGCAATGTCTCCGATTGACCTTACTGTGCCATCCGTCCTGCGTAGTTTCCTGTAACAAGATCCCCCGGCAAGGAGGTGGCCTCTCGGTGTAGACGGCAGTGAACCTTAAAGGCTATAATTTGTTGGCCATGGTTGATCTCGTCTGTGTTTTTGGCCTGTTATGTCGAGTTCAAATGGAGTACAGGGAATGATGCTACAGTGTAGTCAATGGAGGAGTGTGAACCCCCTGAATAGAAGGACCAAACTGGTGGTATATCTTCTTGGTACCTGTCGTTCAGGACTCTTAGCCCAAGAGATTCCAAATCTAATACTAGCAAGACAGCCTTAGCATACCTAGGTTTGTTGGTTGCAGGTGCATTGGACTGTGACTGTGCATGAACTGCGCAGATGTGGTCCTGTTACAGCGTGTCCTCTTTTGGGGTAAAGAGCCCTAGCAAGTTATTATTAAACCCCCTGTAATAAGGAGATCCAATGGGGTTGGGTCTTGTAGTCTTTCTGATATAATCTTTACCAGTTTGAAGGACATTGTTTCCCTGGACCCTGAATCAGGGTGAATATAGAGATTAATGAGCAGAAGGGGTCGCAAAGCTGCAATGTACCATATCTGGAGTGTAACTATTAGAATATTGTTGTTGTCCTGTTCCACCAGCTCACTTTCCGTCTTCAGTGCTGCGGCTTTAAAGATAGCCAATCCCCCACTTGGGTGGCAAAAATAGTTTGATTTCTGTGCTGAATTGAAGTAGCCAGCAAATCCTTCCATTGTGAATGGGCGCATTGCCCAAGTTTCTTGAAGGTGAATTGTTTGAAATTCTCCTATGAGGTTTATTAATTGCTTGTTGTGACTTTTAGTATGCGCCCCATTTATGTTCCAAAAGCACACTTTCATGGTGTTCTCTGGTTTAGGTGCTGAGTTTGAGTTGGGTGCTGCAAGTGTTTGAGGCAACTTTGTTGCAGGACATCAGAGGCTATTGCCATGTAGGGCTGCCGACAGCCAGCCTAAGTTTAGTTTAAAGGAGCTAAGCTTGCCATTTGATGAAGTTATTTCTTCCCATGGCAAAAGGGAAGGCGAAGGTGGTGCTGTTCTGACAGAAGGTTCGGGAGGACTGAGTGTGTTTGTTTCTTCCTTTCACAAACCTGCTTGCGCAAAGGCTCCTTCTGACAGATGAGTGGTGCTGTATATGCTGGAGGAAGAGGCTTCCTTATCTTGATTCCCCGGCCAGCAAAGTATCCGTTCTTTCGAAGGCCTTCCCTGGCTAGCAAGTTAGAGGACCATGTTACGAGGCTAGGCTCTTGTACGTTATCTTTCCTTGCTGGAAGGAATTTGATTGATTCAATGTCTACCGATCTTGTCTTCTTGAGAGATGGAATTGCCCTCAGAAGTTTTAGGATGTTACCACTATGAAGGATGTTGTGTCTTTCCCTGGACTGAGATTCAGAGGTGAAGATTAGATGGTTTTCTACGGTGCAAGCTATCTCTTGACCTGGGCTGTACCAATCAAGATTCGTAGGGATCATGTCAACTTGCTCTTGGGGCTGGGAGGAGTCAGTGATCTTCTTGGCGTGTTAGTTACAGTTAAAGTGTGCTGCTGGGGCAGTGCAGGTTCTCTAGTCTTGGGGTTGGTCGGCTTTTGAAGTGATTGATTTGAGAGGCTCCTTGTCTGTCACTGCTGGAGGCCGTGGGGTCCCAGGGATGGCGAGCCTCCTCCCTTTTACCTAAAACCAGATTGATGAGGCCCGAGATGGGGCTTGTTGTTGTGTATTCCAAATACCACATAGGGTGGCTCACACATCTCATGGGTGCTGCTGCTCTGAGTTGGAATGCCTGAGTGTTTGTTTTTAACTGGATACAGCTTCCTTTTTGGTACCATGCCCATACTGCTTGGGCCCTGCTCTTGCATGGGTTTTTCTTTGAGTGGTGTTCCATTCTTAGTCATGTTGCTAGTGCTAGTGCAGGAGTAAGTTACTAGACTGTTCCTTGATTTGTTTTTGGCCTCACATTGCTTTTTCCTCAGCTTTTTCTCATGGTTTTAAGGATTGCATAGCAGGAGAGGGTTGAGAAGTGCATGTGATACCCTTGCATAGAATGCTGTTCCTTTTGTTTGTGATGGAGGTGCATGACATTTCTGCTGATGTTGAGGGCTGACAGTCACCCTGTACCCTTAGTTTCCCTTTGGTCGGGGTACTAGGGACTCTGATGCTGCAGCGGTCCTAGGGTGGTTGCCCTGGTATGCTTAAGGTTTTTTTCGCGGCAGGAAACGTCCATATTTGATTTTATATTCTATTAAAGTAGACAGGACATTTGGTATAGTTGCAGATTTGTTGATCAGGGGGCACAGGTATAGTCTACATACATTGTTGCGGTATAATTTTGTGCCTGGATTATGACATTTTTAGATCAGACAACTTTTGGTCAATACCTGCAACCGAGCTTGCCATAATGTTAAGCAAATCCAATTGGATGTCCATTGTATTTGACTGGTATGTCAGGGCTTCTAACCTTAGTCAAGAGGTTCTGAATCAGAAGATCCAAAATGTCCCTGTTAGACCTGGCATCATTGGTGTTAGTCCCACTTCCATTTTGACGGATTGCCTCCTCTGTTTTGATATGTTTTTGCTGGTAATATGATTTGGGCAATACACCACTTCTATTCAGTGCCACAGTGCAAGTGCTCTCTATGTTAAATTGATGTACTGATTGGAGATTCCATAATTGGGTTATTTGATTTACCTGTCAGCCCGTAGTACAGTGCACCATGTGTGCCCAGGGCTTGTAAATCAAATGCTGCTGGTGGGCTTGCAGCACTGGTTGTGCCACCCACAGAAGCAGCTTGTAAAGTGTGTCTCAGGCCTGTCATTACAAGGCCTGTGTGCAGTCTAGCACTGTCATGTCGACTTGGCCAAGTGCACCCACTTGCCAGTCCCTAAACCTTCCCTTTGCTTCATGTTAGACACCCCTATGGTAGGCCCAAGGGCAGGGTGCATTGTAGGTATAAGGTAGGACATGCTCTGATGTGTGTAGCATGTCCTAATAGTGAATTACAGCCATTTTAGTTTTTCACTATTGCAAGGCTAGCTGTTCTCCATAGGCTAGAATGGGCAGTTAGATTATTACATTCTGATAATCCTAACTGACTCAGGAAACATGGTAGAAATTCAAATTCAGTATGCCTAAACGCAGAATGATAAAATACATATTTTCGTAACGTTGGTTTTAATATTCTGTGTTTGAAAATACCGCTTTTAGAAAGTAGGTATTTTCTTGCCTAACTGTCCAGGCCTACCTCTGCTAGGTTGTGTATTCCTTGTCTGGGTTTGTGAGTGACTGGGCTGGGGGATTCCCGGAGATAGGCTGGGGCAGCCCGTTGGTGAAAAGAGAGATCTGCATCTAGATGGGAGGGGGGAGTTGCACCTGGGACCTGAATAGGGCTGGGCCTTTCCTCAACAATGCTGGCTCCACCTTTCTGCGGCTTGTCTGATGTCTCTGCTCTGCACTGTGAAAGGAGAGAAGGAATCGTGTTAACAAAGTGCTCCAGAACTGTGCCTTCCCTCCCCTGTGCTGGCTCCACCTCCTGTGGGGCGTCTGATTTCATTGCCCTGCACAGAGAAAGGAAGAAGAGAGTCATGTAAACAAAGTGCTCAGAAACTGGTTTAGACTAGACAGAGGCCTCTCTGCCTTCAGAGAACAAAGGATTTTGAGGTATAAATATTGGGACCCTGATCCCAAGAAATTAGATCACTTCTGGAACAAGAAACCGTTTGCCAAGGAGAAGAACCAAGGAAGCTGCAGAAGTTTGACTGCCCCTCTGCCAGTGTGCTGTTTGCTGGGTTGGCCTGCAGTGGTTGCTTCATTGCCAAGAAAAGGAGAAGGAACTTTTTTATGACTTTCATCATCTACAGAATATTCGCCAAGGGCTTGAACTGTGCTAGCCTCCTGCTGAAGTCTCAGGGACAAAAAACTTAATCTCCAGCTCCCCCTGTGAATTTCCTTGCTGGGAATTCTATCTACAGACATTTGCGTGTAGCTGGGAGATGGAAGCGCGACACATCGAGAGGGAGTGTGTCGCTGCCGCAGCTGAAATCGTTGCATCGCCGGAGAAGCAAGCCTTCACCACATCTCCCTGGAAGCGTGTGTTCATCGAAGCTGCCTGCTGTCGCATCACCGGAGAAGCGTCACGCCATCGAGAGAGTCGCTATAGCATCAGCGGAGAAGCGTGTCGCAGGGCCTGTCGCGGCTCCAAAGTACAGAGTCGTCGCAAGGCTGCCAGGGCATCTATGCATCGTCATCACATTGCCGCATCAAGTGCGCCATCTTCTCGCATCGGAACTGGATCATCGCATCGCATCAAGGCGCCATCTTGCGCACCTCTACGGGCTCACAGGCCGAGAATCTACGCATCACCTCCGCACAGGTAAGGTTTACGACGCATCCCCTACTCTGCGCAAGCATTGAGGCATGACAAATCATCTCCCCCGGATCACGGAACCGACGCATCTCCCCTTTTGCGAGTCTTTTGTTTATTATACGTTACGCATCTAGGTACTTTGTTGAGAACTCTGTCACATTTATCATCAACTAGCAGCCCGTCCCGACTAAGCATGGGGGAATTTTGTGAATTCGCGATACGCGAATTTGCAGATTTGCGAATTCGCGATCTGCAAAATTCGCAAATTTGTGCGAATTTGCGGATTTTTGGTTTTTTTGCGTGTTCGCGGAGTTTTTTGCGTGTTCACTGAGTTTTTGCGTGTTTGCGGGGCTTTTTGCGTCTTCGCGAGCCGCTTGCATAGCGAAGTTACCCATGCAGTCGTTTATGGGAGAGGGAGAGAGAGATAGATAGATAGATAGATAGATAGATAGATAGATAGATAGAAAGAGAGAGAAAGAGAGGGAAAGAGAGAGGGAGAGAGAGAACGAGAGAAAGAAAGAGAGGCCGGATCTCTGAAGGGCCAGATTCCTGAGTTGCCCCTACAGAACATACAGCTTTTTATTTTTAGCAAAATGCATATGAAAATTGTGCTGTAAAGGTCTCTTTTAGTTTAACCCCTCCTGACAACTCAAAATGGGTGTATTTGCCATCCTCTCCCTTCTTCCTGTTTTTTATATCTGTAAGTGCTTCCTGATGAGGTTTAATTCCTTGGACAGGTGCCTCGTTGCCTACTTGTAACTATTCTCTGACCCTGCTTCAAGGGTCAGAGCAGGGTCAGAGAATAGTTGCAAGTAGATAACGAGGCGCCAGGAAGCAATTATCAGCAGGTGTCCAAGTTGAAGTTAATTTGTTTGTAACCCTTTTGTAAAAGGTTACAAAGAAATTAGGTTCAACTTTTGCACCTGCTGCTGTAACCCTTGCTTGTCACTGACCATGTCATGAGTGATGTAATATGTGACGTCATCAGCAGTGCATTGCACGCGCAAGTTATAGTGAGTCCAACTAATTATAACGTGTAATTTCAATGGTTTTATGTCAGTAAAATTTCCAGGTAACTCTAACTGGTGTGAAACCTATGGTTTTTTCAGTGAATTTAATAGGTTTTTTAAATGCTAATTCCTAACTATAACTGGTGTGAAACTTATGTTTTTTTCTGTGAATTTCAATTGTTTTTTAATAGCAAATATGTATAGGTATAAAAAGTGTAACATTTTAAAACAAATTTTATATTGTATAAATATGTTAATTTATAAAAAAAAATTAAATTTTTGACCCCGAGGCGCTCCTGGGGCGCGTACCGGTGAATGCACTGGTAAGCGCAATGTTACGGCACGCCCCGGGGCGCGTACCGGTGAGCGTCCGGATAGCGCTATTGCCGCGAATGAAAACCACATCGTGACGTATCGCATAGCCGCCACGCCATGCCTTGCGTCATAAGACACGTATCGCGTAGCCGCGAGATGCATCTTATGACGCACCGCGTAAGCGCCCGAGCGTATACGATCGCGCAACGTAAGCGCCCCGACGCGCTTACGCTACGCGCCCCGGGACGCGCCCAAGGGCGCGTAGCGTAAGCACGTCAAGCCATGTGACTTTAAAATAACACTTTTCATTGGTTCAGAAGTTTTTTTTTCAAAATTTTGAGAAACCCACCCATTTCTCTCACTATTGATTTGCACTTGGAGAGAGCAAGAGGTGTTCTGTGTATTTTCTCATCATTTTCCTGATCTACAGCAATGGCTGCAAGGGAGTCATCCAGCAGTGATTCAGATGCTTTTTTGCCTGAGGACCCTCCTCTCCAGAAAAAAAAGAACCACTTCATCTGGAAATTTTATGACATCCCTGAAGGACGAAAAAAAAGTTAATGCTGGTAAAGTAACCTGCAAAATATGTGGCAGTATTTTATCCAGAGGCAATCCTCAAAAAAAATATAGCTTTGGAAATGCCAATTTAATTAGGCATGTCAAAAGAAGACACCCAAATAATTATTCCAGGGAGAGTGTCAGGGAGCTGGCACGGAATTTACCAAGAGATGGCGGCAGCACCTCCACTGGTGGAGCAACACCTTCAGGAACAACACGTGAAGGAATGGTCCCTAACGTACAGCCGGTCTTTGCAGGCATTACATTTCTATGCGTGGACTGTGACGAACTGCTCTGTTATGGGGAGCAGAGCGTTGAACTCATTGCTATAAAGAGACAGGAACACCGCTGCTCTCCCAGACCCTAAATTTTCACATTTTTTTGGTCCTGTTGAGCAGTTTTTGAATCCCTGTTTTTGTTATTCCCCAGAAAAAATCCCCCAAAAATATATAATCGTTTTAAAAATTATAAAAAAATATAAAACAACAAAAACAAAAAAAAGTTCTTTTCAGAACTACCTCCAATTTTTAAAAAAATGCTATTTTTTTTTTTTTTTTTTTTTTTAAAGTGTAATTCTTTTTTCTCCATGGTACGCTCCCCGGTACGCGTACCGGGCGCTCCCCCCTCAAAAATCGAAAAATTTTATTTGTCCTACGGGACCCTTTTTTTGCCCCCACATCAAACCTAGGTGGTCAAGGGGGGTGTACCCTGCCCCCTTTTGCTCATTTCCCCCTTTGATTTTTGCCACCTCTTGTGTCTCAATCCTACCGAGACACAAGATGGCGGCCGCTCCGGACTGTTTCAAATGTTTACAGACACCAGTGAGCCAATCAGCTTTCCGTGCTCAAGTCGCGTGGCGCGCCCGATGCGCTCCCTGGTGCGCGTACCGGGGCGCGCCTATAGATATATATATTTTTTTGAACCTAAATTACTCAAAATCCACTAGAGCACATATCTTGAGACATAGCAAAGGCACATCGGGCTACCAGTCCCTCTACAATTTTTCAAAATTTGATGGAAATCCATTCAGCCGTTTGGGCTAAAAGTGAGGTTGACCGCCCTATGGAAATTAACATGGGGAAAACGCGTTTTGGAACTCCCCTTTTATATCGGCCCCCGCTTGACGCATCCCTTCCAAACTTTCAGGGGAGTACCGGAGCTTGACGAGGCCATTTTGAGGATATTTTCAGGCAGATTCGTCAACCGGCGCCAAAGTTATTCCAAATAGAATTTTGAGATTTAACATTGAAAAAAATCCTAACTATAACTGCCTACTGGCGACCGCCAGTAGGTTATATATATATATATATATATATATATATATATATATATATATATATATATATATATATATATATATATACAAGGATCCCACGTATCCAGTGGCGAGACACTTTGGAGTGTTTCACCAAAGCAACAGAGAACTCCTCAGCTTTTACTGCATGGATCAGGTGCCTGCAGACATAAGGGGAGGGAACAGGTTGCTCCAGCTACGAAGGTTGGAATCTCGCCATATAATCGAGAACCAAACCAAAAAACCAGGGGGCATATTACCAACAACTAGCGATAGTTATCGCTATGTTGGCTTAGCGGCAATATTTTTATCGCCGAGCTGCTTCGATTTTTATCGCTTAGGAACCTTGCTATTGTCAAGGTTTATCTCCTAAGCGATAAAAATCGTCCGAAATGCATGAATATCGCTGAAAAGTCAGCGATATTCATGCATTACCGAGCTAATGCTCTTAGCCATGTTATCCACCTACCATTGGATTACATGGCTAAGAACTGCTCAGGGGAAGGTGTTAGCTTTTGGAGATATTCGCGCTTAGCGCGAATATCTCCAAAAGTTGGTAATAGGAGATAGCGATGTTAGCGACTGTTTCCAGTCGCTAACATCTTGGCACGCCCACTTTGCATGTCATTAGTGATAAATTTCACTGACATGCAAAGCGGGGCCCAAGATGGTCGCTATCACCTACTAGCTGTCGCTAACTGGTGTTAGCGACAGCTAGGTAATAGGGAGATGATTTTATCTCCGCTTTCTTGGCTTTTAAAGCCAAAAAAGCGGAGATAAACCCCCTTGATAATATGCCCCCAGGTGGTCTTAATGCTGGGGAGGAGCTAGCAGTCCATTTATGATTTTCCTTTGAACTGATTTTCCTTAATACTGTAAGGTGTATATAACAATGCGCTTATACATTTCTGTGTGTATGCCCATTCAGGGCTAAATTGTTTTGTTGATTATGATAAATTCTGTGCATTACTGATTGTATTTGCCCATCCAGGGCGCAAGGTTGACTGTGATTTCAACTGGACTTACACCACTTAGTAATGGTGGTTTGTAATGCATATATGATGTCCTTTCTTAATTTTGTTGATCAGATGTATTTAAACACTGCCTGATGGTGGCGCCGGCCTCTAATTGAGGAAGGCGGTTGCCGAAACGCGTCTGAGAGAGTGTTTTGCCCAATAAACTTATTGGACTTATCCCTGTGAGTGCTATGTACTTTTTGTGCAACGGAGCTTTGGTCTTAGTGTGACCCGCGCGGTGCCGTCACCCGCTGCTAAAGCACCCGGCCGTGAGTGAAGGGAAGCAGACGGACAGTGAGCTTGTATATATATATATAAATACACCTATATACAAATATATATTTGATGTTTTAATAATGTACTTTTACAATTTATATGACTTTACCACACATGCATTTGCGTTATAATGGCATGTGTGATAAAGTCATATGCGTTGTAAAAGTTTTAGAAATTATGTCTTTGCGGAGTAATAGTCCCGCGTTATAAAAATTGCGGAGTGATGGTATGCGGGATGTTGGTTTGCGGAATATCATCACATATTCCCAGGGGAGATATAGTCCCTTTCTTGCTATTTCCGTGGAAGCGGGCCTTGTGTCCGGATGTGCGTGGCACGAGGCCTGTGTGCAACAGAAGTGGAAAATCTGCAGTGTGCGCTTCAGGCGTCACCGGAAGTTAAGGCGAGATTACAATTCCTGCATAATGGCCCCTGTTTGCGCTCCTTCTGGCCCTTGGGAATAGCGCCATGCCTGACCTCCATACAGTAAAGCAGGTGCACATCACTGGGAGCGCTGGGCAAGCACACCCGGAGCTGGAATGTACAGAACCTGGGAAGAAAAAACAATGAAATATTGGGCACACCGCTTGCTTTTTTTTCCGTAATCCCGTGCCCCGCACACGCCCACGCCCCCAGCACACGATATTAGACATGGCATGAAGGGCGCAATGTACCACACGCCCCCAGCGTTTGTCACGCCCCAGCACACGCCCACAGCACAACGCAGACACGCCCAGAAGGGACTACTTTGCTGGCACGGTTCTTTTACCTTTTAAATGTATATCATGGGCATCTGCATAGCCTATGTCCTTCTGCTGCAACTGCCCTTTCCAACGCTGTATTTGGTGTTGTGATTGGTGCTGTGGTTCCTGAGATTACCCGCCTCAAAGGTTTGGGCTCTCTCTTTATTATATTAGTATAGACTAGAACAAGGTAACTTTGATCATCTTTTAAGCAATCTTAAGTGTAGTATTGTGGATTTTTGTTGTTTGTAGTCTTGTGTTAAGTATATATAAAGAATATTTATTTTTATAAAACCTGTGTTGTGTCCATCTGTAGTGTTTTCACTGTATTACTATGTATATTCACAAATGCTTAACACACTGCCTCTGAGACAAGCCTGTCTGCTCGTGCCAAGCTACCAAGGGGGTGAGCAGGGGTTATTAAGGAATGTAATCCCCTTATCCTGACTTAGAAGTAAGGGTCCCTATTTGGACAAAGGTGAATACCATTGCCAACTAGAGACCCCCAGATCTAACAGGCCCCAGCTTCTGTTATGCCATGGTTTTGGAGATTTTCGCCACTGTTTGCCCCTGTGCTTTTACATCCTGCGTGTCTGGGTTTTCTTTGTGTTGTTTGCTATGGGTCTTAGGGGCCAGGTTATTAGGAAGTCCAGGAGGACTCCAGTTGCAAATGTCTTCTTCCTTTTGGGAGCACAGTTAATTTGCGCACTGATCAGGTCAGTGTGGTAGTGGCCTGAGGCCGCTGAACTCACCCATATGTTGGACAGATTGTCATATGAGCGTGAGCTGATGTTAGCCTGGGTCAAAACTGCAGTTTAACGGCTGCAGCGCCGAATATGGCTGCCCAGTTACTGTGTGGTGAAGTCGATTGTGGCCTGCTGAATACTGAGGAGTTGTTTGGCAGCTTTCCCAGTTGTTAATTTTAACACTGACCTCTATTGGTTTTGGAGCGCCATTTCGCAGATGTAGACCAGGCAATGAGTGCAGTGTAGGTGGACTGGGAACAAGTTGAGGTGACAGGGACCTTAATGAGAGAAGTTCCAGGTCAGATATCGGTCCCCAGAAGGGCTCTTTGTTGTCTGCCAATGCTGGCTTAGCTGCTTCATCCGCAACCCAGTTACTCGATCCAGTGTCAGAACTTAAATCCTGGTCGGCATGCAGTTTTCTGTGCGAAAGGGCGTACAATTTGTTTTGCTGTGGGCTTTCCACCGCAATACCCATCGCTTTTTGATGCTGCCCCAGATTTAGAAGGATCTGTGAATCTGCGGCTGCTCCAAAAACTAACACCATTCAAAGGAAGGCATTAGATTGCCACAAGGAGCCTAAATACTTTTATTTCTCCTTGTTTTTGCTCCTTAAGTGCAATTCGCCTTTAAAGATTGTTTATGTACGGAAAGATGTCCATTCCTGCACATAAACAATCATTCCCTACAACCCAGTCACCCTTCCGCCATAGAGGAAGGGTGCCTGCATTGCAGGGGTGATTCCCTGCAACGCAGCAGCCTTCTACTATGGCGGATGGGAGTCTGTGTTGGTGCCAGGCAGCTTTCTTTAACACCACCGTAAAGGCAAAATACAGGGGTGTGCCGTATTCTTGTAAATACAGCGTATCCCTGCATTTTTTGAATGATGCTTTGCAGCGCTGCAAATTGCTCTCAGCGCCATGCTGCGCCTTTTGCTAGAAAATATACCCCTCAGTAAGTTAATGTGTCTCATCAATTTTTCATCTGAGCTACAGGCAAATCAAAAGTTAATACATCCATACGGGAAGTGCAAATAAATGAAGTTGAAAATAGTTCTCTTACTCAGGCAGTGGAAGGTTATCAAATGCCCATGTGATTATTTAATGATTTGCTACACCTCAATTTGGGAAGAGTGAGCTTCATATCTACAGAGTCAGTTACTCAAGAAAGACTCAAGGTATATCGCTGTCACTGTAAGAGTGGGTGCTGAACATTTCTGATAGAATATTAAGGATCCCTTATTCAATTTTAGATATCCCTTCCAACCTGTAGACGTCATTGCCCAGCAGAGTGACAAGGCAGAGGAGTGATATCTATTGTCTCTGTCATATCCCATTCCCCTTTTTCTCACTCCTGCTATTTCTCTAACATCTCATTATGTGTGTACTTAGTAATAGTTGTGCTGAAGAATGGAAGAGTGCATCTTCTTGGATCCAGAGTACAAAGTTAGTGCTTTCTGACACATGTTATAGCCCACATTACTATCCAGCCTGAATTATGGATTCAGATAACACTCAGTCATCTTTCTGTGCTCACAGGGTCAATATGGCTCGCTTCAGGACCAGATTGCTAGAATGAATTCCTATCCAGTGCTTGCATGTGCACTACCACCTGTGGTGCTGGTGTGTTGGTTCGTAACTTTCGATTTTCACAATTCTTCATAATATTCTTGGATACAATAAGAAAGACATTTTTTGAGACATCATGGTGCGGACAAATGGTTGAAAGATGCAGACCTAGGATGTGGGCGAGCATGAAAATCTCACTTGACATCCACAATCACTGTTTTCAATCTTCCCCAAGGTGTCCACGATTAAAATATTATTGAGGGGCGGATTACCTTGAGGTAGTATTCATTCACTGATCCTCACAAACTCACAAAAAAATGACTCTGCTGTAATTCAGGCATCGCAGCACACCCAGATGCACTAGGCGTATCTGATGGGAGCCCTATAATGAAGCACGCCACTAACTAGTGTTAGCGGATGAGGGCTCTTTTGAAAACATAAAAGGGTTTGCTAAATACTTGGGAGACGGGCATTTTGATGCTGTGAATGTTGTTTGTTTTCATTGATTGTTGTGTCTCTAAAGGGAAGAGAAGCAGGCTTATCTTTACTTCCCACTCACATGCTTTGTTACCTTGTGTGCAATTTCAATGCCATCTTTTTACGGGGAAGTGTTCGATAAGAAAAAAGCAAATGTGTTACCTCTAGAAAGATGCTATTTCTGTAAGATTGATTTATAACAAGGTATTTTTTCAATATTTTGTAGTCAAGTGTATTCACTCACTGAATGAGAAGCGGATTTTCGCAAGCCACATATATAGGAGAACCTGGCTAAAGGCTTCATTAAACATTCACAGTCTCACCTTTTTTTTCATTCAGACCACAGAAGGTGGGTGAATTTGAAGCATGTATAAATTATAGAACACAAAATAGAATAGATGTAAAGAATCATTATCTGTACCCATTCATACCTGACTTATTATATTTGATATGCAAAGGTATTCACAAAACTAGATCTCAAGGAAGGTTATCATCTTGGCACAGACCAAGAAAGTGATGAATGGAAGGCCAAGTTTTCACCAAGTTTAGCTTTTTGAATATTCGATTGGTGAAGTGATGTGTGAATTCCTCAATGTTTTTAATATTGTCTACATGGGTGGTATTATGAGTTACTCAGACTTTGTGGAAAAAAACAAATACAACAACCAGGGTTGTCTTACAAAGAATAAGAGATCACCATCTGTGTGCCAAGATCGATAAATGGTCCTACCGTAGTAGACTTGTTTTTTTTTGTAGTCAAGGAGGAATTCAGATGGAAAAAATAAAGTTCTAGCACTTATTTAAGGACCCACATGCAACCCTAGTCTAAGATATTCGGAGTTTCCTAGGTTTCACTCATTTGCATAGAAGGGCCGTTTATTAGTTGTCTGCAATAATAAGAACCATTGCCAAGTTACTATGTAAGGGAGCAGTTTTTGATCGGGCAAAGTCAGCAAATCAGGCCTTTATTTCATAAAAAGCATGTTTTCTGGGTACTCCTGTCCTACAACATTCAAATGTACAATATTCATTTATTGTAGAAAAATCTATCACCTGCAATGCCCTTGGAATATTTTCTCTCAGAGAAATCCAAATAATCAGCAGGTTCATAGAGTGACTTATTTTTCAAATAAAGACTCAGCAGCAAAGTTAATCTATACTTTCACTCAAATTGAACTTTTGGCTATTAAGAAATCTTTTAAAGAGTGGAGGCGTTATTTAATGGGATCAAGGGACACTATGAAGGCCTTTACAGCTGAGACAAATGTGTACTTGCTAGAGTCAACAAGAGCATTGACTGCTAAACATCTCAGACAGGCTACCTTCTTTTCTAATTATAACTAAGTAAGTAATAATGTATTATACTTGATTAGTTAAAACCATTGCATACATTAAATACGCAATTAAAACCAGCTCCTTGCTCAAATACAATAAATTAAAACAATGTTTGGAGTGTCCACAATTTTTTTCACATCATTCAAGTTAAAAAGATTTTCACATAAACGTTCGAGACACTTAATACATAATTGATTCAAACCCACGGCAGTGAGGAATTAACAATTAAACTATCAACTCTCAAGATAATCCTTTTCAAGCCTTACTCATGGGTACATTAGTAGACTGTGACCACAGGGTATTTCCTAGACTTCAGTTAGCTTCTACAACACATGCCCAGTTTTAACGTCTTAGTGCTGTCTTTAAAAGATCTAATTAGATTTAACAGGACAGTTCAAGTGCTATTCATGTTCATTGTTGGGGAGTGATTCCTAACCAAGGGAGAAATATTTTTCAATCTCTGTGCTGTAATGTCATGAAATTTTAGAAAACGTCAGTTTAACTGCACTAAAGATTGATTAAAGCACAGCATAACTGCCTGTCTGCATGACCCGACCCCTTGCTGGTTAAAAAGAGGTATTAATAGAGAACACCTTATGTCCTTTAGTTCGTCACAAATACAAATGATGTGGATGAGATCCTCTATTCCACAGCCACACATGCGTCAGGGTTGATCGCTTCTGATTATAACTTTAGAACAAACTACAGCCGAGGCCCCAAAAAGGGTAACACTGCTTTTCTGTCCCTGTTCTATCCCATTAGAATCATCTAGAAAATGAAAACCAGGAGCCTGAAGAACTGCCACTAATGTTGTATTCTAAGGATTCAAATGATCATTCTATTGTTTAGAAAATTGTGCAATCATGTTTGAAAAATGTACGTTTAAAAGTTCAATCTAATGATAAAGAAAGTTGGATGAAGGAGCAAGAGTTTTCATATGAAAAAGACGCACTATTGTATCAAAGAAAAGCTATTAGTTTACCATAGAGTAGACATCCTGAAAAAGCTAAAACTTCAGCAGCAGCCGCTGTTAGAATGGTTCAAATTTATTTACAGATGTAAAACATTATGCACAGAGTTGTTTCGCTTGTGCTCAAGCGAAAAGTATCAATAGTAAACCAATGGCTATGTAAGACTATTGCCTGATCGATCTAAACCTAGACATTCAGTGTGAATGGATTTCATTGTAGAATTGCCTGAAAGTTAAGGTTGTACGCTAATTCTAGTGATTGTGGATCATTTTGCTAAAATGGATCTTTAACATGACTGCGAACCTCCAAAGAACTGACACCATTTTTTGCCAAGAATATTATGAAAAATAGAACCAGCAGACTACCTTTACCCGAGCATGCAGTGTTTAGACCATTATTTAACCCCTTCGCCGCAGGGCTAATTCCCCCCTCAGCGCGGGGGAGGGGGGCCACGAGCGGTGCCACGGTGCTGATGACGAGCTCGGCTCGTCATGCAGCATGGTGGCGCTGTGCTGATGACGAGCTGAGCTCGTCATGACCATGCCCGTTCCAATGGTGCGCCCAGCACAACAGGGGAATTATCCCCATGTGGGTGTTCCGTAACGGTCATGACGAGCTGAGCTCATCATCAGCACAGCGCCACCATGCTGCATGACGAGCTGAGCTCGTCATGGGTAAGCGTGGGCGCAAAATTCGTTCCATTCGCGGAATTTGCGGATTTTTGGCAAATTCGCGGTCCACGAATCACGCGAATTTGCCCCAAAATCCGCAAATTCGCAAGTTGGCAAATTTTTTTGCTTGGTCGCGCTTGAAAAATACAATATTGCGCGCTCGGCGTTGACTTACCGTGATTCTGTGTTCGCCGAGTTGTTTTTCTCCCGGTTTGCGTGTGCTGCGCCATTTTGGATCTTGCTGCGTGATCGCGGGAGAGTTTTCGACTGCGATTACGTTATCGCGCCCCACCATCTTGCACAGCAAGAGTTTGACAACACGTCAAAAGGGCCCGCGATCACGCATCGCCGTAGATGCGGCACGCAGGTGACTTCCGGTGGGACATTTGAACATCCTGCGTTCCCGAACTTGCAAAAATTGCAATTCTGCACAAGAAATCCACCGCAGGCAGCATAAACCTTCTGAAAATCATGATTTTGATCAGAATAACTCCTCAGATTGACATTTGGCTGCACTTTTTTGTGCAAGGAGTCCATTTTTCGGAGGGGGCGGAAGGAAGGAAGTGCCCCAGCGTCTCCAACTTCCTGTTCCTGTCCAGCAGGCTCCTCCCAGTGCTTTGTCCATGTCCTGGTCACTTTTGATTTGGATCTGGAGCTGGAAGGATTACTTTTTATGGCTGCTTCTGGATATTTGTATTTGAGGACTTTTTGGACTCTGGAGTTTGGATCACTTTTGGATGTGAGATTTTACAATTAAGTTGGTGTTGTTTGTTTGGGGCATTGCAGTTGCTGCAACAAACATTTTAAAACTTTTTCACAACTTTAAAAAAAATATATTGTGGGTAGCCACAGTATCCAGAAGGCCCAGGGTTAGTCATGGGTGCATGATACAACTGTTTCTGTGAGGCTTTGTGTGGGGCCTCTTGAATTTAAACATCATTGAGGGCATGGATGGCATTGGATTGTGGTGATTTTTGTGTGTTTTTCGACTTTGTGGGTGCTGTTGGGGCCTGACCATGTGGGTTGGGGCCATTTTGAGGCCTGGTCCAGGCAGGGCCTAGCCATGTGGCTGGGGGACAAGGGGCCATTTTGAAGCCAAGCAGGGTGCTTTCAGCCATAGGCCTGCACCCAGCCTGCCCTGCTTTCACCCATTATGCCCAGGGGTAGTGAGTGGTGCATGGACCTAGGCTTTGTGTGGGGCCTCTTGAATTTAAACATCATTGAGGGCATGGATGGCATTGGATTCTGTCGATTTTTGTGTGATTTTCGACTTTGTGGGGGCTGTTGGGGCCTGACCATGTGGGTGGGGGCCATTTTGAGGCCTGGTCCAGGCAGGGCCTGGCCATGTGGCTGAGGGACAAGGGGCCATTTTTAAGCCAGGCATTGTGCTTTGAGCCATAGGCCTGCACCCAGCCTGCCCTGCTTTCACCCATTATAAATGCCCAGGGGTAGTGATTGGTGCATGGACCAAGGCTTTGTGTGGGGCCTCTTGAATTTAAACATCATAGAGGGCATGGATGGCATTGGATTGTGGTGTTTTTGTGTGTTTTTCGATTTTGTGGGTGCTGTTGGGGCCTGACCATGTGGGTGGGGGCCATTTTGAGGCCTGGTCCAGGCAGGGCCTGGCCATTTGGCTGGGGGTCAAGGGGCCATTTTGAAGCCAGCCAGTGTGCTTTGTGCCATAGGCCTGCTGTACCGAGGCCAATATGCCCTGCTTTCATCCATTATGGCCAGGCGTACTCAGTGGTGCATGAAACAACTCTCTGTGTGGTCTCTCTTCTATTAATGTAAACATCCATTTTTTATTAGAACTATATTTGCAATTTTTATTTTTGGTCTTTCCGTTTTGGCATGTGTTGTAATAATATAAATGCCTAGTTGCAAAGTATTCATTGAAGCATGACATATGCAACATTTATTTAACTGATGTTCCTCTGGCTTCGTTTGCTTTTAGGTGCACAAAGATGAATCATCCTCATCATTCATCATCAGTGTCAGGAAGAAGTCCTGCTGCAGTCTTTGCAGCACAACGTCACGTGCGGCCACAGACAACTCTGCAACTCGTGCAAATGCGGCCTGCTGTTCTGACATCTAAAGAAGATGGGCCCAAAGAAAGGTGGCCGTAGCTCCTCTACAAAGAAAGTTGCCACTGCCAGTAAGAAGGAGCTGAAGAAGCAAGTGGTGCCACTTACCAAAGAGACTGGTGTGTCCACAGACACTTTTTTCGGGGAAAAAAACAACGCCTGCAGCAGCGGGGTCTGCCGGGGACCAAGCTGGGAGCAGCACCTCCGCTTCATTGGGCTCAGTGCCACCAAACCAAGTTAGGTCCAAGTCCATGAGTGCTGCAGAGGCAGCCACTTTGGTTGTTCAATCACCATCGACCAGTGATGTTGGCTCATCACAAGAAAGTAGCATACAATCAATGTCGAGTGTTCAACAACCACAGCCGCAATGACAACCACAGGTGCAACTAGTACAAGCGCAAGTACATAGGCAAGGAGAGGCGCAAGTACATGTGCAAGTACATGCGCAAGGAGAGGCGCAAATACATGCGCAAGGAGAGGAGAGGCGCAACTAGAGGCGCATGGAGCGGCACAACTGCCCACAATGCTTGTTCCTCCAGAAGTAGGGGCACATCAGGAAATCGAGATTCAAGCTGAGGTATCATCCGAGGAAGCGACTCCTCCTAAGGATGATCCAATTTCTTCCAGATTCCCAGCAAGAAAAAGGTCAAGGAGGACTACTACAAGTTCTTCTTCAAGCACCCTTCCTTCTGATGATCTTGATCTTGATTGGAACCCACAAATGCAGCCTGAGGGGGAGGCACGCCATGAGCCGACAAAGGTAGCTAAGCCTAAAAAGAAGGTTCCCGCAAGGCTTCCACTTATGGGTGATGACGACGAACAAGAAGTGATGTCTTCTGCTGCTGATGAACAGTCTGACGATGACCCAGTCGCCACAGTCGTCACTCTAGCCCCAGCGGGCATGCAGCAGACAGACATTTTGACCCTATCCCGAATGGCTGCTGAGTGGGATGTGGGCGGTGTGGCACTGGTACCACCACCAATGCTGTTAACTACTACACCAACATGACCTACAGCTTCCATAGAAGGGCCGGCAGGGACCTCCATCCAGCTCGACCTCCATTACCTCAAGTAGTGGTGCTGTAAGTGAAGAACAGAGTCGAATTCAGCCACACCCATCCTCCACTTCATCTGGCATTGAAACTGAAAGTAGCACCTCCACCACCAGCAGACATCTCCAGACCCCAGTTTGGGACTTCTTTACTGTTAGCCAAAAGGCGGAAAACATGGTAATTTGTAGATTTGTAGACAAGTAGTTAGTTGGGGTAAGCTTGGTACCAACTATGGCACCGGAGGCCAGAGAGGTCATCTGAAAAAACACCACACTATCGTTTGGGATGCGCACCTAAGGAAGATCCAGGGAGCCAAAAGTACAGCAAATCCAAATGTATCCATTGATATTGCATCTGATGATGATGATGAGGGGCTTATCGTGCAGGGGGGTAAGTGAAGAAGCGACAGACATTTTTTCTGGTACACCCAGTACCCCTGGCAGCAGCACTGCAGTGGTATCGCCCACAACCTCTACCCCTGCAACATGTATGAGGCACACTAAGAGTCTGGGAGAGACACCAATGCGAAAAAGTACATCAATGAGCCTAACTGGTTTGAAGAAGTCTGCATCATCATTACGTAAAACGGTCCAGACCACCATTAGCAGAATGTTTTGGTCGGAGGCGCCATTTGAACACAACCACCCAATGGCACGTCTGTATAACGCAAAGCTGGCTAAAATGCTAGCGCTGGACCTTCTCCCTTTTTCTTTCGTGGAAGGGGTGGGTTTTCTACAATTTGTGGCAACAGACTGCCCTAAATGGAAGGTTCCTAGTCGGTCCTATTTTGACAGAGTTGCTGTTCCAGCACTACATCAAGATGTGCTGGAGGTGATTGGCGCAGCTATTCAGAAGAGTGCTGTTCGCACTATCCACCTGACAACAGACATGTGGACCAGTTGCCAAGCCCTTGATTACATGTGCATCACTGCACACTGGGTCTCTTTTGCGGGGGTTAAAGACAAGTTAAAAACAGGTGTTGACACGGACACAGTTTTCTCAAGCTACTCGGAAACATGCAACAGTAGCCATGTTTGCCATGGAGAAAACTCATACTGCACCTAACCTTTTGGAGGAGTTTGATAGGAAGGTCTATGAATGGCTGGAACCAAGAAATCGCATGATTGGTTATGTTTCCACAGATAATGGCAGTCATATAGTTAAGGCCATGCATCTAGGTGACTATTTCAGAGTGCCGTGTTTGGCGCACAGTATTAACATTGTTGTGCAAGATTTCTTGAAAAAAAAGAAACCACAGTCAACAAGTTACTGACCTCCTGCCAAAGAATCCGCACACATTTCAGCCATTCTTTTAAGGCCCGGAAGGAGCTGAGGAGCATTCAACATTAACGTAGACTGCCAGTCAAAGGACTCATCCAGGAGGTGGCAACATGTTGTAACTCAACCTTTTACATGCTTGAGCGTCTGTCTGAGCAGTGGGGGGTAATCAATGAGTATGTCTATAAACTGGGTTCTACTATGAAAGACATGAGGCTAGAGTTGGAGGAATGGAAGCTAGTTGCAAGCCTGACAGACATGCTTCGTCCTTTTGAGGTCTTCACGCGTGAAGTCAGCAGGGAGGACTGTTCTTTGGGCAAAGCTATCCTATTGTTGCGCATGCTAGAGCACCAACTGAAGGCGGTGTCTTAAACGTTCCGAGATAATGCTGAAAAGCAAGACGAATTTCAGTTGGGGGAGAGGTTATTAATCCGCCTAGTTAACAATGAAAGGCTTATAAAAATGCATACAGAACAACATTACATTTGTGCCACTATTCTGGATCCACGGTACAAAAAGGCACTGGTCAGCAAAGCATTCATTCCTTTTGATGAAGCAGATGTTCCAAAGTACAAACATTGCCTAGCTGTGTCAGCCACTCGGTTAGAAAAAGAGCGGCAGAAAATTGAAGGAGCCGGCAGAAGTACAACGGAATCAGCAGGCCATCCGGGTACAAGTTCCACTTCTGAATCTGTGGCTGAAGGGAGTCACTTTCCCTCACAGTCGTTAACGACACCAGCAACCGTATCATCATCCTCACCTGCACCAGGCCCAGCCATAATATTGTCAGAAGCGGATTGGCTAACTCATCAAGGGTTTGCTTGTTCCAGTGAAGCAAAGGCCACAGATGGTACGCAAAGTGGAGCAAACCTGGAGAACCTTCAGTCGATGGTGCAGGCCTATCTGGATGACACAACAGAGGTCTTCGTTAATCAGAACCCATTGCTGTATTGGTATAGGAAAAAGCGCTCTATGGACACGGGTCACCAACCTGGCTCTAAATTATTTGTCTTGCCCACTCGCAAGCGTGTCTTCTGAACGTGTTTTCAGTGCTGCTGGTGCCATTGTAACTTAAAAAATGTGGAGAGGTTAACATTGATCAAGATGAATCAGTACTTCTTACCACCAGATTACAAAATACGTAAATGCACGCAGGAAGAAGGGGACACCGACTTAGGTGACGGAAGTTATTCTCTGTTACTTGACCTACTCCCGTCTCAATTCATGGAGTTTGAGGACAAGCTATACTTCCCTGACACCGAGGCCTGAAAATGACTTCCTTTTTTTCGTCCTTATTCAGTTTTATTCCTGTGTGTCTTTCTTTGTTTTTCAACTTTTACCACAACAAAAATCTAATCACCTAATGTCACGACTTCAGGCACGATAGCTAGCATTAGGTCAGTTCAAGCGAAAACTCAGCGGTCACTAAAGCAAACCTCAAAATATCCACGTTGGAGAAGACAGCACAGAGTGACTACCCTATTCCTGCAGCGCTGCTTCCAGAACCTTGGAGAGCGAGTACTTCAACATGGCCGCAGAGGAGAGCCACAAACAGTGCTGAGTGAGCGTTCTAGTCTTCTAGAGCGCGCGAGCAGCTGTGGTAATGAAGCGCACGTCTGCTCTGGAATCTGCGCACTTCAACTGACTTCTTCACCGGAGACATAGCGCGGCTCTCGAGTGAAGCCCTTGTCCTGAACATTCCTGTCAGCGCTTCTTGTTTCTTGGTTGATTTCATTCGCATGCGCAACGTGGGATTCTGGCAAGTGACTTTGTGAGAGACTTTGTAGAATTAAGCATTCGTTTAGTGCCACTTCATAGAACTCAAGTTAGGAACTCGGTAGACTTAGAGTAGGGTTAGTTACTCATCTTAGAAATTCGCATAGCATTTTAGGGTAGAATTTAGCTTACTCTTAGCGTGAATTAGTTCGTTTTCTAAAATCATATAGTGCAGACTTCCAGTGAACTTATACGTGGGACTAATTTATATTCAGGTAATTCCCTCAAATATCCAAGATTTATCAATTGAAATTCAGAAAAGAACAACGCACTAATATTAGTTTATGTGCAGGAACTGTGAAGAATACTCAACAGCTACCTACATGAGAGAGGCATAGTCCAGGTTACATTGGGGTAAGAGACTTCAATTGTTTATAACAAAAGTAAATATACATAATATGTTTTAGTAGTGAATGCATTAAGTTGTTCTTCCCAGAGGTGTGGGGCATAGGAACCTACGTCGGCTCCAGTGATTCCTGAGCCTTCTGACAGATTGAAGTGCCAACTTTTCACTCGAGTCGACATGGCTGAGGGATTTGATTTGAATTCTTTGGCGGGAATCTTAGAAGGGTTACAGGCTCAGCTTACACGCTCTACAGAAGAGAATAGGGTCCTTAGGGATGAGGTAAAAAGGTCCCAACAAGAAACTCGTCATGTTCAACAGAAATTAGAGGAACTCATAGCGGGTACTACTCCTTTGCCTAGTTTCAATTCCTCACACAACTCCGGTTCGGAAGTGGCCACACAAGTGATTCATTCAGTGGCTCCAATTGTTCCTTTAGCTAACCCTGAACGCTTTAGTGGGGACCCCCATAAGGCCCAAATTTTCCTCACTCAATGTTCCTTGCATTTCCTGTGCAGATCAGTAGTTTTCAAAGAGGATCAAGCCAAGGTTGCATTCATGTTGTCTTATTTGAGCGGTGACGCCGCTGCCTGGTCCATGCCGTTGGTTGCTCGAAATGACGCAGCATTATATGATTTTGACCGTTTCAAGAAAGAATTCTTACGAATATTCGATAGAAGAACAGCAAACTAAGCTACAGACAATGAACTCCTAGATCTCAAGCAAGGCAATCGAGAATTGGTAGCGTACATAGCCCAGTTCAACAAACTGATCGTCGAAACAGATTGGCCCGACAGTAAACGTGCGGCGATATTCTATCGAGGTCTTAAGGATGAATTAAAAGATGCCTTAGCTCAAATCCCTAAACGTCCTCAGGAAATATCAGAACTGATAGATTTAGTTCTTCAAATTGAACATCGATTGTTTGAAAGAAGGTCAGAAAAGAAGCGAGACTACAAGTCATTTGTGCCACGTCTAGACCGTATGAAATCCGAACCCTCAAAACCCGATGCAGGTACTGGAGAAGAACCAATGCAAATAGGTTCCATTAGAGGACCTCTCTCGCAGGAGGAAAAAGACAAGAGACGAGCAAACCAGTTGTGTCTGTATTGTGGAACCTCAGGGCATTTTGTGAGGGAATGTCCGAAGAAAAACAAAAATAACCAGGGGTTAAAAGACCGATCCCACCAGTAAAGGGAGTTGCCCTGGTGGGATGTTCCGAACAGTCAACTCATGAACATCAGCAATTGATTAACACATTACAGTCTGCAGCCCCTCAACTCACAGTGTCTTTTACAGTCAAATTCGGACTTCAGAAGTTAAAAGAAGTTTCAGTTATGATTGATTCGGGGGCTACCGGAAACTTCTGCGATCAGAAATATGCACAAGAGATGGGTATTAAGGCGATTAAGAAGAAGAACCTTGAAGTGGTGAAAGCGGTCGACGGTACCAATCTAACCTCAGGTCCTATAGTAGAAGAAACTGAGACCTTGGAATTGGAGGGGTTACAGGGTCATCGAGAATTTATCAGATTTAACCTTATAGACGCACCCCAGTTCCAACTGATCTTAGGTCTGCCGTGGTTGACTGCACATAGCCCGATTATTGATTGGGAGAGAAGGACGGTCGAGATGAACTCGGAATATTGTCAGAAGAATTGTCTTGCTAAAAACCTGGAGGAATGCGAAGGATCACCGGTCACCGAGTTGGCTCAACTGTCGCCTCACATTTGCACGGTCAGTGTTGAAGAGATACCTAAGGAATATCAAGAATTGGCAAGTGTGTTCGACAAAAGAAATGCAGAAAAACTACCGCCACACAGGAGCTACGATTGTAAAATTGAGTTGGAAGCCGGTGCCAACCTACCCTGTAGCCGAGTTTATGCGCTCACAGAAAAGGAAAACATTTATCTCAAAGAATATTTGGAAGAATACACTAAAATGGGATTCATAAGGCCATCTCAATCTCCTGTTTCTTCTCCGCTTTTCTTCCGGCCAAAAAAGGATGGAACCCTCCGCATGTGTATTGATTATAGAGCCCTGAATCAAGTCACTGTGAAAAACCGGTATCCATTACCCCTTATCAATCAGCTATTGGACCAAGTTAAAGGAGCTAAAATTTACACCAAGCTTGATCTACGTGGGGCTTACCATTTGGTGAGAGTTGCCGAGGGTGATGAATGGAATACAGCCTTCCGGACCAAGTATGGATTATTTGAATATCAAGTAATGCCTTATGGGTTGAGCAATGCCCCGGCAGCATTTCAAAACTTCGTAAACGACGTCCTACGGGAATTCCTGGATCGAGCGGCTGTAGTATATATTGATGACATACTGATTTTTTCCAACAATATGGAGGATCACGTCAGGCACGTGCGAGCCATTCTCCAAAAGCTTTTGGATAACCACTTGTATGTGAAGTTGGAAAAGTGTTCATTTCATGCAGAGAAGGTGGAGTTCTTGGGATTCATGTTGTCTGCAGCTGGTGTCGAGATGGACAATTCAAAAGTTCGAACAATTCAGGAGTGGTCATCACCGGGGAGTGTGAAAGAAATCCAAAGTTTTATTGGCTTTGCCAATTTTTACCGGAGGTTTATTCCTAATTTCTCGTCTAAAGTCACTCCTATCACTCATCTGCTAAAGAAGGGGCAGAAATTTGAGTGGACAGCAAATGCAGAACAAGCTTTCCAAGACTTGAAGACTGCATTCATTAGCGCTCCTATTCTAATGCACCCAGACCCGGAACAAGCATTTTTTGTAGAGACGGATGCGTCAGACTTTGCAACTGGTGGAATATTATCGCAGAGAAACAAAACTACGGGGCAACTACATCCGGTTGCCTACTGTTCCAGGAAACTGTCTGACACTGAGCGTAATTACTCCATCGCCGACAAGGAGTTGTTGGCTGTCAAAGAGGCATTCCAAGACTGGCGTCACTACCTACTGGGGGCCAAGCATACTGTCACGGTATTTACAGACCATCGTAATCTTCAATTTCTTAAGTCTGCAAAACACTTTCGCCACGTCAATTGAGATGGTCCCTGTATTTCTCAGAGTTCGACTTTGTGATCACTTACAAACCTGGTGCGAAAAATGGGAAGGCCGATGCCCTTTCGCGCATGAACCCTGCTGCCGAAGAAAAACCCTCAGTCGAGGAACCAATAGTTCCGTTGAAACAAATCATTGGCGCCATGCACTTGAAAGAATTCGATGAACAAATTCAGCAAGCCTGCTCGGAGGAGGATCTCCGCAAATGGGTAGAGTCAGATGTGAAAAGAACTCTCGTCAGTGGACTTCCTTATCATGAAGGCAGATTATATCTTCCCACCAGAAAACTTCAGGAAGAGGCCATGAAGGGTTGCCACGATGATCGGTTGGCGGGTCACAAAGGAGTTAAGAAGACAGAAGAATTGGTCAGGCGACACTTTTGGTGGCCTGGCTTGGCAGCTCAAGTAAGACAATATGTTTCGACCTGTGAGATTTGCATAAAGGGGAAACCAAGTCGACAGGCCCCACAGGGTTTACTGCAACCCTTACCTAATGCACCATACCCATGGCACACAGTGACACTAGATCTGATTGTGGATCTGCCCTCTAGTCAAGGTAATACAGTGATTTTGGTGGTGGTGGACTCGTTTACCAAAATGGGACACTTCATTCCTTTTAAGGCAGTACCCACAGCCTTTCAATTAGTGCAGGCCTTTAACCAACACATAGTTCGGGCACACGGGATTCCTCAGGTAATCATATCTGATAGAGGTTCACAGTTCATGTCTAGATTTTGGAAGGCCTTTATGCACAATTTAGGCATCGATACACGTTATTCGACTAGTTATCATCCTGAAACAGACGGTCAGACCGAGAAGTTGAACCAAGATTTGGAGCAATATTTGCGCCTCTATCTGTTGGAACAGGATGTTGAATGGTCTGAATTATTGTGGACCGCAGAATGTGCATACAATAATGCAATCCATGACTCCACGGGGTTTACTCCATTTTATTTGAATACAGGCAGACATCCGACAATCACACTAGGGAAACAGAATGGAGATGTCCCAGCCATTACTAGCTTAATGAAAGAGCTACAGGGTTCTTACAAAAGTGCGTTGAGGAATTTAAAAAAGGCAAAACAATCCTATAAGAAACAGGCAGATAAAAAGAGAAGACAGGGTCCCCAGTTTGAAGTAGGTGAACAGGTATGGCTATCCACAAAACATTTGAGATTGAAGGGTAATCGGAAGTTTCAGCCTAGATTCATAGGACCATTCAAAATCATGAAAATCATCAATCCTGTAGTGGTTAAGCTACAACTACCCAAACCATTGAAAATTCATCCTACTTTCCACATTTCCCTACTAAAGAAGAGTCCAGATCAGGTCAGATTAAAAAACTCTCCACCATCTATCGTAGTTGAGTCCAGTGAAGAATATGAGGTCAGCAGGATCTTAGATTCTAAAATCACTAAGATTAAACTATTTTACTTGATAGAATGGAAGGGTTACGGACCTGAAGAGCGGTCATGGGAACCATCTGTCAATGTACATGCCCCACGACAAGTTGAAGCTTTTCATAAAACGTTCCCCAACAAACCCACTCTGGGGGGACCTTTCTTGAAGGGGGGTACTGTCACGACTTCAGGCACGATAGCTAGCATTAGGTCAGTTCAAGCGAAAACTCAGCGGTCACTAAAGCAAACCTCAAAATATTCACGTTGGAGAAGACAGCACAGAGTGACTACCCTATTCCTGCAGCGCTGCTTCCAGAACCTTGGAGAGCGAGTACTTCAACATGGCCACAGAGGAGAGCCACAAACAGTGCTGAGTGAGCGTTCTAGTCTTCTAGAGCGCGCGAGCAGCTGTGGTAATGAAGCGCACGTCTGCTCTGGAATCTGCGCACTTCAACTGACTTCTTCACCGGAGACATAGTGCAGCTCTCGAGTGAAGCCCTTGTCCTGAACATTCCTGTCAGCGCTTCTTGTTTCTTGGTTGATTTCATTCACATGCGCAACGTGGGATTCTGGCAAGTGACTTTGTGAGAGACTTTGTAGAATTAAGCATTCGTTTAGTGCCACTTCATAGAACTCAAGTTAGGAACTCGGTAGACTTAGAGTAGGGTTAGTTACTCGTCTTAGAAATTCGCATAGCATTTTAGGGTAGAATTTAGCTTACTCTTAGCGTGAATTAGTTCGTTTTCTAAAATCATATAGTGCAGACTTCCAGTGAACTTATACATGGGACTAATTTATATTCAGGTAATTCCCTCAAATATCCAAGATTTATCAATTGAAATTCAGAAAAGAACAACGCACTAATATTAGTTTATGTGCAGGAACTGTGAAGAATACTCAACAGCTACCTACATGAGAGAGGCATAGTCCAGGTTACATTGGGGTAAGAGACTTCAATTGTTTATAACAAAAGTAAATATACATAATATGTTTTAGTAGTGAATGCATTAAGTTGTTCTTCCCAGAGGTGTGGGGCATAGGAACCTACGTCGGCTCCAGTGATTCCTGAGCCTTCTGACACCTAATCACAACAAGTCCATCAGCAGCACTGTCTTCATCTTCTTTCCTTATTGATTTGAAGGTGCCGCAGTCTGTATTCCTGAGGTTCACAAGTTCACAACTCAATCATGCTCCTCTATCCTCCTCCTCCAGACTCCCCCTATCCATTTCCCTCAAGGCAGATGGCTGGATTACGCAGAATAAACAAAGAAACTTTGTCTTCGTAGGCGATTCCCCTCAAGTGGGACTTGAATTACTGACTACATGCTTGCTGATTGCTGACAGTTACTTCTGAAATTGACAGGAGAGGCTGCCCTCTGGGCCCTCACTTTCAGAAGAAGATGCAGACAAAAAGTGGATCAGGTAAGAAATAATGAGAAGAAGATGGCATGCAGTGGACAGCAATGGCTGTCTGGGTCTGATGAAAGCAATTGCTGTTTGTTTGTTGTGCATGAAATGAATCATATGTCTTCTGTTATTATTTAATCTTTTACACACTAAATGTAACTCAAGTCTACTCTGCTTTTTTTACCTTGTTTAATTCAAATTGTAGTACAACTGCAGGGGCCACTACGTTGCATTTTCCAATATGCAAAATGTCCTTGGACTTACTGTTTGCCAATATACCATGATGATTGATTAAATAATATATATTTTTTCTTTACAGTCACTCACTGAGATGGATGGATCATCAGCGTCGGTTTACAGAGAAACTATGGCCAATTCGTGAATGGCAAACAGGTAAACCAGTCTACAACAACTACAACAGCAGAACTACTTGTCTGTCTAGTCGTGGTATGGAGTGGTCGAGGCAGTGTAGTGTATTGTTGTTATGTCAGGCAGAGTCCAGACAGCAGTTCATGTACAATTGGGGCTATGTGGCTTGCTGCATACAATTAGATATGCTTTGTCTGTCTGTGACAAAGAGCCTAGGTATGCTACATCAGGTTGCTTCACTCAGTGGTGCCTGCCTTGACCGTCTGCATGGCCCTGCTGCAAGCATGGGCCAAAAATCAGTTCCACTCGCGAAATTTGCTGTTTTTCGGCAGCAAATACGCAATCCGCGAATCTCGGGAAATTGCCGAAAATTCGCAAATTCTTGAGCGTAACGGATTTTTGGCCCATGCTTGTGCAGGGCCATGCATGCAGACGGTCAAGGCAGGCACCGCAGAGTAAAGCAACCTGATGTAGCATACCTACTAGGCTCTTTGACACAGACAGACAAAGCATATCTAGGTTTTAGGCTTCAGTGCGGTTTACTAAGGTTTTTGGGTTTAATTTGGTAGGTTTCCCGGAGTCCAGGGCTCAGGGCCCGATGCAGGCTCTTTCATAACGATGTTGGCAAGGTTTTAGGGGGGGTTTAGCGTTTTTTGGTCCAGAATTGGCCGAATTTCTGCCTTTTTTTGTGTTTTGCAGGCGCGTGTGTTTGGGTGAAAAGTAGTCATACACCTTCCAGTGGATCGACTTTGTTCTAAGTTTAAAGAGGATCGAAGTAGGGGAAGTGCTGAAAACAGCAATTTTCTGTTAACGCGCAATTTGCTATGTTTTGGGGATACCAGTATTGCATGTTTTTAGGGGGCTTTTTGGGGTGGGTTAAGGGGTCTGGGAGCACTGCTGGGAAGGTCTAATTTTGATTGCAAGTGGTTTGAAGAAAATACATGGTGGAAAAGGGGGGTTTGGGCCTAGTTGCAGACAGCGTTTTGGCAGAATTGACACTTAGGCCTAGCAGTATTGCATGTTTTTGGGGGCTGCTTGGGGGGGTTCTAGATGTTTGGGGTGGGTTGAGGGGTCTGGGGGCACTGCTGGTAAGGTCTTATTTTGATTGCAAGTGGTTTGAATAAAAATCCTTGGTGGAAAATGGGGGTTTGGGCCTAGTTGCAGAGAGCGTTTGGCACAATTTAAAGGTAGGCCTCGCTGAGGATAGCACTCCTGCGTGTATTTGGGGTGCTGTTTGGGGGTGTTCTCCATTTCCAGGGGTGGGTCGAGGGGTCTGCGAGCACTGCTGGGAAGGTCTAAGTTTGATTGCAAGTGGTTTGAAGAAAATCCATGGTGGAAAAGGGGGGTTTGGGCATAGCTGTAGAGTGCGTTTTGGAGCGATTTAAACATAGGCCTCTGGAGATTCCAAATGTTGCTGTTCTGTGATGGGCTGTTTGGGGGGGTTCTACATTTTTGGGGCTGGGTCGAGGGGTCTGGGAGCACTGCTGGGAAGGTCTAAAAGTGAATGCAAGTGGTTTGGAGAAAATCCATGGTGAAAAAGTTTTTTTTGTTGCACTCCTGCATGTTTTTGGGGGGCTGTTTGGGGGTGTGCTCCATTTCTGGGGGTGGGTCAAGGGGTCTGGGAGCACTGCTGGGAAGGTCTGATTTTGATTGCAAGTGGTTTGAAGAAAATCCATGGTGGAAAAGGGGCGTTTGGGCCTAGTTGCAGAGCGAGTTTGGCACAATTTAAAGGTAGGCCTCGCTGAGGATAGCACTCCTGCATGTTTTTGGGGTGCTGTTTGGGGGTGTTCTCCATTTCTGGGGGTGGGTCGAGGGGTCTGGGAGCACTGCTGGAAAGGTCTAATTTTGATTGCAAGTGGTTTGAAGAAAATCCATGGGGTAAAAGAGGGGTTTGGGCCTAGCTGCAGAATGCGTTTTGGAGCGATTTAAACTTAGGCCTCTGGAGATTCTACATGTTGCATTTCTGTGATGGGCTGTTTGAGGGGGTTCTACATTTTTGGGGCTGGGTCGAGGGGTCTGGGAGCACTTCTGGGAAGGTCTAATATTGAATACAAGTGGTTTGGAGAAAATCCATGGTGGAAAAGTTAATTTTTTTACACTCCTGCATGTTTTTGGGGGGCTGTTTGGGGGTGTTCTCCATTCCTGGGGGTGGGTCGAGGGGTCTGGGAGCACTGCTGGGAAGGTCTAATTTTAATTTCAAGTGGTTTGAAGAAAATCCATGGTGGAAAATGGGGGTTTGGGCCTAGTTGCAGAGCGCGTTTGGCACGATTTAAAGGTAGGCCTTGCTGAGGATAGCACTCCTGCGTGTTTTTGGGGTGCTGTTTGGGGGTGTTCTCCATTTCTGGGGGTGGGTCGAGGCCGGGGTCTGGGAGCACTGCTGGGAAGGTCTAATTTTGATTGCAAGTGGTTTGAAGAAAATCCATGGTGGAAAAGGGGGTGTTGGGCCTAGCTGCAGAGTGCGTTTTGGAGCGATTTAAACTTAGGCCTCTGGAGATTCTAAGTGTTGCATTTCTGTGATGGGCTGTTTGGAGGGGTTCTACATTTTTGGGGCTGGGTCGAGGGGTCTGGGAGCACTGCTGGGAAGGTCTAAAATTGAATGCAAGTGGGTTGGAGAAAATCCATAGTGAAAAAGTTTATTTTGTTGCACTCCTGCATGTTTTTGGGGGGCTGTTTGGGGGTGTGCTCCATTTCTGGGGGTGGGTCAAGGGGTCTGGGAGCACTGCTGGGAAGGTCTAATTTTGATTGCAAGTGGTTTGAAGAAAATCCATGGTGGAAAAAGGGGGTTTGGGCCTAGTTGCAGAGCGCGTTTGGCACAATTTAAAGGTAGGCCTCGCTGAGGATAGCACTCCTGCATGTTTTTGGGGTGCTGTTTGGGGGCGTTCTCCATTTCTGGGGGTGGGTCGAGGGGTCTGGGAGCACTGCTGGAAAGGTCTAATTTTGATTGCAAGTGGTTTGAAGAAAATCCATGGGGGAAAAGGGGGGTTTGGGCCTAGCTGCAGAATGCGTTTTGGAGCGATTTAAACTTAGGCCTCTGGAGATTCTACGTGTTGCATTTCTGTGATGGGCTGTTTGAGGGGGTTCTACATTTTTGGGGCTGGGTCGAGGGGTTTGGGAGGACTGCTGGAGAGGTCTAATATTGAATACAAGTGGTTTGGAGAAAATCCATGGTGGAAAAGTTAATTTTTTTACACTCCTGCATGTTTTTGGGGGGCTGTTTGGGGGTGTTCTCCATTTCTGGGGGTGGGTCGAGGGGTCTGGGAGCACTGCTGGGAAGGTCTAATTTTGATTGCAAGTGGTTTGAAGAAAATCCATGGTGGAAAATGGGGGTTTGGGCCTAGTTGCAGAGAGCGTTTTGGCACGGTTATATGTTAGGACTAGTAATATCGCATGTTTTTGGGGGGCTGCTTGGGGGTGTTCTAGATGTTTGGGGTGGGTTCAGGGGTCTAGGAGCACTGCTGGGAAGGGTCAATTTTCATTGTAAGTGGTTTGAAGAAAATCCATGGTGGAAAAGGGGGGTTTTGGGCCTACTTTCAGAGTGCGTTTTAGCACGATTTTGAAATAGGGTCGCAGTGCCGCATGTTTTTGGGGGACTACTTGGGGGTGTTCTAGATTTTTGGGGGTGGGTTGAGGGGTCTGGGAGCACTGCTGGGAAGGGTTCATTTTGTTCTAAAATCGCAGTTTACACCTAGCTTGAGGGGAAAGATCCGCAAAATTCGCCCACACTTATTTATCCTTGAAAAGGAGACTCAGAGTACGCACTTTCGAAATGATGCTAGTATGTATTGTAATACTGTCGACTCTGAAACGGAAAGTGGTATTTTTGCACTACACAGCGTACCTTATATTTTTTTCTCCGTGGTGTTATATCACTTCCTGTTTTTCCATCAACAATTACAGGCCGGCTTTTACCCTGTGCAATGGGAAAAAGGATGAACTTAGGCTTACCATTAGCGAGCCGCAATTCAGCATCCGCCAGGCAGGCAGTGGACAAGGTGTCTTCTGGTCCCAACATTGATTGCCGGAGCGTCAGATGGAATGGAGGAGTACCGCGAAAAAGAGGAATGGCTGGATGCATGCAACTTCCCAAATTCAACAGGACAACTACAATAACATACAGTATCCATCTTCATTTCTACTTATCTTTTAAGTAATGTTATTGCTGTGAACTTCTAAGAGTGTGACTCTGTGCATTTATTTGCTCTCTGCTTCAATTCATCCCTCTGGCCATTGTATACTTTTTTCTTTGCTATTTTTAAAACTAATTTAATGTATTAAGTGGTTCTCTTCTCTCTGAGGGCATATAGGCAAGTGAAATTGCGTAATTACTGCAGCCCTGTACTGTCACATTGTTTCTTCATAGTTAATACATTGTAGAAAGTACTACTTACTTTTCAGTAACCTATCCATTTAGCAAACAACTTCATGCATGCAGTAGTGCATACACTTCCTTTTTGTCCCTTAAAAGATTTATGGATAGCTTTGTATCCAAAGATTTGTTTATCTTCATTTGTTTTTTGTCCATGCTGTTTTTTTCCCTCTCTCCACAAAACTTTCCCCACAAACCCCATTCCCATCCAAGTTTCAAACCCTAACCCTCTTCCCCCAGGCTGTATGGTTTTTATTGAGGTGTGAGTAAATTACAAGAATAATTTCACACACTTACTGGGGAGGAGAAGGTGCAAGCAACCTCCTCAAAACAATTTTAAGGCAGCTAGATGAATCCTAGGATATTGTAATTCTGGTTAAAAAAAACAGCAATGAGCATTTTAAAATAAATTCTGAATTTCATGGCCACCATCGATTGGATCCATCGTCAACATCATCCTCCATTTAAAAAAAAAAATTGTTACGCTGCTGTGTCACTGTTCTTGTTGTAGCCATAATCATCCATGCAATTCTTTTTTCCCCACACTTATCTTCAGCATTGCTTAGGCTACTGTTCCTTCTGATACTCCTCTCAGGCCACTCAATGTCTCATTTTTTTACTTTGTTTTTCATATGCTGCTACAGCTACTGCTACTGCTAGTGTGGTACTACTCCTACTAACACCACAACAACGGAATTTCGGTCCTGGATGGCGTAATCGCCATTTGCCATGCAGCCAGCGCTGTGCCTAGCTCTATTCTCAAACATGAATCACAGGTAAGATAATCATTTTGGGGAGGTAGACTAATGGGCTAGGACTCGGAGGAGAGACTGGCAGTAGTACTTGTAAAGTACTAGTAGGCCAATTGAAATCATTAACTCTGTTAGTGGCACTTTTGAACATTTTTGGATGTTTTAGATAATTCATGCTGGTAAGTTTGAGGAAATCAAACGTGCCGTAACCCCTGCCCACCACCCAACAAAATAACATCAACATATACACTATGTATGTAAAATAAATAATTATATATTTACCCTAACAAAAATACACTATTCCCATCCCTCCCTAACCCAAACAATTGTCCATTTCAAATAGTCCTTTGAAAAGTCCCAAATAATCCCCAAATCCCAAATCCCGATTTCCACCCCGCCCCCCAACAGTCTTTAAAAAAGGGGCAAGGGACACAGTCACTTCTGGCAGTGTGTGGACAGGCGGCCCCACCGCTCCTTGTGGAGGTCACGGAGTTGTCGCTCAAGATTGTCCACCTTGCGCTCCAGGTAGTCCACTCTGAGGCGTAGGTGGCGCAGGCATGCCATCCAGGCTCTGGGGGGCCAGCTTCTGGTGTTGTTGCAGCTGAGCGGCGGCGGGAGGCTGTCCGAGCACGGCGCCATGCTGGAGGCTGCTGGCTGGTGGACACGGGGGCACTGAAGGAGGTTGTTGATACCCCCTCCTCCTGTTCCTGAGCCCATAGCTGGCGATATTCCACACAAATGGCCTCCACCTTCCGGGCCCTGGCCCGGACAGCCATCTCCTGTCTGGTGAGCTTTTTGGGAGCATCTTTATGAAGAAAGAAAGAAAAATAATGTAACCAAAACTCTTTAACAATAACACAAAATAATTCAACAGAAAGCTGTCTCACAGTAACACTAGCAATTTACAAGCACAGTATAACATTTTGGCATGTATCTTTCTGCAGTCTTTGTAGGCCTGTAACATTGGGAGTTTCAGGAATTCTACTACCAGGCAGCACTATGGACTCAATACATAGTCAGAGAGTCAGACAGTACACCAGTATTCTTTTTTTTCTCTAGTTTTGCGAAAGAAATTACTTGTACGTGAACTTGTGGTAGCCGGAATAATGCCAGCTCAGTCAGCTTGCACCCAAGAAAAAGAGACACAAGCCATGATGACGCAGACTTGCATGCATTACTTTAAGCAGTACATGCAGGTGGCGATAGGGAAGCTCTTACTTTTGTATAGGGGTGGCACTGACCATACTCAGTTACATCAAGGGCTACTGCTCAATGTAATTTATATTTCGCACTGCCCCCCCCTGGGCCTTCAGTACTACAAAAGGAAAATGAAGATTATTCATTTCTGATCATGTATCCAGCCGATCACATGATCTCTTTGCTTATATGATGGATGACTTTAGGAGCTTTATTCTGATAGATTGAGTGAACAACAGCAATAGTCCACCCATGATTAGCACAGCAGAAAGAAAATTATGAACATAGGGAGTGAGTGTGATAACCATAATTGCCGGAGGAAGTGACTTGACTTGATATAATTGTAAACTGTACAATACATACACAATATATGCTGTGCTTGCAAAGTAAACTACTGTACTGTTACTTTAGGCAAGGGAGAGTTTCTGAACAATCACAACTTGTACTATTTGGATTTCCTCTGCTTTGCTACTCTGGCACGGACATGCTGTTCGAACAAAGTAATACTCTTCATGCACTGAGCGTCTGCTCTACATACACCTCTGCTATGTATGAGGAAGAAGATACCATCCAGGCTTCAAAAGTAAACGTCTATCATTCTTCTTAATGTCTCAACTGTAACAACTTTACTTTTTCTCAACAACCAAATAACACCCTTTTCATTTTATTTGGTAAACCACCGTCTTGACTTGCATTTGAGTTTCACCCAAATGATATATTGCAATGCACACCACACATGAATTTTCTGATTCACCCACACAGGCAGCCGTGCATCTGAATCCTTCCTATCAGCCACCTCTGTCTGCATTAAAAAAAACGTATCATTCTTTACAGTCATAAATGTTATGACTCGCTCGTCCTTCCATTGACCCTAGGTTCTTTCCCTTTTCGTTCATCACATCCCTCAAGTTCATCTGATATGACTTGGCTTCATAATAAAAGTTTCCCAGCTGATTTGAAGTCAAATAGAGGGGGCCATTGCTTACTCGAGAACTTCCGCCGCTAATGCTATTGCTAAGTCATGGGTGACTGTCTTCTCCGTAATTACCTAAAATGTAGTTTTAAATCAGTAACTGTTCTTAACAGTACAGTGTACTTGTAGTAGTGTACTGTCTACTGTACAGTACATCATGCACTCCTTTTGCGAGCCTACTCTAAAATGTCAATAAGTAAGGAGTATAATAATAACTTACCACCGTCCGCCGCTGCTGAGCCATCCCCCTCAGCTCTTCCTGGTGGCACTTGTGGCGCTGCCACATCCTCCCCTGGAGTGGACCCCTCCGCGCTGCTGGCCCTGGCACTGGTGGTGGGAAGTGCCGCATCCGATGTTGTGACTCCTAGAAAATACAACTCATATTTTTAGATGCCATACACCACCCCCTATTTCGTCTCGTGATGGAAGAGAAAATGTTAAACAATTTTTAATTATTGGGACTGAAAAGAAGTCACAGTTTTGGGGAAGGTGTTAACTTATATGCTTAGCCATAACATGCAACTCTTTTTGGAACAACTGATGAATGCTTGCTCTTTAACGGGCAACATTTTTATAATTACAGACAGAACCAACTACTCCTCATCACCACCAGGAGGACTTGAAGTTCCAACAAGGTGAGGGGTCCTGAGTCCCGCACAGTTACTTCTGACTGAGGTATGTGGAAAGTCGAACTGCACCTATCATCAACAATGTCCTATTTCTCTTGTCCATACTTCTGTATGTGCAGAATAGTCCCTGAAACACTAGCGGTATGGCATGTGCTACTATCAAATCAAAAAGCCAACTACTAGCTTATTCTTGGTGGACATTGACATTTTGTTGTTGGAAATTGTCAAAGCACTAACATTAAGAAGACTGGAATAGCAACAATTGCACTACATGTATTGACCTATCTGATCTGGTCAACTAGGAGGATACTAGTACAGTATTGCTGGATTCGCAGACCGTTTACTTGGAAAGTTATGCAAATCACTAACTAAACCAACAACAAAAAGGTTCTACTACGACTGCCAGCACTCAGCAGCACACGACGTGACAGACCAGTCAGACCAGTCCGTCATCATGATTGCAGACCACTAAAAAATGTCCTACTATAATAACAAGTCATACTATACTCAACCTATCAATCCACCACTATCTCTTCTTCTTAGTAGCAGCAGGAGTACAAAGGAAGGACTAGACTTGAGTCTCTAGTCTCTCTAGCATTACGCAGTTCTGTAAAGTACTACACTCATACATATTCAAGCCAAATGAGCACAAAGTTGCAAACAAGTAAGCATAGTAGCAACGCCACTGAGCAGGCAAGCACCCACAGAAGCTATTTAAACATTAATTTACCTGCAATGTAATCGAATCGGCAGCATTCTTGATCTTCGGGAAAAACATATATTAGCAATATAACACAGAGCAGAAGAAAACTAAGAAGTTATTAAATAGCTACTCACCAAGGCCATGGATATCCACGCCTAGCAGGTCGAGCAGGTCCTGCTCCCGGTCGAGGATGTCGGCCCACCGGTGCGTCGCTTGGTCATAGGTGCGCTGGACCCCCGACTCCCTAGGCATGGCCCTGCATACCTTATCCCACCCCTGGTGACGCTCCCGGAGGCCATACCCTTGACCGGGCTTGCCCCCTGCTGCCACGGTCCTAGGGAGGTGGCGCAGAACAAAAAATATAAGAGCGGCCACCTCCATTACGGTGAAAATCTCCCTGCCCACTACATCTTCCCCCCTCAATCGCCTGCATGGGAGCCGGGTACGGGGTGCGGGATCCTCCCCTTGCTCTTCCCTGTAGAGAAGTGTGGCTCAATGGTTAGAGCGGCAGACCCTGATGCAGTAGTCTGGCCGGGACCAGGATTCAATTCCTGCCTCGGCGGGTCTCGGGCTCAATTTCCTCGGACCTGATAATTCTCGCCTCAGGGCCTATTCTGATCATGAACCCCACTCTGCACCTCTGGGCAATAGCTTGCTTAATCTCTACAAAGGCCCCAACAACGCTGAGGATGCCTGACTTCACCTTGGGGGTGCCCAGTAGTGGGCTCCTCACAAGGAAAGGCCAGGAAGGGTTCCTCGGCGGTATTCGTACAAGCGCCGAGATGCCTCCGGGTAGTCGTGCGCTATATAAGTGCGTAATTATCCTTTATCCTCTTCCCGGCTCCCTTTGCCACGGTCCTGGACAGCTGAAAAAAAAATAGGAAAGAATAGGGAAAAAGTAAAGAAAAGAAAAGAGTTAAAAAAAAGTAGCTTTAAAGTAAGCAAAAGTAGAAAAAAAACACAAAATATAGAGGTAGATAATAAGCAAAAAAGATCAAAAAAAGGTTAAAGAAACAAAGGATTACAAAGATTAGGGAAGGATTCAAAAACCATGCCCAGAACCTTAGCAATAAATGAAAAACAAGATGGCCGCGCCCATTGAGGACCACATGGGTAAGTTTGCACAATATTTCCCCCGCGAGCAGGCAAAAACGCACGCAAACACATAATCGCGCCCCGCACACACCGCAAGCTTGCAAATAGCGCCCGGAAACGGAAATACGCAACGCGGACAAGATGGCTGCACCCATGTATGACGGCATGGGTAACTTCGCGGTCAGTGCGCTGCAAGAGGCCCGTGAACACGCAAAAAGCCCCGCGAACATGCAAAAAAAATCCACGAATTCGCTTATTATGCGGATTGCGAATTCGCTTTCGCACGAATTCGCACACCGCGAAGTCGCAAATTTCGCCCATAGTCATGGGCACGCACGAGGTTAAGTTCAGAAGTAGTAAGGCTGAATGAGTATAAAAGATGGAAAAATGAAAGCTAAAATAGTTCTCACTTCCAGGTTTGGTAGTACTACTGAGGTCTTATGGAAGACTGACTATAAAAGGCCAGTGCTGGCATTGGGTTATTGTCTAGCAATTCTCAGAGTTGTTTCAGCTTAATTTGCTTTGTCAGTTCACCACTTGATTTTTACAGTCCCCACTGTTTGTTATTTTTGTTTTTGCATTTTCCTTCTTTCTGTGCCTTAAAAATTATTTTGCTCCTTTAGTTTTATGTGCTCCAAAACCTAATGACTGCTGCTGTTCTCTGTCCCAGCAGTAACCCTGTGGCATTTGCATCAGCTCTTTGTGAATCCTCTGCAGCTATTCTGCTTAACAGGCATACTGCCCTGCTCCAGGAAGGTAAATGCATGTCTAAGTAAATATGTATGTTTACCTACACAGCAGTTTTAGGACATTCAGCTTCATATCAAGTTCACAGAGAGTTGGTTACTAGATCGAGCTTCAGGCTATATCACTGTCATTGTAAGAGGTACTTGCTGAACATTCATGATAGAATATTAAAAATCTCATATTTGTTATGTTATCCAACATTTGTAGCACGCGCAGATACTCAAGAGTGTCCTAGTGCGAAAGCCAGTTTAAGGAGACAGAGAGGGGGGGTGCGAGGCCGGAAATTAATTAAAAAGCAAGGTTTTTAACTGCTTTTTAAACAGCCTAAGGTCTCGGGTGTTTCGCAGCTCGTAAGGAAGGGCATTCCAGGCTTTAGCCGCCTTGAATGAGAGGGAGCTGCCCCCTGTTCTAGCAAGGCGGTGATGAGGGGTAACAGCGAGGCATTTCCCTGCAGAGCGCAGGTGTCTGTGAGGCACATAGAAATCATAGCGTCTCCTGAGATACGGGGGCCCGGATTTGTATAAGGCACCAGAGGCAGGGGTAAGGGTCTTGAACAGGACATGCGGACCCACCGGGAGCCAATGCAAACCCTGTAGATTTTGCTTTGTACTTGATCTACCAGAGATGCCCAACAGCGCTCTCGCTGCCGCATTCTGGATGGTCTGTAGCTTTTTCAGCTGATAACCAGGAAGGCCGATGTATAAGGCATTGGAGTAGTCTAAGCGCGACGATAGAATGAGAGCACTGGTCACCATTTCCTTTGCAGATCTGGGCAACAGAGGCAGGAATTTCCTAAGTAATTTGAGTGTACTGAAGCACACGCTGGCGAGTTTTATTAACTGCGGTGAGAATCTTCGGTCCTCAGTAAACCAGACCCCCAGATTCTTCACTGGGCTTCCCATTGACTTAGGCATGGGGTAACCCTCTGGCCAGAGGTCATCCCTGAAATGCGGAGGGAAGGACCCATAGAGCAGTACCTCAGACTTGTCTTCATTGCATTTGATTTGGGCCTCTGCTAGCCATTTAAAAACTTCTGCAAGACAGTGTTTGGCTAAGTCAGAGGACATATAATTTTCCTTCCACATAAGGAGGAGCTGGGTATCATCAGCATACACTATGATCTTTGCGCCCAGCTCCTCCGCCAGATAGATAAGCGGCGTGACGTATACGTTGAAGAGAAGGGGGCTCAAAGTTGAACCTTGGGGGAAGCCCGTGGTCACCTTTCTTGGTGTGGAAGAGAATGGGGCCAGCCATACCTGCCAGAGATTCCGATATTGGAGAGGCGGGCCAAGAGTTGGCCATGCGGCACGGTATTGAATGCTGCAGAGAGGTCCAGTAAAATCAGGGCTGCTCTGCTGCCTGAATCCAGGCATTCTCTGATACCCTCCGACATCTCAACCAGGGCCGTCTCGGTGCTATATGAGGCCCTGATTTGCGACTGGGCTGGGTGGTGGGCACCAAAAGTCAGAGAGCTGTTTGTCAACTGCCTTCTCACACACCTTCGCCACAGCCGGGAAAAGTGAGATAGGACGGGAGCTGGCTAGCGTAGCAGGGTTTAAGGAAGGCCTTTTTAGCAGAAGGAGTAGTTTCGCCTGTTTCCACTCCGGTGGAACCATGGCGGTTTGAAGCAATAAATTGATGATGTTATTCACTTCAGGGTTAACTACCTCTGCCACCGCTGCCAACTGCCTAGCTAAGCAAGGATCTGCTGGGGAACCTGATTTAAGGGATTTGAGGATGGCCAATCTGTCCAACAGAGGAATGGGTAAAAAAGCTGTCAAGAAAGTGTGTGCTGGGTCTGGGTCTGGGGCAGTGCAGAGGGGGTGTTCCACCTGCACGTGGAAACCCGGCCCAAAGCTGTCCTGGATCATTTGAATCTTGTCTATAAAGAAGTCGGAAAGCTTTTCACACCAAGCATTAGAGGCAGGAACGACCATACCTTCCGCACAAGGCTTAAAAAAACTCTGAACGATTGAGAAGATTTCTTTTGAGTTATTTTTAGACTGAGCGATGCGTTCTGCGTAAAAATTAACTCTGGCCTTCTTAATGGCAGCATAATAACCGTTCTGGGACTTCCTTAATGCTATTTTGACCAATGGGCAATTAGCTCTTTGAGTACGTCTGAGAACCATGGTTTGGCCAGGGTGTTTCTTGCTCTCTCTTATTAACCAGGGGTGGGGAAAGATGTTCCACAGCCCGAGAGATCCAGTTATTAAAACCCCCCACAGTGTCAGACAAAACCCCAGATGCGAGAGGGTGTGTGTCTTTCAGGACTCTGCTCAAGGCAGCAGGCTCAACTTGTTGCGGCGGTCTGTCCTTGAGCGGCCGCATGGTGAGGTGAGGTGACTGGATAGTCCAAGAAAATTGAATTAAAAAATGATTGGACCAGGGAACAGTAAGTGGTTCCTGAACAACTAAAGGAACGTTGAAGCAGACTGCATCTAGAGTATGCCCCCCTCTGTGTGATGGGGAATTGACCCATTGGGTCAGTTGAGCGAGATCAAGAGAGTCACTCAGTTCCCTTGTGTTGGTGGCCTCCACACAGTCCAAGTGGATGCTGAGGTCCCCTAGAAGTAGGAAATTCAGATATTGCAGCGCTCTTGGCCCAATTACTTTGTTTAAGGCTTTCAAAAGGTGCCAGAAGGGGCAGGGTGCAATATATCAGGGTAGCCCCCAATGAGAAGTGCGGGGAAATGGTTCGGGAGAAGTCCATGGCTTCCACCTCCCCAATGTCGTGTATCTCTGCCTGCATAAAAACCCAGGTTTCTCTGAACACTACCGCAACCCCTCCTCCTCTACCTGTTTTGCGGTCTACCCTAGCTATTTTATACCCCCTGGGGATGTCTAGTGCAATAGCCAGAGCTGAAAATTTGTTGAACCATGTCTCTGATATGAATAGTATATCTAACTGACTATCAGATAGCAGCTCGAAGATGTCTGGGGCATGTTTCAGGCATTAATTAGGGCAGCTTGTATACACAGGTAGTTCTGAGAGGCAATAGGGTCACAATTGGCGGGAATAATAGGACACAAGGTTTAATTAAAACAGTAGTTGCACAGCTGGCATGTGTTGGAAATGTTGACCAAAACCATCCATTCTTGGCCACATTTACTCATACGGGAGCCTATAGTCATGATTTCAGCATGGTTCAGAGTCAGGCAATAATTAGGCAGCTCTAGCACAAAACTGGCACCAGAACTGGCGCTGGCAGCTTCCGGGGCGCTGATAGAGAGGGACTTGCCTTCGGCACGCCAGCGGTGCGTCCACCAGCGCGCATAATTTATGTAAGAATGCCCCCCGACAACTAGAGCGCACCCTCAGCAAAATGGCGGCCTAGATTGTCCCACTGGGATCCCCCACGATACATAGTGCGTGAAGGGAGGTAAGCGTTTTTAGTTTAAAAGATTCAAGTTCAAATTCAATAGCAGCAAAGTTTTAGAACAAAGTAGCAGTGCAGTAAAGCTAAAACAATTGTCTCACACACTCCTGACCAAGAGAAGCGGTGTACTGACACCACCTCGCTCCTATTGGTGCTGGCATCCGAGCAGCGCTCATAATCTATGTAGGAATGCCGCCCGACAACTAAAGTGCAACCTCAGCAAACTGGCGCCTAGATTGTCCCACCGGGTTTCCCTAAGGTGCGTGGTGCGTGAAGGGAGGTAAGCGTTTGTTTTTAGTTTAAAAAATTCAAGTTCAAATTCAATAGCAGTAAAGTTTTACAACAAAGTAGCAGCACAGTAAAGCTAAAACAATTGTCTCACACACTCCCGACCGAGAGAAGCGGCGTACTGACACCACCTCGCTCCTTATGGCATTGGTGTCCGCGTAGCGTGCATAATTTATGTAGGAATGCCCCCCGCCAACTAGAGCGCGCCCTCAGCAAAATGGCGGCCTAAATTGTCCCATCGGGATGCCCAAAGATGCGTGGTAAGTGAAGGGAGGTAAGCATTTGTTTTTAGTTTAAAAGATTCAAGTTCAAATTCCATAGGAGCAACATTTTAAAACAAAGTAGCAGCACAGTAAAGCTAAAACAATTGTCTCACACACTCCCGACCGAGAGAAGCGGCCAGGGGCGGTGGGTGACATTTCAAAGTGGTGGGGTGCAAAGTGATGTGTATACAGCACCATAGCGAGCGAGCGCAGCGAGCGAGCCTGACCCCAAAACGGGGGTTTGGGATGATTCTCCCCCCAAGAAAATTTTGAAAAAAAAGAAGAAAAATTGTGCATTTTCAAGCAAATTTGAGAAAGCAGGAAGGTTAATAAAGCAATTGTGAAAGTGCAGTTATTACATTAATAGATGGCATAACATAGGTAGCAGCTTATTCAGTATAACCACAGAGCTTCATACATTCCGTCCTATTACGCTCAGGTGCTGAATTCAGACTATAAGACTTTCATGAAAATCTCAGCTCTAAGAGTAGAAGAAGTTGCACAGCAGTTGGGAAACAGCCTTCACAAAGCATTGGGAAAATGAGAGGCAATTACTTGAAAGCAAACTGAAAGCAATGCATCAAGTAGTAACTTAAAGCAATGCATCCAGCAAAACAGTGCATGCAGTCAACCATACAAAAGTAAACTAAAGCAAGTGTGAACCTGTGAACCTTCACTTTGAAAGCAGGGTGCTAGTCAATAGGCCAGTCACATACATTTAAACTGAAGAAGAGTACACCTCAGCATGCAGGCACCAACATAAAAGCACCAAGCAAGTCAAACAGTTTAATGAAAGAAAAATGAAAGCAATACTTCCAGCAAACTAGACAGTGACTCAAAAAGTGAACTGAAGCAAGTGCACACTGAATGGAATGCGCAGTCATAAGTCAGACATTCACATAAAAGCAACTTACCAAGACACCCAATCAATTACATGGGAAAAAAACTTGAGCCAATGCACCCAGAAAACCAGACCAGCACACCAAAGCATCCCACCCCTGATAGGATGGCAGCTGTCAGTTTTTTGGCATGGTTGAGCACCCCCCAGTTTTATGCCCTTTGCGCCTGAAGGGGAGACAGGCAAAAGGGGTCATAATGGGACATCTGGCACAGCCACTTTGTAATTGAGGTCACTCACCCAGCTCAAGACTGAGTTACAGGCTGATCTTAAATCTTTAAGCAACCACAAGGGTCTCCAGCTAGTTGGTTCTTGAGCCAAAAGAGTCCTCAGCTCACGGGGAGTCTTTACATAGCGCCTGAGATGACATGACAATGTCCCTTAATCCAGAGCAACTGTGGGGACAGGTCTGGGTCTGACTTGGTACATCAGAACTGCCCCATACCTTACTGCATTAAAAACATTCAACAGTTTCTGGAGTGAGCCACTTGTACAAGTGGACATAAGTACACCGAAACTCTGGAACTGTCACAAGTAAGCAATCTGAAGTCTTGGCAGCTGTAAATAAACAGATCACCAATTAGCAATTAAAAGGCTTAAAAGCTCACAAAAAGCAACTTAATTACTACAAATGTGAATGTCACTTCAGACCAGCTTTCGCCTTGCCCTTTATTTTCACTCTACACACTCCAGCAGGCTGTAATCACCAGGGAGGAACACATCCAGCTCACAATTTGACTTCCCAAAAATAAAACCAGCAATTTACAGAGTATTGGGTTGTGACAATCAAGGGTTCACCGGTTTGGACGAATGCCAACCACCTTCACAAGCTTTCATACAATGAAATCTCCTAGCTTTCCCAGACTGCAGCCTTCAATATTTATGCTGTTCGCACGCCATATGCAGAGCTCTTTTATCATGCGCAGAAGGTGGTGCAGTCCTATCACATACACACAGTCCAGGCACTGAAGAAACATTGTTCGAGCTTCGAGAGATTACTTTTGAATTCCAGTGACGTCTACATTCCTTCCAAATTGTTATGAAAAATGTGAAATAAAGATGCTGCCAGCTCAAACACATTTTGTCAGTAAGCCTTTAAATCAACAGAGAGCGAGGCTAAGACTCGAACAACACTTAGTGCTTTTTCTTGAGTCTCCGTTTCACATTGTGTCGTTTGCTACATGTATACATATTTATGTACAGACTATAGCTCCATACAGTGAAAATATGTATACATGTAGCACACGTGGCTAACTGGAGGTCCGTGAAAAAAGTCAAAAAAGCACTAAGTGCTGTTCGAGTAGATCCTGTAAATCGCTTTGCCTTGTGGTGCTTACAAACCTCTGAGCTAGTGTAATATAGCCAGGGTGGGTGCACAGGTAATACCCACCAAAACCTTTGGGTCGAGTTTGCAAAACAACAAACTCTCCTGAGTGAACACCACAAGGCTGTTAGACTGCACAGCTTAAATAGAAAATGCCTGGGCTACCAACTGTACTCTGTTGGACCTCACCTGTGATCTCTATATACATAGGGAAGGGATACACATGGATATACTCTAAGAGTCACATAGAAATGGAAGAGTAGAGTTTTGGCCTGGGCTGTGCGGGCGGGGGGGGGGGGGAATCTAAAGGATACAAGGTTGGCAACCTGCCCATGGCGGGCTACTGTCACAATACACAAGGAGGGCCTAAATCCACGGTATTTCCGGCTGCCTCAGTGACACTTGCTATGTTGCTTTTTAGGTCTTGCGTTAGCCAAGAGCTTTTAATTTTAATTTAAAAAAATATATATCAGACAAATGTAACTCCTTAGCTGCAAAGACACGGGGCCCTGTCGGTGACCCTTCATATAGACAGGGGGACACCTCTCACAGGGATTAACTCCTAACTCACGCAAGAGCCCCTCACGCAAACTTAAGGATTTTATGGGGGCACCACGCACCGAAATCTAAATATAAATGATGATAGCTCTGTTGCCTCTGAGAAGAGGTGCCCTTGTTAATCGGAATACCCAGTGTTTAACTGCATCCTACTAAAAAGGTTTTGGGCATCGAATTTGTTCTACTGATTACAGATTAGCGAGAATTATCTAGGACACTGACAGCCGAAACCTTCATTCATTCATTTATTTTTTTAAGTCTGAGCTAGGTATTCAGTGACTAAGGGTGCATGGTCCTCCGCCCCCTTCTCTGGTTGGATAGTTTGGAATTTCTTTTCTCTCTATCGCCTGTCTCTCTCATTTATTTCCCTTTATTGGTAGGGGTGGTTGGGATATGCAAAGTTGAGACAAGTGGTTTGTTCTGCCCTGTTGGCAGCAGTATTGGTTCATTCCAGTGATAGATACTTCATTTTCAAGAAGTGTAGGGTGGAGAGAGTGACATGGTGTTTGTCAGATGCCATTCATTATACTACTATGGCATAAAGCAACACAGAATGTATCACAGGAATCTATGTGTCGTCTACCCCTTATTGTCAGTCATGACATAGAACCTGAGAAAGGGCAATTAGGCACACTTACTTGGAAAGTAAATGGCTTGCTAGTCAAAGTCAAAAGGGATGCAAACCTAAGGCCGCAATATACCAAAACCCAGACATATTTCTGTAAAAGGCCCATCTCATGGGCAATAAATATTTATTTTTACCTCGCCTGGAATTTTCGTAGGTGTTCCATTAAAGTTTCACAAGAGGCTCAATGGGAGTTGCCATCCTACCTCATCATCATCTGCCTCTGCAGATTACACATATATGTATGATCGTTTTTCTCATGATGTCATGGTCACTAGATTGTTGTATGGAAGGCCATTGTCCCTAATTAGTAAATACGCACCACATAAGCCCCTTTATCTATGTCTTTTCTGGAAGTTATTATTAGTAGGCTTCTAAGAGTGGCTGCTTCTTGGGCTCTCGGGGTAGATCTGAATGGTTTGGTTGACAGGAACCATTAAGGGTGGCGTGAGTTTGCGGTTCTTTAATGTAACCCTTCGATACTAGCAAAGTTCTTTGGGTCTTTGAGATTTGTTGACATTTGACAAACCTTCCATCAGAAAGAAAAACATTTTACATTTTACTCTGTGGCACACAGAACTCTCTTCCATGTCAACTACTTATTAATGCCAAATGCTAAATCACCCATCTTCGGTCAAAGGCATAACACCACAAACTTTTCTTGAATATTACCACCCCTATTTGACCCACTTATGATCTGTGGTGACATATAGCGGAATGGCTGGTGTCATATAATACTCTCTTCCATAACAGCCATTTCCAGATGGATTCCTAGGCTTCACTGCTCCTATCTGCACATAGATACATTCACCCAGCAGCACGATGTGGTACACATTTGCACATGAGACTGTCACAGGTTTGGGGGCAGGGAGGGTGGGAGTTAATTGTTCATACTTTAATTTAATTTTGCTGCTCAATGTCTATAGTGTACCTTTGCCAGCCACACGATGGCCTATGTCTGCACAAGGAAAAACGATACAGTTTGTTTTAAAAAAACGCTAAGTTACCTGGGGTGGCAGGTTCACATCTTAGCTGGTGGTCTCTCAGGTCACTCATCTGTGGAGCTTGACCTACTGATGGGCTCGAGAAGGACCACACTAGGGTGGCGCCTAAGTGCATCATAACTACAAGACGAACACTGTAGAAAATATATTGGAGAGGCAGTTGACACATACTACACAGATAACCAAAGATCGATGACTTTTCCTGGGGTACTTTGGGAAGCTTTTAAAGCCATTTTGCAAGGGCACCCTTTCCGCTTTAAAGTTGAGGAAAAATTGTTGGTAGCAGAGGGAGGTGATAGACATGGATATCCGTCTCCTTGCAAGCGGGCGCTAACACACACACACACTCTGCCTCTCCATCCGCCATAATTGCTTACTAAAACATTACTTCACCAAATATTATTAGATGAGGCGAAGTAGGCTTAGCTTGTGACACAAAGTCCTATCCGTCAGTGGGGGACAAAGCTGGCAAGACCGTATGTCACCTGTGTCATAACATGTCTAAACAGTTTCATACATTTCCAGTGATAATATAGGCAATTTGTAAGGGTGATTGGGCCATAGCTCAAACATTTGAAACTTATTATGCACACCTATATTCTCGGGTAAATTTACCGGACACTGAAGGTCTGACCAGTTCTGCTGTCAATCGGCCCAGGAGGCGGTAATTGGAAACGCAGTGAGATCTTATGGGGGCACCACGCACCGAAATCGTGACCCTCGCACCGATAACGATGAGGGCTTTTTTTTATTTTTAAGGCAAACGCAGCTCCCAGGGTCTGCCCCCCTCACCCCCCCGCGCCCGCAAAAAACACAGACAAAACCATTCCCAGTACAGACAGGGTAATCCCTCACCAGTCAATGCCCACTCGGCAGACAGAGCCCCCTCTGGCAAACACGAGAGCTCCATCCTCAGAAAAGAGGGTCATTTGAGCTAACCTCCATATTCCCATAAAATTAACACCCCGCCTCCCCCAAGTATTAATTCATCTGACCGATATCCAACACATAAGAAAGACAATTGCGGGGGGAGCGGGGACCGGGGAATTAGAATAAAGAAGGGAAAACTTACCTGACCGCCGATCAGCACCGCATGCATCTTCTAAGTTCTGGGACCGTGGCTGCCTTCACTGGAGCAGAAAACCCGCCCTCCGTCCTCAGGCAATCCTGGCGCTGGAGCAGCGCCAGGATTGGCTAGGGAGGCACATTTGTTGCTCGCCCTGTCGCCCTTTGGAAACCCGGGCTGTGGCAGCAAACAAGCACCCCTGGGTCCCGCTGGGGAACTTACAGTGCGCATGCTTGAGAAAGTTACCAACTTTCCCAAGCATGCGCACTGTAAGTTCCCCAGCGGGGCGGTCTGCTGCAGCCTGAGTGTGGACTGTCACTCAAGCTGCAGCAGGCCACCCCCCCTGTGCAATTCCCGCCGGCGGCTGATCTGTTGCAATGTAATGTAGATTGGCCGGCGGCCGCGATGCGGGTCCATGGTGGCTGGTGGGGCTACGCCCCTACGCCCCAATGGACGCACCGCTGCTGGAAGCGGCAAACTGACACCACCTCGCTCCTTATGGCACTGGTGTCCGCTCAGCATGCATAATTTATGTAGGAATGCTCCCCGACAACTAGAGCGCACCCTCAGCAAAATGGCGGCTTAGATTGTCCCACCGGGATTCACCAAAATGTGTAGTGCGTGAAGGGAGGTAAGCGTTAGTTTTTAGTTTAAAAGATTCATGTTCAAATTCAATAGCAGCAAAGCTTTAAAACAAAGTAGCAGCACAGTACAGCTAAAACAATTGTCTCACACACTCCCGACCGAGAGAAGTGGCGTACTGACACCACCTCACTCCTTATGGCGCTGGCGACCGCGCAGCGCGCATCATTTATGAAGGAATGCCCCCCAACAACCAGAGCGTACCCTCAGTAAAATGGCGGCCTAGATTGCCCACCGGGATTCCCCAAGATGCGAGGTGCGTGAAGGGAGGCAAGCGTTCGTTTTTAGTTTAAAAGATTCAAATGCAAAGTTTTAAAACAAAGTAGCAGCACAGTAAAGCAAAAAAACAATTGTCTCACACACTCCGGACCGAGAGAAGCCGCGTACTGACACCACCTCGCTCCTTATTTTAAACACCCCTTTCGGCCAGCAACTCCCAGTGCCCAGCAGACTGACAAGACAGAGGAGTGATATCTGTTGTCCTGTTTTCTCTTTCAGCCATCTCCCTTTCCTGGCTTCAACTATTGTTCATAGTTCTCCCTCTGTGTGTAGTTAATGTTAGTTGAGGTGAGCGGTGGAAGAGTACATCGTTCCCCCTGTTCTGGAGAAAAAGGTTAGCGCTTTTTGGCAAGCTTTTAATATTTGTGTGCATTTTAATTGTATGCAGTGCTTGTTCTACATCCTCATCTGCTTGTTGTTGGTGCTACCATGCATGCTAAGAGTGCTCATCTTCATTTTAGATGAAGACAATGCCATTAAATCATTGACACTGAATCAGACCCCCACTGATGCCATGCTACTTTTACAGAACATCTTCAATCATTCCTTCATTAAGGAGCCTACATATGTGGCCACTGGACAAATCCTTCTCTTTCTTTAGAAGCCTAGACCTGCCATTAGTAGAGAATATTGCTGCAAACCTAGTGAAGGTCAATGGAAAGATTTAGAACAACACACACCTGCAAGACCACAAATCTGTATTCAGACTACAATAGAATATGGTGGCAGACACCATTTAAGTGACTGATGAAGATCTTCATATGTCTGCAATAGTGAGCATTCTCCCCTTGTCCTCCTCGTCCACCATGCATCATTCAGCACCATCGACCACTGAGCCTTACTTGACACCCTCTACTCTAAATGGATTTCATTGAATTATCCTGCAGTCATTTGACTCCTACTTGAAAACCAGAGTCTAGTTAATTCAGATGAGTTATTCCAAATCCAAGACAATTAAGTCATATGCATAATTCCCCAGAACTCATTCTCAAACTTGTGATCTTCAGTCTCAAAACTTGGGCCTCCACACAAACACGATCCTCAACTTCAGGACCAATATTGCATAGAAGAATGATAGGCAACAGTTTTCTATGCTAATCAGAGCAAATGTTGTGCTTCCAAAAGGGGACATCAGAATCGCCAACCCACCTGCTGGGTCTATCACATCTTAGTGATGGTAATGCTTTGCTGGCAGGTGTTCTTTAGACCACCAGTTGCTTGTTAATATCGTCCTATATGCTGCATCATCTACAAGCCTATCAATCATACCTGCTCAGCATACCTGATGACCGAAATCAGGAGAAGCATGCCTGACATACAGAAGCACCATAAACAGTATGTGAATTAGCAAATGCACATAGGAGAGGATGAGCTGCTAAATGTTTTCCTACTATGCCCAAAGTTGTGAACCTACATCCTATTCTAGACCAGCCAAGTCCATCATTTCTCCACTTACACAAAGAGCTGAAGAGTAGAATTTGATTTGATTTGTTTTGATATGATATGGAAATTTATATAGCGCTCGAATGCCCAAGGGTGTCACAATATAATCACCCCTCAGACCCACCCTCATGGATTCCTCATTCTCATTGCACCTTACTCCCCTCCTCCTGTTGATATCTCTACTACAATCCCCCGTCTATAAAGCTACCCGACCGTCTTTAAATTGCAGTCCTCCTTCCTGCACTCCCTAGCATACCCACCAGTACCCCCTCTTCCTCCCCATTGTACCATCTTCTCCCACACTCCCTAATTCATCTTGTCGTAACACCCCTTCTTCTCTCTCCGAGTGCATCCAGCACCCACACGACCCCTCTCACACCCTCATTGTAACACCCTCTCACACAACACTGCTGCTTCGTACCTTGGTCCATGCAATATAGTTCACAATGTCAAACTCTCCATGCAAAAGCACATAAGATGCATAGCCCCAAGCTGAATGGAAGCAGTGAATCCTGCACAAATAGTTCTTCCTGGACAGTGTACTCTAGGATAACAGGAGCATTCCCCCTAGGCTTCTACCGTGTATTGAGGGTCTGGCACTGACTGGCAGCTGGACTCCCCCCTCAGTAGATGACTGCAAGTCATCACAAGGCAGCAGCAGCTGATATTCCACACCAAAGGATAAATACATCTACCTCCATCTCGGTTGCCCCTTATACTCACCTGCCTCACACCTGTCCCAAGTACATACCTGTCTCATGCCTGCCCCTAAGGCTGAGAGCTACCTTAATATCACCCTGTCTCAAACCTGCTCAGTATACCCAGCTCCATCTTACAGTTTGTTGTCATGGCCTTATACAGATAAAAACAGGAGTTCTTCATGTAGCACTCCTCGTTACACCTCTCCACAGATCCTAATAACCACACTTATGTTTGTAATATTTTTGTCTATTGTCCTGCAGGTTTCTGCCTGCATTCAGTCGCTAATTGACTACCCACTTCACCCTTCAGTAATCAGCTGACACTGCGACTCGGCACTTGACGTGTTAACAACGCAAACCCCACCGCTGCCCCCCAAAGAATCCATGATCAAAATGTGTCCCGCGCGCCTTGAGTGACACCGGTGTCAAGCAGCGAGAGTGGGAGGCGGGCGCGGATGTCAAGGGCGCGTCACCTGCCTGTCTCAGCATCCTGTGACACGCGGGAAAGCTTTTATCTGTGGGAAGCTCGGGCTCTTGGAGATAGCAGACACTTTCTCGTCACCTCGTGGAAGTGGCTGTCATTTTGTCGTCTCACAGCCCAAAAGAAACCACAGGAATGGAAAACAATACCAGCGTGAGCTTCTCAAGTGCTCTGACGAAATGGCTTCTTTAATATCCCTGCGCGTTGCGTGTATCTGGGGAACAGGGAAGAGGGGGGGAGGGGTGGGGGTGGGCGGGGGGGCGTTGCTCTTTTCGCCAATTATTTTGCATTCGGATATTTTCTCCCTCGGGGATTTTTCTGCTGGGTTTCAACAGGGCATTACTCACTTTGGAGCGAATCCGAAGTTTTAATATTATGCGCACAGGGACATTACGTTTCCCCTGAGACAGGCTTGCACTTTACAGTGCCCATTAACACGTGATTGATTGTCAGCCCGCTGAAATGGATGGAGTGGATTGATGTCTGGAAGATGAAGTTGTCACTTGGTCCGAGAAGGGGGTGAAACAAGCAGCCACGGCGGCTTCTCTCGTGGACTCTTTCTTCCTTGCGCTATAAGTTTATCTGCCTTCATTCATGTCCTTTCCGTTGCCCTCTCGAACTCCCCCCTGTCAGCAGAAGCTGACATTCTCAGTGTGATATATCCCGTATCCAGTGGGAGGTGCCTTGGAGTCTGTACTTCGGGTCCCACCAAAAGCCGGTCAGGGCAGGTCTTCGATCTCCGGTATCGGTGGAGGTCTGGCTATCCTGAGCAAACACGTGTCAGAAAGTGTTTCCTTATGCCCATGTGTAGAGAGCCACCCGGCCTCTTGCATACATTGTATCCACTGATACACAGATCCCCACACCCTCGGGGCGGGCTCGCTCCGAGGTATATAATAAACGGGCGGAAGACCGCTCGGGGTCTTTCCGGCACACTACTAAACTACATTGTGTCCGTGTCATTCTGGTGTCCTGAATGCACACGTGCGAGGCCCTGACCCCGCACACCACATTGGCGACGAGGCCGGTACTGACCTCGCGCGTGCCCTGCCACCTGCCGAGTGCATCAGCCGTCCTCTACCGGCCCCCACATCTCTGCGCGCCACCTACGCCTACCAGATCGGGCCGCGGAGCCCACCCGCTGTGGTCGTTCATCTGCCCACGGCCTGTCTGCTGTACATTGCTGCCTCCGCGTCGGCTCGAGGCCCGCCCACGCACTTCCTTCTCAGGGGCGCGTTCAGCCGGCGGGGCTCGCCGCGCGTGAAGATCGGGTGAGTGCTCCATTGGCGGTCACGCCCGCGTGGCGCATCTGCGGCCTAGTTGCCCCCCCCCTCGCTGTGCGCACGCCGGGCCTGCCCTGCATCACGCGGCCCCAGGCGCGTAGCACTCGCGCGCTGCACAACGCACGCTGCCCCGGTGGGGGAGGGGTGAAGAGGAGCGACGGTGCACGTCGGCTCCGGGCATTCTCAGTTGCCCCATCTGCCCCATTCAACGAGGGACTTCGCTCGACGACCTTCCCTGCCTCTCTGTCGGCGTCAACACGTTTGGCCTCACCTGGCACCACCAACCTACTATAACAAGCTTTGGCAACCTCATGAGGCCGTCCATTGGTCCCAGGCGCGCAGGCCCTGGTTGGCCCCGGGGAATCTGCGTTTTGCACCAGTTGACCCCAGCTTTTGAGAACTGTGTCTTGGAGGGGAATAGCAGCCCAGCGCCACAGCACACGCGCCCGCAAGGAACGCAATGACGGACGCAACGCAAGGAGCTGCAGCGACGGCGCCCGCACCAGGCCCAGCACCACCTGGCCCCGCAGGTCCACCCCAGAACCTCGCCACTGGCCCTCAGATGATAGGCCATGCCCACACAGGGGTAGCACCCCTTCCTCCGTCCAGCGAATCGGCTGACCTGTCGACTGCGGCGCCACGGTGGAAAGCGTGGCTTGGGCGACTCAATCTATACTTCAAAGGAACTCGTGAGACGGATGGCACGGTCAAGAGATCTCTCCTCATCCTATATGGAGGCCCGAAATATATGACCTTTTCGAGACTCTCCCTGAAACTGGAGGAGAAGACGACTATGATGCGGCGGTTGACGCCCTCAACGCCCACCTTGACCCCCAACTGAACAATGATTTTGAAAAGTTTAAGTTCAACCGGGCATGGCAAACGGAAGCTGAATCAGTGGACATGTATTACGCCAGACTACGCCGATTTGCCAGCAGCTGCCCGTTCTTCAACCCGAGAGAGGAAATAAGAGACCAAATAATCGTGGGGTGTCGGTCAAAGTTGTTAAGAAAACTCATTCTCAGGCAGCCTGGGATAACCTTAGACGAAATACTCGTCCTTGCATGGTCCCATGAACTGTCGGACGCGAGAGCCGATGAAATGGAAATGGCGCTGCGCTCACCAGTGGCCCTACCAGCAGCTCCCAAGATGGCGCCGATCAAGGAAGAAAGGGTGGACGCGTTGCAAAGAAGACCACAGGGCAATCGACCGCGACAATGGCAACCTCGAGGCACCCAGTGCGCATACTGCGGTGAAGACCATCCGGCGACCGCAACATGCAGTGCTAAAGGCAAAACCTGCTTAAAGTGTGGCCGACTGAACCACTTTGCAGCGGTACGTCAAAGAGGAAGGTACAGGCCAAATGCCCCGAGATCACGTGGAGGATATGGACCCAAGTCACTGACACAAAGAGTCAGGCAATTGTCGCTGGAGTCCGAACATCCGCCCCCGGATAGTCAAGCTCAAGAGAAAAGACCGCGCTACGAAGACGACGACGATGATGAAGTGTACGTCATATCATATGTCAGCAGGATATACACAAAGCGAAGACCACCACCCATGTGCACCGTGTCGATAGAAGGCACAGAAATGCGAGCGCTCATAGACACAGGGGCGTCAGTGAATGTGATGGACTCCGAACAATACGAACGAATGTCACCCAAGCCCGCACTTGCACCATCGAGCGCACGCATTTACACCTATGGAGGTACCGACCCACTACCACTGCGAGTGGTCATCAGCACAACCATCGTCAATGGTGAATATTCAACGGAAGCTCGATTCCATATCACCGAAGGGAAAAAGGGCACACTCCTCAGCTGTCACACTGCCGAAGACTTGGGGCTAGTATTTTTCGCAAACCAAGTCCACGAATCACATGCGGACAGCATGCTACAAGAATTCCCTGCACTGTTCAGCGGCCTAGGGAAACTCAAAGGCAAGAAGGTACGACTACACATTGACACCTCTGTGCGCCCAGTCGCCCTAAGACACCGGAGGGTGCCATTCAACCTCCGACCACAAGTAGAGGCCGAACTCAAAAGACTAGAAGATCTAGGAGTCATTGAGAAGGTGTCAGGACCGACTCCCTGGATGTCTCCACTGGTCGTGGCGCCCAAACCCAAGCAGCCTGGCGCCATCAGGCTATGCGTTGACATGAGGCTCCCCAACGCCGCGGTGAAGAGAGAGCGCCACATCACCCCGACGATGGACGATATTGTCGCTGACCTGAACGGAGCGAAGTGGTTCTCCAAGCTGGACCTCAACGCGGGGTACCACCAACTGGAGCTCGAACCCGAAAGTCGATATATAACAACGTTTTCGACTCACGTCGGGCTCCGACTATATAAGAGACTGAGTTTCGGCGTATCATCCGCCGCAGAGGGGTTCCCGAACGCGATAAGAGAGGTATTGTCGGGGTTGAGTGGGGTAATCAACCTGAGCGATGATATCCTCATATATTCTAAAACTCTGGAGGAACACCACACCCATCTGAGAGCCACGCTCCAGAGGCTGGTAGAGCACGGACAGACCCTGCATAGATCGAAGTGCTCATTCTACCAAGAAGCTGTCGACTTCTTCGAATACACGTTCACACGGGAGGGTCTAAAGGTAGATCCGAAGAAGGCGGAGGCAATCCGCACCGCAAGCACTCCACGGAATCCATCCGAGGTGCGGAGTTTACTGTGGCCGATTCATCCCCAACTTGGCGGCCCTGGCAGAGCCATTGAGAGCGCTCACCCGCCAAGATCAGGAGTGGGAATGGACATGCTCGGCAAATCAAGCATTCCAGGACATCAAAGCGAGCCTTCTGGACAAGGCTGTAATGGCATACTTTCAACCACGCCGAAAAACAGAATTAGTTGTGGACGCCAGCCCAGTGGGCCTAGGGGCCGTGCTGCTGCAAGAGTACGGCAAAGACAAATGGAAACCCGCTGCTTATTCGAGCAAGGCCTTAACTGACACTGAGACTCGATATGCTCAGATCGAGCGAGAGGCCCTTGCCATAAAGTGGGCATGCCAACATTTTCATCTGTATCTATGCGTACAGGAAGTCACCATAGTGACGGACCATAAACCACTATTACCCCTCTTTACAGGCTCATCCAGGCTTGTACCCCCACGCATTGAGCGGTGGGCCGTCCAACTGCAAGGCTACAACTTCAACCTAGTATTCCGACCGAGGGCGCACAACCCGGACGACTACCTGTCTTGGCACCCAGACGTGACGAAGAAGGCGCTCCCGCTCGCTGATGGACAAAGAGTGGAAGAATTTGTTCACATGGTATCTCAAGCGGCATGCCCGGACACGCTGACGTTGCAGGAGATAGGAGAGGCCACCGCCACTGATGAGACACTAACTCGAGTAAAACGGGCCCTCGAAGACAATAGCTGGACGCGATTCCTCGACGGGATCCAGAGCCTGACACCGGAAGTGAGCCATGCCGACAACAAATCTGGCAGATCAGAACTGAATTAAGCGTGGGAGATGAAGGGGTTGCGCTTCGAGGACATCTCATTGTCGTGCCCAAGAGCCTCCAACGACACATACTAACCATAGCACACGTGGGCCACCAAGGGATGGCCAAGACAAAGGCTAGGCTAAGAAACAAGGTCTGGTTTCCGGCCATGGACAGCATGGTAGATGAAATGGTACGATCCTGCCACGCATGCACTATAACAGGAGGAGATCCGGCGCCAGCCCTTGTCATTACAGAAGACGCGCCACAAACCCCGTGGACTCTACTGAGCATCGACTTTGGAAGCTTCCCAGATGGCAGACACACACTCGTAGTGGTAGATTCATTTTCAAAGTTTCCTGTGGTGGAGGTCATCCTGTCAGTAGCCTTCCCCCAAGTCAGAAAAGCACTCAATCACATTTTCGCGACAATGGGACTCCCTGAAGAGATAAAATCTGATAATGGGCTACCGTTTCAAGGAAGGGACTTTCAAGCCTATCTAGACAACCTCCGAATACGTCACAGAAAGATAACACCATTATGGCCCCAAGCCAATGGGGAAGTAGAAAGACTCATGAGAACCCTCAACAGAGCCCTCAGGATCGCCGTAGACAGCGGAAATGACCCAGAGGCTGCCCTGGACCAATTTCTAAGTGCCTACAGACAGACCCCACATAGCACCGCAAAATGTGCTCCAGCGCATGTGCTATTCAAGAAAGCACCCAGAGGTAACATACCAGCAGCACCCACCTGGACACTCGAAACAAGAGACAGTGAAGCCATTCAGTTGCGAAGGTCCATAACCAACCAGAGGGCGAGCGCGGCTCGGCATGCACAACCACCAGGCATAAGAGAAGGAGACACCGTGGTGGTCCAGAACCATCACCCAGGGTGGAAATTCCGGACTCCTTATGAACCGGAGAGGTGGACAGTAGAGAAAATTCAAGGAACTTTGGTGACGGCGCGCCAAGGCCGTCAGACAGTCACCCCCAACATCTCCTGCTTCAAGAAGGCGGGAGGGCCGGCTGGCGTTCCCGCAAGCATCATTGAAGCATCGTGTGCAGAGACAGACAATCAGGACAAAGAAGGACCATGGGCTGAGGCCTCTGCCCCACAACCGAACCAGAGAGGACCTGACGGAGGGGCTAGCCAACATGAAACATCTCAAAGCACCCTGACAGCTCCCTCGTCCCCCGTGCGGAGTGCCGAGGTGACCCCGGCTGGGGTTGCCGGCTCCCCCGCATGCAGGAAGCCGCCGATACCATCTGAGGCCCAATCCAGGTCCGAGCCAGAGACTAAGGGGCATATTACCAAGCAATAGCGATAATTATCGCTATTGCTTGGTTAGAGACAAAAATTTACCGCAGCGCTGCGGCGATTTTTACCGCAAATAAACCTTGGTATTACCAAGGTTTAACGCAAATGCGGTAAAAATCGCCGCAAAGCATGAATATCGCTGAAAAGTCAGCGATATTCCTGCATTAGCGAGCTAATGCTCTTAGCCATGTTATCCACCTCCCATTGGATAACATGGCTAAGAACTGCTCAGGGCAGGTGTTAGCTTTTGGAGATATTCCCGCTTAGCGCGAATACCTCCAAAAGTTGGTAATAGGAGATAGCGATGTTAGCGACTGTTTTCAGTCTCTAACATCTTGGCACGCCCACTTTGCATCTCATTAGTGATAAATATCACTGACATGCAAAGTGGGGCCCAAGATGGTCGCTATCTCCTACTAGCTGTCGCTAACTGGTGTTAGCGGCAGCTAGGTAATAGGGAGATAATTTTATCTCCGCTTTCTTGGCTTTTAAAGCCAAAAAAGCGGAGATAAACCCCCTTGATAATATGCCCCTAAGAGACTTTGCCTGGACCTCACCATAGTGAGAAAAGTGACTCTAGAAACGGACTAAATTGAAGGAGGGATGTAGAGAGCCACCCGGGCTCTTGCATACATTGGATCCACTGATACACACATCCCCACACCCTCGGGCGGGCTCCCTCCAAGGTATATAATAAACGGGCGGAAGACCGCTCGGGGTCTTTCCGGCACACTACTAAACTACATTGTGTCCGTGTCATTCTGGTGTCCTGAATGCACACGTGCGAGACCCTGACCCCGCACACCACACCATGCTGTAAGGTGCTCTTCAGAAAGACACGTGCATGCAATCCTAGCATTGACGTTTACTTCTGTGGATGACTTTCTCTGATTTAGACTCCATTTGGATACATGCAACAGCAACAAAATGTAGGTTCCAACCATTCTGAATGTTACATTTTAGAGCTAACCCCCTCTTCTCCATGCTTGCCTCAGGCTGCGGCCCTAGTATGATGTTGTGACTTATGGGAACTCACCACCTCCCTCCCAGGGACAGCTGTGGCTCTGAAAATTAGGTGGTGAGTTATGAAGTACAAGTCCACGTCGGCCTGGTGTTGTTTAGTCATTTCGCATCTATTTTTTGATATCTAGAATTTCGGATTCCTTTTCCGTGGGTGGCATCTCACTTTCTCCCGTGAAGCTCTGAAACTAAGGCTCTCCTTTGCTATTCGGCTCCAACACTTCGACACCAGTTTTCTTTTCAGGAATTTGACCCCGCATCAGGGTCAGAAAGTCCCGTAGGGCAACCAGGCAGTCCCAGTACCAGAGCCGGCTTTGGAACCCAAAGCATCCCTGGCAATTTTGTATGACCAGCCCCCTCTGGGGGGTGCGGAGGTTCGGTGAAAGTGTGTAGCACTGCTGCTTTTAATACTGGGTCGATATTGCAGCAACGCTGCAAAACCGGCCCCTAGTAACAAAATACCTGCCCGGGCCCCACTTCTGAAAAACCGCCCCGCCCTTCCAGCCTCCCGGGAAATCGCCCGATGCACACTATGGCCAGTCTGGCCCTTGCCAGATGGGCTGGCAGGCCAGTCTGTGGGTCAGTTTGTGGGCCTGTTCTCCGGTCTGGTGGGCAGATTTTTACTGCTAATTTCCCTAATATTACCGTAAACATTTCCTGCAGAAATGCATGCAGTCCTCCATACATTGTTAAACATCTATACAGCATGTCTTTAACAAGTTAAATCTGCCTCACTTTGCAAACAATGGGCACTTTTTTATCCGTCTTATTCACTAATAGGGGGCACTTTCATTTTGGTGCCTTGGTTTTTTTTTTCTCCCAGTCCAACCCTGCGCTGCATTATCATGGCTACCATGTCTCCTTGTTTGCACTCTGTGGCATTGTTCCTCTTAGAACTCATGGCTCTTCCCTCTGATTTTAATCCAGTGTCTTTCCTGCCATGAAAGTTCACAATGCTAAGGTAGGGGATTGGATATCCAGTGTCGGTCACTCTAGCTTCTGAATTCAAAGTTGAGAAAACAATTATTGTTTTCCTGTAACCCCACCTTCTTCATGGAACCATCCCTTTCATGTTCATTGTTAAAAATAGAGCCTTTACCTGAATATACACCATCCACACTACATGGTTAGTGTTCATAATAGTTGTGAGAGTTGTTTCACAATGTCTTGCAGGCATTCTATGCAGAAAGCATTACTTTGTTAGCTTCTATTTCCTGACACTGGCAAAGCAAGTACATTAAGCTCTAATGTATAAAACAGCAATTAAGCATGCAATTGCATTTATTTAAATTTCATTTATACATCGCTTACTACCCCTGACAAGGTGTCAAATTGTATATAAACAGTATTTCGGAATGACTATATTTATCTTTGTGTGCACATTAAGCCAGCCCTATTGGCTTTGTAGTGTTTGCTGATACAGTGTTTAGAAAAGAAGGGTGGCATTGACCTGACATATGACAACCTGTAACTCCTTACATGGCTCTGAAAATGTTGACTTGAAAAGAAGAATGTGTACGCCCCTCTGCATTGTGGTAAGTCTCTTCAACAAGTCATATTTTCTCACCTATCTCTGGTACTCTGTCAAAAGGATTTTATTTTCATTGGTGGCAGCCTGCAATCAGATGTATGGCTCAAAAAGTGCTAGCTCATGCATATGGTCAGGGTAAAAACCTCCAACAAGGGTATTTTGGGGAAGATCAGAAGTGTGTTTCTAGCCTTTTCTAGAGCAGGATGATAATTGAAATGGCAGGTCTTCAGCTTCTTGTGGAATTCAAGAAGGGAGGAGGAGGCTCTCATGTAAAGTTGGGGGTTGCTCTTAGCTTTAGAAATGATATTTGAGAAGGTGCATACACTCCAGCTCTGTGTTTTCATGGAATGTGTTCGAGGGGGAGGCCTGCGGAGAGGAGGTGTCTGGGTCGTAGGATGAAAATATGTGATTGTTCAGGTAAGTGGGGCCTAAATTTTGTAGAGCCTTAAACTGAGCCTGTTTGTGGAGAGGGATGCAGTTGAGCTCCCTCAGGTGTGGTCTGAAGTGAGTTTTGCTTGAGAGATTGAGGATGAATCAGGCTGCTGAGTTCTAAATGAAGTCTTCTGGTGAAATGCTTGTTGATACCAGCATGGAGGATGTTCTTGTAGTCCAATTTGCTGATGACAAGGGCATGAGTAATGGCTTTCCTGGTATGTCATCAGGGTGTGGAAACAGGATGCAGTGATGATGTTGACTTGTGCGGTTATGTCTAATGTGTTGTCAAATGAAAATACAGAGGTTCTTGATGTGTGTGCTGCGTTGTGGGCATCGGTCCAAGTTTGACCAGCCACTAGTTGGAGTCCCATGGTCAAGTGTTCTTGCTACAGATCACTACTGTGTTGTCAGTGCTGAGCCAGTTGACTTTCATTCAGTTAGCGACTGCGGTCATGGAGACTGTGAACTTGTGTTTGGGGACTTGTTGAGAGGGGGAGTATGAGTTATGTGTATATATTTTTTCCTTCATTTCCTTTGAGTTTTTTCCAATACACAATCCAAAAGCAAAATTGCATGTAGATGTCGTACAGTTATCTGCATAGTACATCAACAGCCAGACAACGTGTCACATTTACATCATTGGTTGCCCCCTTACATAGGAGTATCATATACATCGTGGTGATCAGTATTTGTTTACATGTCAGTGATGGCGGAGACTATGGCCCTTCAGGGAGCCCCTAAGTCTGAGGCAGCTTCAGTGGCTCAAGCTACCAGGTACAAACATACCAGGTGCCAGATAGCTCGGGGTCTGGAGGTTGGGGGAGCCTTGTGTAATAGGGATCAGTGAGTGTACTGCACAGTGCAAAGTCAGTGAGCCAGTCCACCACTTGGGGAGATGTCCTTTGCCCCAGAACTTCGCCACTCATCTCTTACACATTAATAAGTCCAAGCCCACCAATTTCTTACTAGTTTTGGACTCTGTCTTCACAAAGCCAACAACACCAGCACTGGGCCCACTGGCAGGGTTTGTCCAGTAATATAATTTAACATCTGTACAAGTTCATGCCAACAGTGAGCAGCTGGTGGACCTTATAACATTAGTTTCATGAATACTGCCAGACTGCGAGGAGCATCTGTCGCAATTAGTGTAATCCCTTCCTTCATATCTATGTAGTTTGAGTGATGTATAGTAGGGTTGATTTAGATAATTATAGTGTTTGAGGCAGTGCCTCACATTCATTGATAACTCTTTGGTGTGCTGCCAGCAGTATTCCCACTGCTCATCGGTAATTGCAGTCATCAGGTTTCTTGACCAGTGGTCTCAAAATCGATGTGCTATTTTAGGCATGTTGAGGATAGTGATTGTGTAAAGTAAAGTGATGGTTTATTTGATAACTGGGCCAGCGGTAAGCAACGTAAGTGGTTGCCACTCCCAGGGTTCCTGTGGATATAGCAGGAAGGCCTCCTTCACTGATTCTCTCAGTCGGTGGTATGCGAATACATCCAGAGAAGTGGACGTTCCCTTGAGCAAGTAGGTATCTAATGGTATTAATTGGCCAGCCGTGTGAAGATCACCCAGTGTGTGAAATTGTCTATAGCGTAGAGATTTTACACAATTGCAATTTCTTTGGTGATGCTCAACTTTGGGTTGTTCATTAGTTTAATGTAGGGTGAGTCAAAATGTCACATAACTGCACCAAGCATGACCATGCCTCCATAATACAATCCATCATGTTGATCTCACACAGTCGGATAGGGGTTATTCATCGCTATTGTGTTTAATTTCCATGGGGCTACTATACCCCAACCTAGGCGACAATGTATGAATGTGCTGTGAAGTGGGCCTGCACAACACAGTAGTATGCTTCCAATATGCTTTAAAATTTGGTGCTGCACAGCCCTATTGGTTATACAGTCACTGCAAAGATGTCTAGCTTATACATGCCTGCTTACCAATGGTTATACAGTCACTGCAAAGATGTCTAGCTTATACATGCCTGCTTACCAGATCATGTTAGTTTTACAAGTGAAGTCTGAAGCTGGGAAAAGAAGCAGCGGGATAAGGGAATCGGAATGTTTTGAAATTATTAGAGCAATTGTGGAAACATTACCATTTCAATAAAGGCAATCTGGCCCACCACTGACATAGGCAGTCTGATTAATTTATTTACATTTGTGGCTATTTTAGACATTGTGTTCCCATAGTTTTCCGTCATGAAGATATCTACATCCATGCTGATTTATATGTATGAGTTGTGTGTTGTCAGCATATGTGAGTATGTTGATGTCATGTACAAGGATGATGTTGACCAAATGGATCATGTATGCACAGAAGAGCGTGAAGTTGCGGAACAACCCATAGGCATTTGACAGATGAGTTTTCAGGCTTACAAGTAGTAAAGCAGTAAAGGCCATTCAGGCTGCATGTGTTCTATCCATGAAGAAGGAGTATATCCAGTGGAGAACGGGCCCTTGTAAGCATCTGATGAGGATGGGGTGTTATTTAGTGTCAAATGCTGCAGAAAGGTCCAGGGGGACGAGGGTACCATTTCTCCTCTCTCCAAAATGATGAGGATATAATCTGTGGCAGTGGTGAGTGCTGTTTCTGTACTGTGTTTAGGCTTGAAGCCAGCCTGCTGGTATTGAGGAGCTGGTTGTAGCTGAAGTGTTAAGTGGGCTAGTTGAGGAGCAAAACTGTGGCCAGATATACTAGGAGGTAGAAAGGGCTGTAGTTGGCGTGCATGGCTGGATCAGTGGATACATCTTGAACAGTGTTGTGTTCAAGGTGTCCAAAAACATGACTTAGTCAATGAAGGTGTTGAGGATAGGTGTTAGTGCTTTGCTGATCAGTGGGAGTCTTTTGGTGAAGGCATGGTGGGTCAGGGGGACAAATATGGCTCCAGTAAATGGACTTCACTGTATTAGTGGTTTAGTCAGCAGTGACGGCAGGCCACATGGTCAGGGTTTGTTATTTGACTGTGATGGGAGAATAAGTTGTGAGGGTAACAGGGTCTGGTTGAGAGTTTAAGTTGCCTTATATAGAGGTGATTTTGTTGCAGAAGACTTCTGAGCATTTGTTGCAGAGGCCTAGCGAGGGGATGATGTTGCTGGAGGTGGCTAGAGGTGTGGCGAAATTTTTGATGATAGCAAAGATTTACTTGCTGTTCTTTGTGCTTGCATCAATTCAGGTCTGCGAGAGTCGTGCCCTTGGTGTTCCTGATCTGCTGACGAAAGCATCATAGGGTGGATTTAAGCATGTTTTAGTCTGCAGTGTTTTGGCTGTTTCTCATTTGCGCTCCAGTTGCTTTTAGTGAGATTCAGTCAGCCTGAACTCCTCTGTGTACCTGTTGGCATGTGGTCAGGCTCTTGCCATAGGGCTGCATCTGACCAGTTGAGTCAATGAGAATGGTCAGAGGTCATTTAACCCAATTTATGAGAAATCAACGGCATACATGTGTTTGTGGCAGAGTAACTTTGAAAGAAGGAGTTCTCTAAGAGTAGCAAAAAATTCAAGCACTCCAGCTGGACAGCTGAAGATTACTTTTTCCCTCGGCTGGTAAGGCCTTCCACCGTTCCTCAGATTACTTGGCTCTTTCCTTGTTGGCCATATGGCTAACCACACGCTTCAAAAGTTAAAAAGTGTGAGTTCTGCAGTGGAAATTTGCTTGCATACACCTTCGCCATCTATGTTAATTAGCTAGAGAAAACAAGGACCGCAGGGTGGATGGTTGCATTTGGGGATATTATGGTATTTTTCTTTCCTAATGAGATCTAATGCAAATTTGGAAAAGGGGTGAGAAGGAAGAGGGATGGGAAAGTAGGCTCAATTTTCCATACACAGCAATTCATATCTTTCTCTCCCCCTTAAGCCTGGAAGTGAATCCGCCAGGGAGGGCGGTTCATAACCAAAAATGTAATTATTACTGCCGCTTCCCTGAGACTACTGACTTCAAAGCCTGCCTGAATTAAACAGAAAGATGAACAGATTTCAATCTCTCGGATGCATTATTCATTTTTCCGCCCCCTGGATCGCTGTTTTATTTTCCCTCTCTCATCTGTTCCTGGGGGTCCTCACCTGAAAAACACATTTATTCAACAAAGATTAACCCGACATTGTGCACAAAAACAGTGGGCAAGAATCAAAGCTTGATCGCTTTGGTCCTTTCTACGGAAATTAAAATGAAAAGAAGCTGAACACACTCCCCCTAGTGACGTCAGAACATTTTAACTCCCTAGTCCTTGACAAGCGAAATAAAGGTATAATTCTCTTCAAAGATATGGGGTATCTTTTAGCCTGCATATATTAGTGCCAAAAGACCTATCTATTGTCTCTAGTTTCCTAGGATTTTTTTGCGAGTATATACACAGCTCTTGACGTCACGCAAGGAATGCAGGCGCACTGGACTGCCGATGTCCTTGATGGCCACATGGATTTGGATTAGGATATTCCACGGATGAATTCTACCTGAGGCCTCATTCCACGAGAGGTAGTTTTATTTGGTGTAGTAATATCACACATGGTAAATATAATACAGTAGGGGGGGCTCCTCTGCTAAGGTGGAGGAGCGTCGCCACATTGCTCTGCGAGAAGTAGTTAAAGGACAACTTAAATGATAATAATTAGTACAATTATCATTCTAGTTTTCTGTTTCCTGGTGCAGAGCGGGGCTGGACTGCCAGGCCAGAGGCCAGGAGCAAGAGTGGTTGCTCCACTCTAAAGTGCACATAACTGTTTGGCCGCCCCTCTTGGGCCGGCCAAATAGTCATGCGCACTTTGCAAGGTGCAGCTTGAGTGCAGAATATCCCCAGGCCCCCATTCCCTTTCAGAGCGCTCAGACCAATCACAACACTACATTGCAGAGTTGTGATTGGCTAGGGGAGTCAGGAGCCTGGGTGCTTCCTGGTTCTTCCTGGTTCCTGCTTCCATGCTTCCAAGGAGAGAGAGACAGCAAGCGAACTGAGAGGCGGTGGCTGGCCAGGTGGCTGGCTTGAAGGTAAGTGTTTTTTTTAAATTATTTATTTACAACCCCGCCCTGCCACCCCCGGTAAATAGTGGCCCCACTGAGAGACAGCCGGATGCACTATTTTTAGGATGCACTATTGCCAACTCACTCCTAGTATCACACCTAGTAAGGATGGATAATGTGATAGTACCACATTTCCTTGTCTTACCTTACTGCAAAATTCCCGAAGCGTGTTATTTTCGCAGCACAAATTCGGTAATATTTACCTGGCACTCATTCAGCAGGATTAAAATGAGGGGAAAACGCACAAATTGTAATCCCAATTGCAGTGCATACTCCTTTTACCGCTTGAATTGGCATTACCCTCCTATCTGTAATGAGAGCCTTTGATTCTAGTTCTCTCAGTAAAGATTCAAACAACAATGGCTCCGATCTTGGACAGATTCCGACAAGACCTATTTCAAAATCGAGCAAGCAAAAGGCCTTTTTCGGTCTCAGCTGATACAGTGCACGTGCTGTTACTTGGGAGAGATTTTGTAGCTTACTGTGGGCTCACAGTCTGCCATTGCTTACCATTTTCTGTCTTCATTGTCACTCTCATTTTCTTGCTGCTGATTTGGCAGCGCTTGCAGCCTTCTCATCCTCTTCTAGTGCTTGGCCCTCCCCTGAAGCATGGCCCAAGTACTTGTATCTCACGTTTTGGGAGCTACTTACCCATGTACTTTTGCCCTCACCTCAGCTCTCTCCTGTGAGTTGCTGTGATCCTTCTGGGTCGCTCTCTCACCTGTGGGCCTCTGGCCCCCACCCGTGCTCATGTTACCCTCTCTCGCCTGTGCATTTCTGTGACCCCTCATCCTCCCATATTGCTCTTATTTGTCCCTGCCTGCTTCAGGCTGGCCTCCCTGTTGATCGCATCCAATAATGTTGCGACCCTCCTTAACTCGTTACTGGGCGCCGTTAACATTTAAAAAAAAGTGCTATGACGCAGCCGTTCGGCTGCATCATTGCACCACACCCAGCAGCAATGCCATTGTGCAATGCCATTGTGCCTTTTTTTTTTAATTTGTTTATTAAAAAAAACAATTATTTCCTTCATGCTATACAGTTTCTGCTTTGATGCTGTACAGCATGAAGAAAAGCCATTGGCATGCCAATAGGTCTTTAAGAGACACTGATATGCTTTGCCAATATTTGTTTTTTATATAGTGATCAGTTTGCCCAAGATCATATGGTTTTGTGCCGAAATCAAGATTAGAACTGAGATCTACAAATTTACAATTTGAGAATTGTAGGCACTGGGCTATCTTCCTTGCTAGACCATGGGGCATACTATCAAGAACAGCGTTAAAATTATCACCGTTTTATCGGCAGAAAACTGCAGCTAAACCGGCGATAATGGGCTTGATAACATGCCCTGGAGAATTCCAATAGAAGCCCATGTTCACACCAGAACATGAACTTCTATTGGAATTCTCAAGGGAATATTTTCAGGACCATTATCGCCGTTTTAGCTGCAGTTTTCTGCCGCTAAACCAGAGATAGTTTTTAACGCAGTTCTTGATAATATGCCCCCAAGTTCTTGTAATCATGCCATTTTTACCCTTAAGAGTGCCTGCTTTAAATCACTATGAACACTTCAATACAATTTCTGCTTGTAAAAATATCTTTATATTTGATGTCTAAGTCATTTTGCATTATTTTGGTTTTGCTCATGGCCTTCTCACCCATTGTGTTTGTATACTTGTCCTCACTGTTGTTTACTGTTCTCCTTACTTCACTATGCATCAGTGCTTAATTTGAGCCGGTAGTTTCCGCTGCTCATCACCCGCACTTAATCAAGAATAAGTGATTTTCAAAGCATGGGGATTCATTCTACCTAATCTTTTATATTTCTTACTCATTGTTTGAACTTGCGTACCCAGCACACGTCACAGAAAAATAAAAATTGGAGTACAGCGCTGCGGAGGTAGGAGACTCATTGTAATGAAAAACACATATCTGATATGAGACTACTCTGCTTTGGCACCTAAGACAGCGCTGGCTTGCTGCAAACGAGCAATGCGCAGACATTTCTACTATGGTTTGAGTCCATTTTAAAGAGCTCATTTCACACTTACAAATTAACCACTGGTTTCAGCTGCTAATGTTGAGCCGACGCCAAGACTCGAACCTAGTTTCCTAGCTCTGGCTAGTGCACCACATTCTCTCTCCACTTTCTGTTCTGTTTTAGGCAGTGCTAACAGAAGAAATGGGCTTGTGCAAGCTGCCTCCTGACAAGGGCAATTGGGGAGCCTATCAGCAAGGCGACACTATAAAATTTTACATCTGTTTCCTCACGAAAAGCAGCGATAATGTTATCGCGTTATCAGCAAGGTCATGCTATCACATGAATCCTTGCCTTAGCGCCCTTTCCCGTAATGCCCACGGAGATGCAAAGTGGGCGTTCCGTCCCAAAATAACTGGAGAAATGTCGCTAACCGACATTTCTCAAATTATCAAGGGAATCACTAACCTGCTTAGCGATTGAAAAAGAAGCGCTAACCGCGTTTAACGCAGGTTTCTATACGCCTGCCGCCGATCTGACTTAGCCATGTAATCCAATGGGAGGTAGATTATATGGTTAAGTCCACCCTGCCCTATCAGCAAGGTATCGCCTGTCACAGTGTGATTATCGCTGGATTCCCAGCGATAATCATACTGTTTTGTGGCTAACGCATGGATTTCTATCGCTTGGGAGATAAGCGTTGCTGATAGCACGCTATCTCCGCAATAGAATCCAGCGTTAGCCTGCGATAATTATCCTCACGCTAAGAGCACTGAGCAATAATTATCGGGAGGCCCTTGCTGATATGCCCCTCATTTTTTTACAAATTAACCACTGCTATATATTATTGTATAGATCACCATTCAGTTAGGTTTGAGCACTAGACACCATAGTATTGCTCTTTACCTTTCTGATTCTGAGAAGAATACAGTATTTGAAAATATTTGTTAATTGCGAGTGAATTTACCCTGAAAGAGTACTGAGGTTACTTTATAACCTGCAGCACCTCCTACAGACGGCCACCACAGGTCCCACACAACCGTGGAAACACACATTGGCAAAGTCTATAAGTCTTGCCTATGAGAGAGCTATTGGCTTTATGAATGTTTTGTAGGTTTGGCATTAGCTAAGACTTTTTGAATTATAATGCATATTTCAATGGGCGTTCAACCACCTCTCTTCACCATTGATCTGTTGATGTGTCATTCACATTTTGCTTTCGCCTACTACAGCATACAGTGCAGATCAACTACAGCATACAGTACAGATAAACTACAGCATACAGTACAGATCAATGAGCCAGCCCACTCCAGACTCTGACTAGCTTCACTTTTGAGTGACTGCATTTTGCACTTTCTGACTTAACCCATCCGCACACGAGGTAATTCTATTTACTGCCATGGCTTTTGTTTTTACTTCATTATTACTTTAGTTTCACCTTTGTGTTTAGAACCTGATGTGATAGCTGGGCGCTTTCCACCAGCTCCTATTTTTGGTGTGAGCACAAGGAACTTTCCAGCATTATCAGTGCCTGTCTCCTACAAATGTTGTTTAAAATTCCTTTTGTCGTGGCCTTTTTTGTCTTACTGCTGCCATTTACGTTTCTAAGAGTATGCACACAAAGCAGTGCATTTATGACTGCACTCCTGTATGTCACACTTGTATGTATTTTCATAATTGAGGACTAGAGTTATAGTTGAGAAGCAGTTGAATCTATCAGTCCTGCTTGTATGGCTGTGCCATTTATTCCAATTTCCTGATCAAACCATCCATCAGTCTGTCCGTCCTGTAACCTGTCGGTCCTTTCATCCATACATCCATCTATCTATCAAGTGAATCCTATTTATCCTTGCAACCCTATCCATCCATCCATCCATCCATCCATCCATCTATCTTTCCATCTATCTATACATCTCTATGCATGCCTCTCTGTTTATCTATCTTTTTAGTCTCTATCTGTTTGTAATAAAGATGTACCAAAAGCATTACGAAAAAAGCATTAGCAAAGGCAAGAAACTGGCAGCAAATGCCAGAATTATTGGCTTTTTTTAAGTCTGATGTTTGTCAAGACATTAACATTTTACTAAATCTATTTGTATAACATAGCTAATTATTGGAGTTTTCAGTCACAATTCTCCCATTAGTTTGCTGTTGTGCCAATCACATTTTTCTTACACCCACTCCAGCATGCATCATGGGACAATGGGTCAGTGAACTTTAGTGATTGGTTACTTCACTGTGAGTTACAGCATGTTGCTCTTTCAAAAGGAACACACCCACACACAAAAAGTTCCTTCCAGTGCCAGGAACTACGATAATGTGTGCTTTTTTAGACCAAAGATTACCAATTTTTTTTTTAAGATTGACAAGCGACTGGCGGCTTCCCCGACAATAAAGGTTTGCAAGAATTGTCAAAAGGCTGACGGCTAACGCCAGACTCTTGTTTACACTTGCCAGTTCTTGTTCAGCCATGATTACCGTAGTGCAGATCCCGTGCAGCATGGCTGAAAGTGGGGGGAAAAAAAGGATCATATGACGGGGCCAGTGCTGGCCGCGTGAGAGAAATGTTTTTCAACTCTCAGGCATGCTGCATTGAAGATAAACGAAATCTTTAACGAATTTGGGTCAGACATAAACAAAACTGCCCTCTACAACACAGCAGCCCTTTGATGGCCTACAGTTGCTCTTGTAATCTAACATTGTGTTAAAATAACATTTCCAAGGCATTTGCTCTTTCGAAAATTAGGTCTGTTTTACGAATCCATCAGAATCGTAAGAAGAGTCTGCATGTGCTGAGAATGAGACTTTGTCAGAATTCCCAGCCGACCCCAGTTCCATCCTGGTGTTTGGAGAATGCATTCCTTCTAACAGTCCATGGTCGTTCCATCCTTTCTGTATATGTGCTGTGATGTACTCTATTCAGAGTACAGGTTCTTTAGTCCAGACAGGCCGCAGATTAAGCTGCCACAGACTCTATCTATACTTAAACGCACATGCACCCTTTTGACTGAAACCTTTCCTTATTATTTTACTGGATCAATAAATCAAATCTAATTTTACATTTTACAAATGCCTTGGAGACTTTATCTTAAATACAAGAGAACAATTCAAGCCCATTATCACTCCTGGTGTGTATGAGGGCCATTTGAAGCAATGCTGCCTGTGTTGGAACTGTTTTGTGTATGAACGAAGCCTGCGCTGTTGCTGTTTATGTTGGCCTGTGCTGTGTGTGTGGGGGAAGCGTGCACTGTTGTAGCTGTGCTGTACCTGCTCAGTGTGTGAGAGAAGCTTGCACTGCTGCTACAACTGTTGTACTTGTTCTGTGTGGGTGAGGGCAACTAGCACTGCTTCTATACAAACGATAGAAGGGCTTATTATCAAGCGGCAGCGATAATTATCGCTGGCCGCCCTCAGCGTGAAAATGTTTATCGCCGGCTATCGCTAATAATTATCGCCATGCTAGCGCTGTATTAACAATGCATAGCGCAATGGCAATAATTATTCCAGTGATAGCGATGTTTTCCATGGAACATCGCTTGTTTTTCAGCGATGTTCCATGGAAAATGGAGATAACTTTGCTGATACGACCCTGTGGTCGTACCAGCATAATCCACCTCCAATGGTAAGTATACCAAACTCAGCATTTTAGCAGACATTAGTTTTTGGTGAAAAAACACGGTTTTCACCAAAAACTAAAGTCTGCTAAAATGTGTGGGCTTCCTTGTAAATAACGCAATGTGCACATCAGCGATAATTTACAAGCAGTACTGTCAAGTGATGCCCACTTTACATCTCATTAGAGATGCAAAGCGAGGCGTCTGGAAAACGGGTGCTAACATACACTAATGCATGTTAGCCTCCCCCTGTAGTTAGGATGATAATATTATCTTCGCTTTTTTGGCTTTTAAAGCGGGGATAAGGCCCTTGTTAATATGCCCCAGAGTTTCCTTGTTTCTGGGGAAAAGAACAGTCAGTAGTTCTTCGGACCCATGAATGTTAGGGGTGCACAGTATCTGCTGCAGCATGTTTTGGTCCCCACGCCCCCAAAACAAAGCCCGGTAAGCAGCAAGGAGGTGGCTATGGTAGCTGTGCCAAAACAGGCCCCTGAAGTCTGAGAATGAAAACTGACTGTAAAACCAGCGCCACAACTCTTGTTCCTTCCGTTGCGCCACACACAATGTAGCAAGTGGTAGAAGTGGTAGAAGGCAGGGACCGCTCAGCCAAGCATAGGATCTTCAACCGGCATGTTTTTTATTTTTTTAGATGGACTATTAGCAGCACTTGCTCCCCCAGGCTTTCTTTCCCCGTTTCATCATTTGTTATACTCGGACAGTTTCCGTACCAGCAAAAGCACAATTATTACATAAACCATATCAAGCTTGTGCTTGATGCTGGGTATTGTGATTTAGTTCACAAACTCCAGAAGTCTATTATAAAAAAAGAGAAAACTATTCTTACAAGCTGTGAGTAGTTAATTTACTCTGGTTAGGCCAGTGTTCAGGGCTAAGTCCTGGATGCCAGATGAGTAGAGTGCATTTAGGCCTGTTGTTCACTCTTTAGAGTCTTAAAGTTGTATTGATATATAGCCTACTACATTCACAATTTGAATAGATTGAATTACCTCCTCTTCTACTTCCTCGTCTTATTCCTTATGTGAGGAGTGAATGTTGCCATTAACTCAGCATCTCTCCCTCACCTTCCTTCATTACACATGAGGTTTCCTTGCCTTCAATCAGAACCCCATTGCTAAAATAAAAGCTCCTCCCACCCCCTCACCGCCTGTTCTTTTTTGTCTCTAACACAGGCTTAGCTGTTCTTCCATCATGGTGGTCCTGAGGGGACGTCACTCTTCAGTTTCTCATTTGGTTTCTATCAATCAAGCAATAAATCAAACAGCACTTGTAAAGTGTAGCTAATCTTCCGTGAGCGTATCCAGGCGCTGGATTGCTGTGCTTAGTCGAAAAGCTGTGCTTAACTTTCTTCCTGAAGTTTGTCAGCAAGGGTGATGTTCGGAGGTTGAGAAGGAGGGTGTTCCAGGACTTGGCAGTCAGGTGAGAAAAGGAGCAGCCTCTGATGTGGCTGCGGTGAATGCGCAGTGTCAATGCGAGGACGCGGGAGTCAGAGTGAAGGTCTCTGGATGGTTGGTGGAAATTCAGTTGGTGGTTCATGTATGCTGGTCCTTGATCATGTAGGAGTTTGTAGGCATGTGTCAGTAGTTTGAATTGGCATCTTTTCTGGATGAGGAGCCAGTGTAGATTCCTTAGGTTGGGGTGATGCGTGTTTGTTTGGGCAGGGTGAGGATGAATCTGGCTGCTGTGTTGTCTGAAGCCTTCTCATGAGTTCTGTGGTGATTCCTGCGTACAGTGCGTTGCTATAGTTCAGACTGCTGGTGATTATGACTTGCGTGACAGTTTTTCTTGTGCTTGTGGATAGCCATTTAAAGAATTTTCGGAGCATGCAGAGAGTATGGAAACAGGCAGAGGAGACTGTATTGAGCTTTAGTTTCATGGTGAGTTTGCTGTCCGGGATGATGTTGAGGTTGCAGATGTGGTCTTCTAGTGTGGGTGGTGGGTCTGAGTTCAGAGGGGTGTCAACCCAGAGGGAGGCCTGGTTGCCAAAGATTAGCACTTTGCTCGTGCCTGTGTTGAGCTTCCGACAGTAGTCCTTTATCCAGGCTTCGACGTTCTTCATGCAGTCGTGGAAGATGTTCTAGGTGGGGTAGGGTCTGAGAGTGAGAGGATGAGCTGGGTGTTGTCGGCATAGGATATGTTGATATTGTGGGTTCTAATGATGTCGACTAGAGGCGTCCTGTAGGTGTTGAAGAGAGTGGGGCTTAGGGGTGAGCCTTGAGGTACATCACAGATGGTCCTCCGCTGCTCCGAAGTGAAGGGGAGGAGGCGGATTGTTTGTGTGTGCCCTGTGAGGAATGATACAATCCTTCTGAGTGCTTATCGCTTGATTCTGATCTGGTTCAGTCTTGACGAGTGTGTAGTGGGAGATGGTGTTAAAGGCTGTGTAGAGGTTGAGAAGGATCAGGGCAGTCGATTATCTTCTGCCGAGTAGGGTGTGGATGACATCCGTGGCGGGGATCAGGGTGGTCTTGGTGCTGTGACTTGCTCGGAAATTGGATTGGCAGGCATCTAGATTGTTTTTTTCTAGAGGGGTTTGGTGAGTTGCCAGTTAATGGCCTTCTCCAGGACTTTGGCAGGTAACGAGAGCAGCAAGATCGGGTGGTAGTTCTAGAGTTCGCTGGGGTCTGCGGAGGGTTTCTTGATGACAGGTCTGACCTCTGCATATTTCCAAACTTTGGGAAAAGTGGCTGTGGTCAATGATGTGTTGAGGATGGTGGTGAATTGGTGACCAATCTAGCTGCCTCCTCGGTTGAAGTGGCAGTAGGGGAAGTGTTTGTGGGTGCTCCTGAGTGGATGGAATGCACGATGGTTGTGATGTCTGGTGAGGTGAGCTGTTCCCATGCAGTGAGATATTGGTCAGGGCGGGTTTCCGTTGGAGTGAGGAGGCTGAGGAGGGTGATGGATTGGTGCTCGAAGTTCCTGTAGCTAGTGGATATCTTGTTGTAGAAGTGTTTTGCTAGAGCATCGCAGAGTTTCTGTGAGGGAGGGATCGTGTTCTCAGTGACTGTTGGGCAGGAGAACTCTCTGACGATGGTGAAGAGTTCCTTCGTGTGGTTGGCGCTAGCCTCGAAGTGGTTTACGAGGGTGTCCTTTTTCAAATCTTTGAGTCATTGTTGGTATCTTTAGGGGGCTGACTTGAATGTGGCTTGGTTTGTATTGTCTCTGCTGGTGCGCAATCTTCTCTCCAGTTGTTTGCAGCTGTGTTTCATTGAGCTGAGTTCCGGTGTGTACCAGCTGCCTTGTTTGGTGGATCTGTGGATTTTGGATGGTTTGATGGGGTACCTCAGTTGGCTGTGTTGGTGATCAAGGTGTTGAAGTTCTCATCTGCCTGTTGCAGGTTGGCTGTGGCGTTGGGGGTGTTTGTCCATTGGCTCAGTGTCGCTTTGTTCCAGCTGTGGAAGGAGGTGCTGGGAAGGTTGGGGTGGTGCGGGGTGATCCTGTGATGGTGTAGAGGACGATGAAGTGGTTGGTCCAGGTGAGTTCTGTGGTATGGCTGTATATAACTCTCTTGCTGGATGTGAAGATAGGGTACAGTGTGTGTCTTGCTCTGTGAGTGGGGTCTGTAAGCAACTGGGTGAGGCCGATGCTGTCCATTCAATCAAAAGGCTGGCAGAGTTTGTGTCTGTGGAGCAATCCAGGTAGAAGTTGGGGTCTCTGAAACTGATGTAGTGCTTGGATTCGATGGCGAGTCGGGCAATGAAGTCTGTGAAGTTGTGGCAGATGCTGGTGCTTGGTCATGGGGGTCTGTAGGCAAGGTTGGCTTTGATGGTTGTTTTGTCATCTGTGTGGAGTTGTAAATGTAGGTGTTCCATGATCAGTGTGGTGTCGTCTTCAGTGGTGGTGCAACATATTAATTCTTTGTGGATGATGGCAATTTTACCTCTGTGTTTGTTGGTGTGGTCCCGGTGTGTTCTGCTGTAGCCGTTGGGCATTGCAATGGCAATGTCAGGGGCCGATGAGGGGTTGAGCAATGTCTCTGTGATGCAGTTCTCGCTGGGGCAAGGGTAGAGATGGTGTCCCAGACTTTAGTGGCGCATTTGCAGAGTTATTTGGCATTGATCAGGAGGCATCAGAGTTGCTCCCTGGTGGTGTCGGTCGGCAAGGTGGGAGTGGTGCATGTTTCTGTGAGGGCGGCCGGTCCTGGATTTGAGGTGGAAGTCTTTGAGTTCTTTGGCAGCGTGTGGTGCTTTCCTACAAAGTCTCCCAGCAGGGCCTCATCTCTCTTTTCCTTTCAGCGCATCGGGGAAGAATGATGTTGTAGGACGCTGTGACAGAGTCAGGCAGTAGTTGCTGCTGGGGCTTTACTTCCATTTGAGAGGCTTATATGGGGCAGAGCTCAACTCTGGGAGACGGCATGAAAGATTCATGACAGAGGTGTTAAGAGCCTAGATTGGGTCCATATGTATTCATTTTTTCTGGCCGTTTTTTAGGTTTTTGATTGGGAGGTTGGTGGTGTGTACTGGCTTCTCTCTATTGGTTAGGACTGAGGTTATGCTCTGCGTTTTTATTGGGTACTCATTTGTAACTCCGTCATTCTTTTTTCAAGATGGAGGGGAAAAGAGCAACGAAGAGAAGCATGTCTTGTTCATTACTTCTTCCTCTGAAGAGGAGGGTTCTCTACCACCTAAAAGATTCCTGAGGTCAAGGAGTCCAGGTGGTGGGGTGCTACCTCTCATATCTTAGGAGGAGATACAAGACATGAAAGAGGTGGCGGTATACAGAGCTCTGTAGGCCTAAACATCAAAGACTGTTAAGGTGGCAAAGATTGAGGATGAGCAACCGGACACTCTCTTTTTGGCCTCTGACTTTGAGGCTCCTTCTACTTCTTCAGGGGAAAATATGTTTCTTGCGAAGAGATATGGGACATTCTAGCACATGTTTGGGAGAGCTTGTGGTTTCCCTCCTTTCCATCTGATGAGGAGGGTGGACCCATATTTCCTCAATATGTTAAACCATCCAGATTTTCCATGCCCTTTCATGGTCCAGTTAAAGACATGATGATGGGAAAATGGAAGGAGGTTGATAAAATCCAGGTCTCACGTATCCTGCAGAAGTATCTTTTGGAGGGTGAGGATGCTCTGCCTCATTCGGTTTGGCTGCATTCTATTTTGGTGACCCTCATTGGTAAAATGGCCATAAACCCTGAGGATTGTACATGCACAGATGCAACTGATAAGAAAGTGGATGCTGAGAATCTGGCGCTGAAAGCAAATATTTATTTAGCTTATTCAGCTCAATATTTGGTTCTGGACTTTTGATAAACTGCTGTGGCAGTACAAATGGGTTTCGATTGTTCTGATCTCTTAGCTGTCATGGAGCAGCAGACAAGGCTGCTGGCTGACACCTTTTCTGAAGTATAGGAAGGCGGGCCCATGGGATAAATTGTCTTTAATGAAAATTTAGATTGAGAGTCAGTCTCTATTGGGGAAGAAGTTGTCTGCTATGATTTCTAATGCAGTTAAGGAATGTAAGCATGTTTTGCAATATAAGGATGTGTCTTTGGCAAGGAAGGGATGGAATTGGTCCTCTAAGGCCTCCTCAAAGGAAGGAAGTTTACAATTCATCACTCCGGCAAAGAAGATTCCAGCGTACGCTGTGGCCCAAAACAATATCCCTACTCAGAAAGGGGCATTGAAGAAGGGCTTTGCTGGTGGGAGTCAGGATACAAAATTTCCAGTAGGTGTGGAGGCTGGATGTCTCGGACGTTAGTCTGGACGTTGTGACAAATGGATATGTTATGGAGTTCAGGCAAATTCACCCAGATACAGGCATTCGTCAAACCCAGATTCCAGTGGCCAAAACAAAGAGAGAGACTCTTCTAGAGGGTATCGGAGACCTGTTGACATAAGGAACAATATTCAGGGTACCTTCCGCAGAGATGGGGAAGGGTGCTTATTCCATCCTGTTCCTAGTACAGAAGGCTTTTGGGGCGTTTTTCTCAGTATTGGACTTAAAGTGGGTGAACTCATGGTTAAAGTCAATTCATTTTTAAATAGTGACTCTTCAATCAATCCTTCCATTGGTTGGTACATTAGATGGGATGTATGTCACTACCACGCACACTTTTACAACGCGTACCATTACAACGCGGTTGTAACAACGCAAGTCATTACAACGACTTGCGTTGGGGGGGGGGCGCAAATTTAAAAAATATAATTTACTATTCCAACACCAGTTCCCGTGGATAGTAGGGAAGGTGTTGGGATAGTAAATTAAATGATTTATTATCCTTGAGCGCCATCCAGCGCAATTCGTTGTAACAACTTTCGTTGTTATAACCGCGTGGTAATGGTACTTCGTTGTAAGGCTCGCGTTGTAAACGTTGTACACCATTAGATGTTTTAGTCCCTGTGGATTTGCAGGATGCCTACCTTCACGTTGCTGTAGCAGTTCCATCTCAGAAGTTTCTTCACTTTGCAGTAGGGGAAGATCATTTTTAGTTTTGCGTGCTCTCCTTTGGTCCCAAAACACCTCCAAGTTTTTTTTACAAAGGTTCTGGCACCATTGATTGGAATTCTTCACTCAGAAGGGGTCTTCCTTAACCCTGATTTGGATGCCCTGCTTGTATAGTCTTCAGTCAGTTCCCAGTTGGTGGAGCATGTGGTAAGGGTCCTGCAGGTGTTACAATGCTATGAGTTTTTGGTAAAATGGGATACATCATCTCTGGTTTTGTCCCAGGACCTGGATTTCATAGGGGCTCATTTCCAAACTCACAGAGGGCTTGTGGTACTATCAGAACGGAGAATGGCCAGTCTGCATGCTTAGAATCTAGCCTTGGGGGCTCAGACAGCTCCAAGGGCAGTGGAATGGTTGTGAATTCAGGGCCACTTGGCTTCGACCGTGTTTTTGGTACCTTGGGCCAAGTTTAACCTGCAAAAAATGGTCTGCTGGACTCTTTCCAATTGGTTTCCAGAGTCTTGGAGCATTTCAGCTCACATCAAAATGACAGTCCAGGTTCAAATGGAGCTGTTATGGTGGTTGGATCAGGGTCATCTCGAAAGGGAGGCTCTCCTGTCTCCTCTGTTCCGGTGGTGCAAACAACAGATGCCAGCCTCTCAGGTTGGGGTAGCCTGGTTGGAGTCACAGCAGGTACGGGTGTTACGGTCTCTAAGGGACTCAGGCTGTCCATATCGTCCTGTTGCACTTCCAACCTTTTCTACTGGGGAAAGATGTGGTGGTTCGTACAGACAATATGGTAACAACGACTTACAATAACAGGTAGGGAGGCACCAGATCCAGAACTCTGAAATTGATTGCATAGGACATTTTAAGTAGGCTCAGAGGTCTGTTCTATCCCTGACTGTGCTCTATATTCTGGGGAGGAGAATATCAGGGTGCATTTCCTGAGCAGTGAGATTCCGTCTTCCAGGAAATTCTCTCTTCACCCTTCTCTATTCACCCTCATTGCTCAGAAGTGGGGTCGGCCGGAGTTAGATCTGTTTGCTTCTCTGGAGAATGCCAAAACCTTTTGCACAAGGCGAAGGTGATTTTAGGCTTGAGTGATAGATGGGTTGACGTGTCCATGGTCACTATCTCTCATCTATACATTCTCATCCTATCCTTTGATCAGGTCATTCTTAGTAAAGATTAAAAGGGAGAGGGCGCAAGTGATTTTTATTGCTCCCCATTGGCTTTGAGTGACTTGGTTTCCGCTCATAGAATTGTTGAAGATTGGCCAGGGGGGAGTCTTGCGGTTGTCCCATCCCCTCTCAGTTTCCCATCACTACCTCTGGGGTCATTGAGGAAGCTAGAATGGAAGGCCTGGAGATTGAGCGGAGAGGTTTAGCAGTATTTGGTGTTCCTGAGAAGTTGGTGGTGACTTTGCAAGCTCATGTAGGTCTTCTACTCTCCACTCCTATGTTAGGCCATGGAGGACCTTTTTGGCCTGTTGTTTAAGAAAACAGGTTTATCCTACCTTGGCTAGTCTCTTTCTCGCTATGCAGTTCTTGCAGGATGGGTCTACTTTAGGTTTGACAGCGGCAACTCTGAGGGCTCAGTGTGCTGCTGCTCAGACATTTCTGGGCTCATGAAGGAATTGAAGAATGAGGAGTGTCTGATACCTAGATTATTCCAGGGATTGTTGAATCTGTTTCCCAGACATATCCGTTTCATTCCTATTTGGAAATGCAGCTGGGTTTGGTTGCCCTGACTGGTCCCCCATTTGAGCCTCTTGCTCAACTGGATTCGAAGGTTTTGACTTTTGAGGTATGTTTTTTTATGGCAATCACTTCTGCCAGATGCCATGGGGAATTGGGGGCTTTATCCTGCTAAAATCCATTTTGTAAGGTTTTTTTAGGATCGAATGGTGTTGATTTCTGTACCTTCCTTCACTCCCAAGGTTAATTCTGCTTTTCATTCTAAACAGGAAGTGTGGCTCAATGGTTAGAGCGGCAGACCCTGATGCAGAGGTCTAGCCCGGGACCAGGGTTCAATTCCCTACCTCGGCGGGACTTGGGCTCAAAATTCCATGGACCTGATAATTCTTGCCTCAGTGCCTATTCCAATCATGGAGTCCCACTCTGCAACTCTGGGCAATAGCTTGCTTAATCTCCACAACAAGGATGCCTGGCGCCCAGGAGTGGACGCCTCACAGGGAAAGCCAGGATGGGTTCCACAGCGGTATTTGTACAAGCGCCTTGAGACCCTTGCGGGTGAGTAGTGCGCTATACAAATATCAATTTACAATTTTTAATTTTATTCTCCCTGAATTTTATCCAGCTCCTTCCTCAGATGAGGATTGCAGGTTGCATTGTTTAGAGGATAGGAGAGTTCTCCTAGAGTATCTAGATAAAGGCAAATCCTTTCATAAAGGGGACTCTTTGTTTGTAAATTTTGGGCCAGAAAGGAAAGGAGAAAGGCCATCCACCACCACTTTGAGTTGATGGATACGTTCTTTGAATATTTTGGCATATGAGGTGAAGGGTGTGGTTCCCCCTCATGGGATTCAGGGACGTCTACTCGCAGTATGACTACAACAGTGGCTGAGATTGCTGGGGATTTCTGTTGTGGAGATTTGTAAGGCTGCTAAGGGGGCTCTTCCATCCACTTTTGTTTATCATTATAGGATTTCTGAGTTTAAGCACTTTGATAATATTCTTGGTCACAGAGTTTTGTCTTCTATGAAGGAGAAGATATGTATTTGTTTTGTGATCTATGGATTAATTTGGGATGTGGGTGTCCTTGCAACTCAGTTATCCATTTTCTTTAATTGCTATGTCTCATTTGTAATGAAGTAAGGTGAGAGAGGGGTGCTGAGGTAATGCTTCCATTACTTACCAGGAATGGAATTACTCCTAGTCCTTCTCCCTCGTCTTCCTTCAAGTTCACCCCCTGCCCTCCTGGTATGGATCAACTGAGTTTTTGGTTTGGCTTGGTTATGTACCGGAGGAAAGGGGGGAGGGGGTGGGAGGATCTCTCATTTTGGAAAGGGGGGTCTGACTAGAGGCAAGGGAGCCTCAGTTGTACTGAAGGAAGGCGAGGAAGAAGGACTAGAAGTAATGTCATTACCGGTAAGTAATGGAAGCATTCACTGTCCCTTGTTCACTGCTTCCACACTGTTTTCTATTACTAGCCCTAGAATAGAGAATCTACCCATAAAGCACCTCTCTCTCCCAAGCACTTCCTGTTTCATTTTTCTGGCCTGTCACTTCCATAGAGGGATGTTGAGAGTTTTGAAGAGGCAAGGTCCATCATTTTTCTGGGTTCAATGGTCCATCCATATTGCAGGATAGAAAGAAAGAGGTAAGAGATTTATCTTTATGAATATTTATGGCACCTTTCTATTTTCACAGCTGCAGCCAGTCCTGCTTTCTCATAACTTCCATGTGTCGTGGCAGGAAGAGGCACCATGCTCGTTTTTGGATTGTTTTTGCTGTGGCCACTGTGAAATTCTTATGTTTCGCAGCTGTAAGCAGCGTCCTGTCTTTGTTCTTTGGGTCACAGCAGCAAAGGACCCTGCATTCACCCTTTGTTAAAACATTTTTTTTCACTGCAGTTACAGCAAGTGCCACGTCTTTGAGCCAGGAGACACGTGCGGCTGCCAGAAGCATCGCCTTCGTGTGGTATTATTACTTGCAGGTAGGTTGCTATGGGCTCCGCATGTCTCTTAACACACTGCGGTTGCAAAGGGGGGTCCTACGCTCATTCAGTCTTGCTTGGCTGTTCGAGGCACCATTGGAAATTTAGTATAGGGATTGTGTGGCCCACTATTTAGTGAGAGTGTGCACATGATCTGGCAGCTGAAGTTAGCTTCCAGGCAGTGAAACGCTCCTCCCCTTTTGGTTGTTTTAGCCTCAGTTCCTGGAGCCTGGTTTAGTAGCACCTGGGGACCGGCTAAATTTGAAACCTTTTAAACAATGGTTGGTTTTCGTTTAATTTGCTTAGGAGAATTGAGGAATCTCCTTTCTCTTTATTCTTTTAACATTTGACGGGAAATCGTCGGCCACCTAAGGACTGAGGACCCTGGAATATTTCCCCATGGCCAGTCACTTGTAAGACTGCCTCCTGTTAAGCTTGGGAAAACATTCTAAGAAATCTCATCACACTTCTCCTTTTTCATCTGCAGAGAGTTATTTAGATGGAGTCAGAAACAGAAGCTCCCGCTATCCTCCTGTTTCGGAGAGAGATTTACAGGACCCAGTGAAATCCCTATCTAATCACCATCCTCCAAGGAGCTCTCCATGTAAATGTAAATGTAAATGTAGTATGCTTGTAAAGCGCACAGCTGCCCCAGCAATGGGGCGTCCTGGCGCTGTATAACGCTCTGGAAACCTTCCTGACTCTCCCTGTGAGATGCCCCTCCTGGGTACCCCCAAGGTGAAGCCAGGCATCCCAGCGTTGGACGGGCCGTTGTGGAGATTAAGCAAGCTATTGCCCAGAGTTGCAGCGTGGGACCCATGGTTAGAGTAGGCGCCAAGGCGAGAGAATTATCGAGTCCGCGGACATTAAGCCCAAGACCCATCTTAGTGTTCTTGTCCTTCCTCAGACAGAGCCTACTTTTTCATCTCTTCTCTTTCATCCTGTTCCTCCTGTGTCTCTTCAGACTATGATGAGGAGGAAGCGGCTTCAGCTGGTGACTCTTCTATTGTTAGAGGAAAGTACATCTTGAAGAAGTACCTAAGACCCCCCTCTGTCCTCCAAATACCTATGGAGGAAAAGCAATGGACACAAGCAGGGAAGCGTTCTGGCAGTTCCAAAGTCCAACCTTTCCTATATTTTTAACTCCTGTGTTTCAAAATGTATGGGAATATTGCATCCCCTGGCTAAAGGAGAGACTGAACTACCACAGTCACCTGTTCTCAACCCTTCTTATTGAGGACATTGTTTTATCGGATCTGGAAGACAAGAAGGTTGGGAATGCTCTGAAGAGAGCACACACCGATATCAATCTAGCATTACGCTCGGAGATCTATGTAGGGTATTACATGCAGTCCTGGATAAAGGATTTACAATCTCTCTCTGCCTGTATTCAAGAGGGTGAGGATTTTTCTCGGTTACTGTGACAGATGGAAATCCAGGCTTAATTCCTTGCAACCATCATTTTGATAATTTAAGAGCCTCTGTCATGGCTTCAGCAGGTTCGTTGGCCGTCATATGACACTTGCACTTTGGAAATCGGTAGGTAGAGGCAGCTCAGAAGAGCTGCCATTCTAAGTTACCAAACGCTTTGGCAAGGAATTGGAAGAAGTGCTATGTAAGTCGTTCAAGAGTCAGAAACACACTCAACCATTTTCCATAAGCAAAAGTCCTTGGTAGGAGGCAAAAGGAAATCTGATCATTGTAAGAAGAGAAAGACAGACTTTGATCAGAATTTAGCTCGTTTTAACCCAAAGGAGCTCAGTCTGGCTCACCTTCACGACAGCCAGAGGGAAAAAGCACTATGATTTCCAGGGGGAGTATTTCTTAATGAAGATCGATCTTCAGAATGCCTAACTCCACACCCAGATAGCCCTCACCCATCAGAAACTCCTCAGAGTTGGATTTGGCAAGCTCTACTGGCAATTCCAGGTATAATAGTATGGGCTAAATCTCTCCCCCAGGGTTTTTAATAAGGTCCTGGCTCTGGTTGTGCATCTTATGCATACTCAGGGGGTAATAGTCCAGCCATAATTAGACAGTCTCCCTCCCAGAACCAGTCAGTGAAGGGCAAGGCATTAACCATCCAGACGCTGTAAGAGAAATCTTCAACACAGTCCAGGCACTTGTGTTACTCCCAGAGTTCAGGAAGAGCAGACACAGGGACCTGCTATAGATGCTGATGACAAAGGAGGTACAAGCATTGGAGTGGCTTTGAATTCAGGGAAATATGGTACATTCCCAGTTACTTTCCTATATAATATCCTTGATTCTTAAGAAATAGGATATCAATGTTGTGTCTCTTTCTATTCTTTACAGACAATAACCTTAGTAATGTATCATCCCTTGGGCGTAACTCCACTTGGAGCAAGTTATGTCCCACATTTTGTGTCACTGGCTTCCTCTCCAGTAGAATTATGTGGATATCCCAGGTACTCCCTTAGTCTAGGAGGGTCTTTCTTGATGCATGACATCATCTTTCTTGGACAGAGGAACTTTCTTTGCTTACCCCAATACAATTGTTTTAACCATAGATGCCAGCAGCTTGGGTTGGGGAACATGTCTAGACAACTAGACAGCCCAGGGTATCTGGGGGACATTAGAACAGGAAAGGTCTTCCAACTGGAGATAGTTAATGGCTGTCTGGACAGCAATACCATTTTGTACATAACTATTAAAGGGGAACGACAAAGTAATATGCATCAACAAGTTTGGTACAGGCTCCAGCTCTCTGATAACACAGCAAGGGCCCGATGTAGGTAAATCTAATTTACCACTTCTAAAATACCGAATCATACCGATTCGGTATTTAAGAAGTGGTAAATTAGAGGGGGGGAAATGTAGGTAATTCTGATTCGGTAAATACCGAATCTTTAAGATTCGGTATTTACCGATTCTGTAAATGCCGAATCGGTATCCCCCATTGATTCCTATGGGCCTTGAAGCCCATAGGAATCAATGTGGAATACTGAATCAGTATTTACCGATTCGGTAATTACCTATTCTTGCAAGGGTGCAGGGGGTGTCACTTTGACACCCTCTAGCACCCCAATTACAGGCTTGTGTGCCATGTGGCACACATACATGCCCTATGGGCATGTCTGTGTGTCACATGGCACAGGTGTGCATGCACACCTGGATTCGGTATTTTACCACCCAATTGGATTGGGTGGTAAAATACCGATTCTTAAAGCCCTGTGGCACTCTGACATGTGCCAGCTACATCTGCATTTACAGAATCGGTATTTTACCGAGTCTGTATTTACCGAATCGGTAATTTTACCGAATTGGAAAATACAGAATCGGTAAAATACCGATTCTGTAAATGCATGCCCTACATCTGAAAACCCTAATACCGGTCGGAAACGGCCAAAATCGGCCGTTTCCGACCGGTATTAGGGCTCCTACATATGGCCCCAAATGTGTGCCTGCCCCGAACACAATCTCCAGGAGCTCAGAACCATTTACATCAGAGGGTCTCTGAACTCCCAGACAAACTACTTCCCAAGATGTTTTCCATGCTCCCAGAACTTTGTCCTTAGCGCCTCAATATTTCAGGAGATATGCAGTAGGTAGGGGGTTCCTCTAATAGATTTATTTGCAACATGTCGGAACTTCTAGCTGCCCCTGTTTCTGTCCAGATATAACGATCAACATGCTGAGGGTACATATGCCTTAACCAGTCCCAGGTCAGTTGGATTCCTCTATGGCTTCCTCAATATTCCAAGAGTACTGGCATGACTCCAGAGGCAACCAGCAGAGGTACTCTGGTCTTTCCTTCTTGAACGAGGAAACTGTGGTTTCCAGTGCTAAGGCTTCTACAAGCAGAGCAGGAATAGATTCTGCAATTGTCTCCTTCTCCCCTGTCATTTCCTCCTCTTCCTCTAGATACTCTAGTCGGCTTAAGACTGTTAGTATAAAGTCTGAGAGGGAGGGCTTCATAAGTAAAGGGAATTTTGTTCCTGTCTCCAATTCTATACAAGCCTTCCAGGAAGAAGTTTACTAGTAAGACTTATGATCACCACTGGACTTCTTTTGGCTCATGGTGTAGAGGTAGACCTTTAGCTCCAGTCACTACTGCAACGCCTAATATTCTCGAGTTTTTACAGGACGGTATGGATAGCTACTCTTAGGTTACAGTAAGATGCAATTTGGGGGGGTTAGGTCTCCTTGGAATGACCTGCTCGCTGTACAATCTCTAATTTCAAAACTGTTTATGGGGCTCAAACTACTGAGACCTACATTTAGTAATCCTATTCCAGCCGAAGACTTACCTCTGGAATTGTCCTGTTTGCACAGGGCTCTGTTTGAACCCCTGGAGACAAAGTCTGAGACATTTCGCACCCTTACTTTTGTTTTTCTACTGTCTATCACCACAGCTAGAAGATTAGGGGAGCTCAGTGCTCTTGTATGTTGACAACCTTACTTGGACTGTATTATCCTCTCCCTAGATCTAACATTTCTTCCAAAGTTCAATACTGACTTCTATAGATGTCCGGAGATTGTTCTCCTTGTTTTACAGCCAGACAACAACAAATCAGACCCTTTGATCCTTCCTTCTGAATGTTCAAAGAGCTGCAAAGATCTATTTGAGAACGTTAACTGATTACAGGGTTTCATATACTTTTTTTTAGGTCGAGCCTTTACCATTCCGCAGGAATGGGAAATGGGGAGAATTCAAGTCGGCTATTTTCTCGTCAAACCAAAGGGCTTTCAGCCCGCGGTTTTCATGCAGTGCCCGTCAACATGCACGCGTATCGCATGCAAGCCCAGCCCAGTCCTCCCCTCATTCACGCCCACCCACCAGGCTCTCCCGCCCCCATCAGGCTCCTCTCCCAATCCGCATGCAAGCCCAGCCCAGTCCTCCCCTCATTCACGCCCACCCACCAGGCTCTCCAGCCCCCATCAGGCTTCTCTCCCAATCCGCATGCAAGCCCCTCCCACACCTCCCCTCTCTCTCCACGCAATCACAGGCATGCACTTCAGTTTCAGTTCCGCCTCCCCCTCCCACACCAGCACCTCCCCTCTCTCTCCACGCAATCACAGCCATGCACTTCAGTTCCGCCCTGAGAGCATGGTATGGCAACATTCGTCGTAGCAGAAGGGCAGTGACAGAGCCGGAGACCTCGCAGCTTGTGGCGGTCCGTCCCTGGTTCAATTTTTCCTCAGTCTTCCCCACTTTTTCTCTCTCGTGATGTCTGTTGTTTTCTTCGTCGTGCTCTCCTCCCTCCTTTTCTCCAATCATGTATTTGTTCTTCCGGTATCTCTCAGCCTCCCCGCGCGCCCTCCCTCCCTACCTCCAAACAGCAGGCTTCAGTCACAGAGGGCAGATCTCACTTTCTCACCCATGCACGTTCACAGAACATTCAATTATGGCTTTTTCCCCACAGCCTCACCCCCTCCCCCGCTCCTGATCATCGCAGACTCCCACCAACCCCCCCCCCCCCCGTCATCCACATCCTCACGTTGCAGCTCTCTCGTCCCGGGCTGCTCGCCCTCTCCTTCGGTCCTTGCAGACCCCCTTACTGTCCGCCACATCCCCTCATCCCGCCCACCACAGAACTCCGCCGTTTCTTCATGGACCCTTCAAAACACCAGATGCCATCGCACTATAACCCTAGGAAACTACCCAGCTCCCCCTCTAACTACCCAGACTCTGTGAGGAACAGAGACCACAGAGCCCCCACATTACGTTGAATTCGGACCGTTTACACCATGTTAATTGCACTCCCGCCCCCATCCGGCTTCCCTTCGGCCTCTCTCCAGGCCATGTTCCCTCCCCTGCCAGAGTCCACCCCGCCCCTAATTTATCTCTCACATCAAAGCCCCCAGGACCCCCTCCCCCGCTCCTGATCATCACAGACTCCCACCAACCCCCCCCCCCCGCATCCACATCCTCGCGTTGCAGCTCTCTCGTCCCGGGCTGCTCGCCCTCTCCTTCGGTCCTTGCAGACCCCCTTACTGTCCGCCACATCCCCTCATCCCGACCACCACACAACTCCGCCGTTTCTTCATGGACCCTTCAAAACACCAGATGCCATCGCACTATAACCCTAGGAAACTACCCAGCTCCCCCTCTAACTACCCAGACTCAGTCATAACCCTTCCCCTCAGCCCTCGCTCACCCCCGCAAGACCTCCAGCTCACGGCGCCCCCCCTGCAGACTCCTGCAGTATATTAAAACCACAGCCATGCACTTCAGTTCCGCCCTGAGAGCATGGTATGGCAACATTCGTCGTAGCAGAAGGGCAGTGACAGAGCTGGAGACCTCGCAGCTTGTGGCGGTCCGTCCCTGGTTCAATTTTTCCTCAGTCTTCCCCACTTTTTCTCTCTCGTGATGTCTGTTGTTTTCTTCGTCGTGCTCTCCTCCCTCCTTTTCTCCAATCATGTATTTGTTCTTCCGGTATCTCTCAGCCTCCCCGCGCGCCCTCCCTCCCTACCTCCAAACAGCAGGCTTCAGTCACAGAGGGCAGATCTCACTTTCTCACCCATGCACGTTCACAGAACATTCAATTATGGCTTTTTCCCCACAGCCTCACCCCCTCCCCCGCTCCTGATCATCGCAGACTCCCACCAACCCCCCCCCCCCCCGTCATCCACATCCTCGCGTTGCAGCTCTCTCGTCCCGGGCTGCTCGCCCTCTCCTTCGGTCCTTGCAGACCCCCTTACTGTCCGCCACATCCCCTCATCCCGCCCACCACAGAACTCCGCCGTTTCTTCATGGACCCTTCAAAACACCAGATGCCATCGCACTATAACCCTAGGAAACTACCCAGCTTCCCCTCTAACTACCCAGACTCTGTGAGGAACAGAGACCACAGAGCCCCCACATTACGTTGAATTCGGACCGTTTACAACATGTTAATTGCACTCCCGCCCCCATCCGGCTTCCCTTCGGCCTCTCTCCAGGCCATGTTCCCTCCCCTGCCAGAGTCCACCCCGCCCATAATTTATCTCTCACATCAAAGCCCCCAGGACCCCCTCCCCCGCTCCTGATCATCGCAGACTCCCACCAACCCCCCCCCCGCATCCACATCCTCGCGTTGCAGCTCTCTCGTCCCGGGCTGCTCGCCCTCTCCTCCGGTCCTTGCAGACCCCCTTACTGTCCGCCACATCCCCTCATCCCGACCACCACAGAACTCCGCCGTTTCTTCATGGACCCTTCAAAACACCAGATGCCATCGCACTATAACCCTAGGAAACTACCCAGCTCCCCCTCTAACTACCCAGACTCAGTCATAACCCTTCCCCTCAGCCCTCGCTCACCCCCGCAATACCTCCAGCTCACGGCGCCCCCCCTGCAGACTCCTGCTGTATCTTAAAACCCCCCTCCGCGCATCAAGGAACACTACGTTTCATTGCCAATACTACACCTGCCGTAGAGCCGATTCATTGTAAATAGAATGTTCCTCCCGCACTGGCGGTGCTCCTAATAACGATGCTATCTTATTTGACAAATATTTAATAAAAACAGTTTTCTTCCCAATACACTAATATTTAGTGTAAATTTAGTCCGCCGGTGAGTCAGCCCGGATCGGCTGCCCTCCCCCCACCTGTGTGTCTCAGGGACACCACCACACTACTCAGGGACACCACCGCACCACTCAGGGACACCACCGCACCACTCAGGGACACCACCACACCACTCGGGGACACCACCACACCACTCGGGGACACCACCACACCACTCGGGGACACCACCACACCACTCGGGGACACCACCACACCACTCGGGGACACCACCACACCACTCGGGGACACCACCACACCACTCGGGGACACCACCACACCACTCGGGGACACCACCACATCACTCTGGGACACCACCACATCACTGATGTACAACACAAAATCAATCAGGGATACCACCACACCACTCAGGGACACCACCACACCACTCTGGGACACCACCTCATCACTCACGGACACCACCTCATCACTCACGGACACCACCTCATCACTCACGGACACCACCTCATCACTCACGGACACCACCACATCACTTTAATACACCACCACATCACTGAGCACCATAACAGCATCACTCAGCACCACAACAGCACTGTCCTTGCTGGCTAACAACAAGCATTCCCATAGCCAATAGGACTCGCATTAGGAAAGTGTAAGCTATTGGCTTTGTAAATAGCAATGCCATTAATTTATATATTTTCAATGCAAACACATATTAAAAAAAATAATTGTCATTTACAATACCAATAGCTCACACTTTCCTAATGCGAGACCTATTGGCAACGCCAGTGCTTGTTTATTTTTGGACCAGGAAAGTTGGAAAAAAAGACGGTAATCGCCTACCAGGTTTCAGGCGTTCTCCACTCCACGGCTGTGTATGAGGTGGTGGCGGAGCAGCACCAGAATAAACATGGACAACACAGGCAGAAGTCCTGCTTTCACTCACCTTTGGCTTATGGGTCAAGCTGCTCCGCGTTTGTTATGTCTGTGGCATCTCGTTGGTCACGCCTGTGGTTCCTGACTCTGGCTCCACGTTGCTCCTGAAGTCTTCTCAGGGAATTCTTCCTGTAAATCAAGAAGCAAGACATTTAAAGTATCGCATCTCTTCAAAGGCGGTAACACGCTTGATGCTGACAGTAACTGTCTGAAATTACTTATCTGATTTCTGCTTCCAGTGATGTGAAGGTTCAGGGGCCATATTATCAAGAAAAAGCGATACATTATCGCCGCTTTAGCTGCAGTTTTCTGCTGATAAAAGCGGCAATAATGTATCGCCCTTTCTTGATAATATGGCCCCAGATTTTTTCTTCCTACCAGCCCTAATTGACACTTACATGAAATAGAAACCCTATGCATTAGCGAATTGCTCATTCTTGTGCAGCCTTAATAGTTATATGCTTGATAGCCCTACACTAATTTTTGTGCCCTCGTTTTGTTTTTTAGGTGTTTTATTTTTGCCGTTTACTATGATGATACCTGTTTCCTGTTATCCTTACTTCCAGTCCTTGAAATTGTATTGTTTGGACTTATATTGAACATACTAGAAGCCCGTCCCGACCTTGTCCGGCAGCATTCAGGCTTCCCCTACCTCCCCTGACATTGCCCAGCAGCCCCTGCCCCCGCCCGCCCCGTCCCCCGCCTGGCCCGACACCCGCCTGCCCCGACATTGTCCCCGGAGCCTTACCTCAGCCGCCGCTCCTCAGTTCACCCCTCCTCACCGCTCCTTGCGGCTCTGCTCCTCACCGCCTGTCCGCCGCCGCTCCTCCCCCGCGCCATGTCCGCCTCTCCGCTGCTCGCACCGCCGCTGGCCTGTCCGCTGGCCTGTCCGCTGCTCCTCATGTCACCGCTCCTCCCCGTGCCATGTCCGCCGCTCCTCGGACGCCGCTCCTCCCCGTGCTCCTGACGTGAGCACGCACGTCACGGCCGGCGCTACTTTGGAGGGACTACTTTTTTTAATATAAAGTTTGTAAATAACGTTTATTTTTTATATTTATATAACCTATAACCATCTACACACCCTAACGATTTCAACGGTGTATCGGGTGTGTAGATTGGCGCCGTGGTTCTCCAGTTTACCCGCCTCAAAGCCTGAAAGTTCTTACTTTATTATAGTAGTATAGATGGCACAGAATGCTTTTAGGTGTGTTTTGGAGTACATTATTTTAGCTTATATAAGAATTCTCAATATTTTGGTACATTCCAAATACAGAAGTCCTCTTTGTTTTTGTTTCCATGGATTGTGTACAAGTCCGGTATATGCAGTCATTTACTTAATTTCAGAAGAGGGGTTCTCACAGGTAGTCAAGGAATAAGAAACAGAATGCATGGTTAGAGTATTTATACCACTTTAGGAAGTCATATTTCTTCTGATACGAACCCAGATAGATACCTTGGGGCTTATTTACAAGGCCCTGATGCCACTTTTGCGTAATTTTTAACATAGGAAAAGTGACATAAAAGTGGCGCAAGGGCCTTGTAAATCTGCCCCCTTGGACCTTACCTACCTCTCTGATGTGGCTCCTTGGGACAGGGGTTTTCGCAACTCCCTTTCTACCCCTTTTTCCACAACATACTTTGACATTGCTGGGTGGTCGTGGTGGTGTGGGAAAGTTGGGTCCTTTCATCCCATTTTTTGTGTCACGCCTGAGGAAAAAACAGGTGAGAACTGACACCGGGGCTGTGGTAGAGAGAGGGAGTTCCTGAAGGGGGATGGCAGCTTCTCGGGCTGAATGAGCTGGAGTTTTGATTAAGGATTCCTGTAGAACAGTGGCTTAACAAACAATAGGGGGCCCCCCTGCAAAGTACATACTTATATTTGTCTTCGGATTTTTCAATTAAAGAAATATCATATATGTACATACATACACAAAACATACATACATACACACATGCAATCAATCAATCAATCAATCAATCAGAGTACTTGTAAAGCGTGCTACTTACCCGTGAGGGTCTCAAAGCGCTATGGGGAGGGGGGGATGTTGCTACTGTTCGAAGAGCCAGGTCTTGAGGAGTCTTCTGAAGGCGAGTAGGTCTTGGGTCTGCCGTATGTGAGTAGGAAGGGTGTTCCAGGTCTTGGCAGTGAGGTAGGAGAAGGATCTGCCGCCGGAGGTCGTTTGTTGGATGCGGGGGACAGCGGCGAGGGCAAGGCTGGCGGAGCGGAGCCGGCGGGTGGAGGTGCAGAAGCTGAGTCTGCTGTTCAGGTAGACTTGTCTGGCGTTGTGGAGTGCTTTGTGTGTGTGGGTGAGGAGTTTGAAAGTGATCCCCTTGTGAACGGGGAGCCAGTGTAGGTCTCTCAGGTGGGGGGTGATGTGGCTGCGGTGGGAGAAGTTGATGATCAGTCAGGCGGAGGCGTTTTGGGTGCGTTGTAGTTGTTGTAGGTGTTTGGCTGGGATTCCTGCGTAGAGTGCGTTGCCGTAGTCCAGTCTTGTGCTGACGAGGGCCTGTGTCACCGTTCTTCTTGTTTCGGTCGGGATCCACTTGTAGATCCTGCGGAGCATGCAGAGGGTGTTGTAGCAGGAGGAGGAGACGGCGTTGACCTGCTTAGACATGGAGAGGGAGGAGTTGAGGATGAATCCTAGGTTGCGTGCATGGTCAGTGGGCGTGGGTGCTGTTCCCAGTGTGGTCAGGCACCAGGGGTCCTCCCAGGCTGAGGGGGTGGATCAGAGGATGAGGACCTCCGTCTTGTCGGAGTTCAGCTTCAGACGGCAGTTCCTCATCCAGTCGGCGACGGCCTTCATTCCCTCGTGGAGGTTGGTTTTGGCGGTGTGTGGGTTCTTGGTGAGAAAGAGGATGAGCTGGGTATCGTCTGCGTAGGAGATAATGTTGAGGTTGTGATGGCGGGCCACTTCTGCGAGGGGGGCCATGTAGATGTTAGAGCCTAAAAACTAAAATTCTTTATAAATGATGACTCAATCCACTATCACACTTACCAATCAATACCAGGCCCATAAACATAGTGAGTGAGGTGAATGGATACTATATGTTTGTTTAAGACATTCATAATAAACAAGACCAGCTTGTCATTTTAAAAAGTTTATTAAAACATATTTAAGAAAACTTAGGTTTGGAACTTTATTAAGCAAGCATTAGAAAAAGTCATAAGTAAGTTTTATTCAGCATTTTATAAAGAGAGCTTAATTTAAGATAATATTATTCATTAGCAGAAATAAGTGAAAAGGAAGAGCATTTCCAAAACCTAACTAACTCTCTGTCACTACCCTCATCGCCTGAAAACAAAGTCTTAAAAGTTACATTTCTTACGTGTAATCATCGGACAGCAGAACACGTCCTTCTGGAATCAAGAGCGTAAGCCTAGCCAAAAAAATCTGCTCCTTGTGCTAATTCTTATACCCTAAAACTACAGCTAAACTAACTAATTTCACATTTCAGCAGCTGAATTCTGGCTCTCCATTGGCTGAATCACCTCACGCCACAGTAAACTGTGACATCTTCCACCACAAGACCAGGTTTTACACAGAGCCATTGTTCATGCACAGAATCCTGGCGACAGTTCCTTAGTCCGCTACATTTTGTAGCAAAAATGTTTAAGCAATACAAAATCTTGTCACGTCTCTTCCTTTCAACCTTGAGCCTGTCGGTTCTGAGCTCTCCATGGCACATCCACACCCACTCCACAGAGTTGACTTTAGCAGTTCATTTTTTGAAGCTTTCATAATAAAAGGCTTTTCTTCCACTTCAGAATAAACTTTCTCCTGTGGCTTAGCATCAGCAGCCCTTTTCTGCGCTGCTTCTGATTGCGTCACTGCGCCACTTTCAGCTTGCGTCACTTTTCAGAAAACTATTATTTAAACAAACACAAAAGAATAATTAATTCAGGTAAAACAAACACTTCTGTTACCCACCCTTTCCCTGCTAGTAATTAACCCATTAATAAATGACAACTAGCAGAAGCAAACAAATAAAGCAACACATGTAATAACTACCATTCTTCATGTAGTCCAACTTTATGTTTCTGAAAGAATAAAAAGATGATTAAATGATACACAGACAGACAATAACAACATAGGACATACATGTAAGCACATATAAAAGCACATGCCATGGATGATCAGCTGCATATTAATAGTGACAAAGACAATAGGACAGACATAACAAACAGGACAATATTAATAATGTGTTACAAAAACAGACTTGCAATTGCAACAAGAGCACATATAATTAGTTTCCAGCGTGTTCATGTGTGGTGCAAGCTTAATCTAGGTTGGTTTAATCAAACAAATCATGCAAACACTTATTAATATATTAATTCAAATTATGAGAGTATGACATCACGAGCCAGAATAAAATATTTTCTAAATTTGTTGTCCTATTGTCTTTGTCACTATTAATATGCAGCTGATCATCCATGGCATGTGCTTTTATATGTGCTTACATGTATGTCCTATGTTGTGATTGTCTGTCTGTGTATCATTTAATCATCTTTTTACTCTTTCAGAAATATAAAGCTGGATTACATGAAGAATGGTAGTTATTATATGTGTTGCTTTATTTGTTTGCTTCTGCTAGTTGTCATTTATTAATGGGTTAATTACTAGCAGGGAAAGGGTGGGTAACAGAAGGGTTTGTTTTACCTGAATTAATTATTCTTTTGTGTTTGTTTAAATAATAGTTTTCTGATAAAGTGACGCAGGCTGAAAGTGGCGCAGTGACGCAATCAGAAGCAGCGCAGAAAAGGCCTGCTGATGCAAACCCACATGAGACAACTTTATTCTGAAGTGGAAGAAAAGCCTTTTATTTTGAAAGCTTCAAAAAATGAACTGCTAAAGTCAACTCTGTGGAGTGGGTTTGGATGTGCCACGAAAGCTCAGAACGGTCAGCCTCAAGGCTGAAAGGAAGAGACGTGACAAGATTTTGTATTGCTTGAACATTTTTGCTGCAAAATGTAGCGGACTATGGAACTGTTGCCAGGATTCTGTGCATGAACAATGGCTCGGTGTAAAGCCTGGTCTCGTGGTGGACGATGTCACAGTTTACTGTGGCGTGAGGTGATTCAGCCAATGGAGAGCCAGAATTCAGCTGTTGGAATGTGAAAAATAGTTAGCTCAGCTTATTTTAGAGTATAAGAATAGGCGTTAGCTGCAAACTTTTGGCTTACGCTCTTGATTCCAGAAGGACGTGTTCTGCTGTCCGATGATTACACGTAAGAAATGTAACTTTTAAGACTTTGTTTTCAGGCGATGAGGGTAGCGACTGAGAGATAGTTAGGTTTTGGAAATGCTCTTCCTTTTCACTTATTTCTGCTAATGAATAATATTATCTTGAATTAAGCTCTCTTTATAAAATGCTGAATAAAACTTACTTATGACTTTTTCTAATGCTTGCTTAATAAAGTTCCAAACCTAAGTTTTCTTAAATATGTTTTAATAAACTTTTTAAAATGACAAGCTGGTCTTGTTTATTATGAATGTCTTAAACAAACATATAGTATCCATTCACCTCACTCACTATGTTTATGGGCCTGGTATTGATTGGTAAGTGTGATAGTGGATTGAGTCATCATTTATAAAGAATTTTAATTTTTAGGCTCTATCAATTTGGTAGCATCAGACGGTTTATATGTTGTTTTTGACATGCATGTTACATATATGTTGGTATAGACATAGGATTGATGTTTAACATATGTTAAGTTTTTGATTTTGCCAGGATGTTATATGTAGTCTTAAGGAATTTTTCCAGCAGTGTGAAAGATTCCTGGTTAATTGCCGGCAAGGTAGTGTAGCTAGAAGAGTTACACAGTGCATTTGTCTGTTTCAAAATTGTGGTATAGCATATATCACGTGTTGTGGGCGTACAACACAAGTTTAGGGACCTTAGATTGCATGGTTAAATGTTTAGTGAGGATTGTCTATGAAATTGTAGCATTAAGCAGAGGGACCTGGTGAGCCTGTTTTAAAGCTTTTTGTGAAGAGAGTAATAGATGTATCCAAGCTTGTGTGAAGGGTAAGGGTTGTTTTCTCTTCCAAGGTTAGAGTCCTAGGAGGAAAAATAAGCATTGATTTCTCTTCCAAGGTTAGAGTCCTGAGGAAGGAAATAAGCGTCGTCTATTCTTATCAATGCCTGATGTTTTCTGTGGTTGGTTCAAGTCCTGCCAAGAATTCGTGTGTGTATGAACAGGGTTTTCTTTGTTTGAAAGTGTGTGAATGCTTTGTAAAACTGAAGGGTAGGGTAAGAATTACTCTATTAGCGATTGAAACTATTCTGTGAGAATAGCGTCGTCTATTCCACACTAAGAATACTTTGATGAATGTTTAAAAACCTATCTCTTTGTTAGAGAAGCAGACAAATGGTTTGTTTTCATGTTGTTATTAATTGCGTTTTTATAAAGTGATTGGAAACGTTTTTTTAGCCTTAGAGTAAAGGAAACACTGTTTTAGGGTGTTATATAGTGATTTGCGCCACTTAAATACATTTAGAAACATTGTGCGCTGTTTAAATTCATTTAAAAGTCCCCCGATCGAAAATTGTAAGGGAGGGGCTGTTTTAGGAGTGAAAGCGTGTGGGAGAGAGCCTGCAGCTGCAGCCTGCTGCATACGTCAGAGCCTGCCGCGCTCTGATTGGTTAATGTCTCTGCACTGACAGAGTAAACGCTCTCATTGGTTGAAGCGCGATCAATATTTAAATTACTGTTATGAGTATTTTCATCGTATTCTTTTTCTTTTTCTTGTGCTATTTTAGAAGGCTTGACCCCCATCCCTACGAGCTTTCTGCTATTTGTGCTTTCTTGGTAAATAAGTAAGCCCTAAACAACGCGCCTGGCTGTCCGAGTAATTTAGTGAAGGAAGGGGGGGCTGGCTGCCAAGGAGCGAGGGAGAAAGAAGAGCAGCAGCAGCTACAGCCGCGCTCCTATTGGATTAGGACGCCGTCGCGTCATAGACAGAGCCGCGCTCTGATTGGGCAAGGCTCCTTTCATTTAGCCCTCTTATGTTAATATCTATAAGCCTTTGTGGCAAACCACCTAACTACACGTGTTCACCTCGAGCCTATCTAATGTTTTTGCTCGTTTCCCTCTAATTTGTTTTCTTCCGTATCTCACCGAGCGTTCTCGGTATTTTGTGAAGGAGGGGGGAGGCCTGGGAGTGGTGAAAGAGTAGCGTGAGGGAGCTAACAGCTGCAGCGGCTGATTACGTCAGCCGCCGCGCTGCCATTGGAGGAGACGCGCCGTCGCGTCTTTGAAGGGCCGCGCTCTGATTGGGCGAGGCTGTCGGGCCCACGGAGGAGCCGCGCTCTGATTGAGAGAAGCTCCCGTGCAGCGCGCTCTGACAGGGGTGAAGTGAAGCTCCTTGTGTAACGCGCGCATTAAACGAGCGCGTGGGCACTTGTTAATGCAAGCGCCTGTGAAGGGAAAGCGTCCATTGTTTCATTTGTTTACACCCACCCGACACGCGTCATCATAGACTCGCGTCGTGGCAGAGTGGTCTGATTGGGCGGCGTCTTTGGCAGTGTCATCGGAAAGTCGCGCACCCATTGGTTGGTGACGCGCACACCCCCCTTGTGTCACGACCTCATTGGCTAAGGCTTTGTGAGCCTTAGGATTGTTTGTTTACATTTGGTTTTTGCCGATATTTCTTAAATAAAAGCCTAATTTAGATTCATTTTTTTTTTGACACACATTTTTAATTATAGTATTATAATTAGATAAGCATTGGTGTTGGGCATTGTAGATCATTAGCCAATTACAGTCACACGCTAGTTGGCTGGAACACTTGTATTAATGCACATTGTTTGTAATTAATGCCTAATAATTATTTTTGATATTTAATATTTGCAATTAATTAGTGAATAAATGCAGGAGATATAATTAAAATAATAGCAGTAAATAAATAGTGATTTAAATAAGGATATTAATTATTTAATTAATACAAATTAGATAAAAATAGTTGTTTAAAGTTACAAATAAAATTATAGTATTAAACAGCATCATTAGAAAAAGTGTTTAGGATTATTTTTTACAGGTATATGTTCCAGAAGGTGTGTAAGTAAAAAAATAAGTACATTTAAAACACATGTGATTATACGTTTGTATTTATTGCTGTAAATAAATATTTTGCGTTGTTATTGTTTTTGCAAATTTATGTTTTCCTTTCCACGTTTATTAAAATTAGCGATGTAGGTAAATTAGGAGTTATATTAAATTGATCAGGTTATAAAGTTTTACTTCACCTGACCTTGTCAAATTAATTAAATTAGTTGATCAGCAAACGCTATTAGGCAAATTAAGTGAACGCATTTATTATTGAAATTAATTATTATTAAAGGTGAGTATTTTAAAACATGGATAATTATTATTCAAAGACGAAAAAAATGTTTTTCTGCTATCAGAAAATGGAAAATATTTTTGAAAAGGTTAAAAGGGTTGTTGCTACATGTGAGAGCAAATTAATGAATAAACAGGTGAGTAATGAAGTAACTAGTAAGCATAATAAAAATACAGATGCTACCCCAAAAGAAATCATTTTTAATGAAAATCCAATTTCTGATTTAGCAAATGTAAATAATGAGCCTGACAGAGAAGAATTAATTAATCAGTGTAAAAATGATGTTGTAAATACAGATCAGGATAGAAATTCAAGCAAACGCCCAGAGCAGATTAATGTAACGCCAAGAGTCCCAGTCCAGATTAATGGAGTCCCAGTCCAGTCCCTTTCTCAAGGTGTCACAACAGGTAGGTATGATGAGATGCCTAGTACTTCTGAAATTAATATTTATGATCATGTAAGTTCTACTAATGATTTAATTGAGCAGTTATCGTCCGTCATGGAAGTAGTGACAGTTCCTGTGACTAATGAACCTGTTTCCCCAGTGCTTAGAAAAGATGAAACTAGTCCCACAGCTTTAACGGTCCCAATTCAAAAGTTTGCTGAAAAACTTTATTCTAATGTACCTGAAAATAAGTTAATAATGATTCCAACTCAGCAAGAGAGAGTGATGACTCTAGCTTTATCTAGTGAAAACTTTGACGTTGACCTGACACAGCCTGGTGAGTATAAATTACTGGATAATACAATCAGTACAGACAGATTAAAAAGATTGCAGGATGATGAGGACATTGAAGGCTTGAACAATACAGGTAGGTTTGCCTCTGTCCATATAAAGGATTTAATTTGGGCTTTGAGAAAAAGGGGTAGTCTGAATAAATGGAAAACAAAATGGACAAAGAAAAAAGAGAAGGAAAAAGCGACTTTAGCTTTTGAAGGAGAGTGTAAAAATCCACAGATGCAGGATGAGATAAATAAGCAGCAACAGTTGCTGAATGAACAGCTACAAATTCAGCGACAGGTGGTGATTCAGCAGAATGAGATACCTTCGCCGCCATTTCTAAATTATGTTAATGAGCAGAAATACAATGCAGATACAGGATTCAGTGGAGTTCAGGAAAACAGACCTGATCCAGTTAAAATTGCAAACAAGCAGGGAAACTCATTTCCTAATGTTCCACAGTACAAGATGAAGCCAGAAACAATTCCTGTTATTGAAAAATTAATTAAGCAGGGTGTCTTAAAAGAGATTGAGAATAGTCTTTGTGACTCATCAGATATGGGAATTAGAAAGCCAGATGAAATGCACAGAATAGTACAGGACCTGAGAAAGGTTAACGAGATAGTTATCCCTTGTTGTCCTATTGTGCCTAAACTAGTAGAGATCCTTTATCAGATACCACATGATACTGAGTGGTATTGGGTTCCAATGCATCCAGAGAGTCAAATAATTTTTGCTTTCAGGTTCCAAGAGAGAATTCCTAGACAGGTAACTATTATGATTCAGACAATGGAATCCGCTAAGACGCAAAAACAGGTAAGAATGCTCCTAGGCATGGTTAGTTACTGTTGCCAATGGATTAGTGCTTTCTCAGTATTTGCAAAACCATTGCAGAGACCGACAAAAGCAGATATAAAAGACCAAATTGTCCTGACAGAAATTAAACTTGAGGCCTTTGAGCAATTTAAAAAGAGTTTGTGTGAAGCTCCTGTTCAGGGCATGCAAGACTTCAATAAAGAATCTGAGCTTCTAGACCAAATAGCAGAAATAAAATGTGCTGGAGAGAAAAATGATAATGTCTCAAAAGATAATGAGCACGCAGGTACCATTGTTAAATTTAGTGCTCAAGAGTGGGTTGCAATCAAAGGGGAAAAATTCAATGAACATGTTTCAAGCATCCTCATACTAATATTTGCAATTCAGACATGGCAAGAGTTAAAACATTTACAAGATGAGGCACATGTTGAGGAGAAAAACACATGGCTCAAAGAAGGTTGCAGACAGCAAGAAGAAGATGAAAGGGTTTACAAAGATGGCGGACCTGTTATGTCCAATTGCATGATTGCTGACATGGCACAGATGTACCATGGTCCAAGTCATTTAGCAAGAGACACAATGATTCAACTGTTCAGGGAAATATGTCTGACATGTCAGAAAAACACATGCCAGAAAAACAATACAGATCAAAAGACAATTGAGAATTTGGGAACCATAGGCCGGGAGGGTGGTTCATTTGCAAAAATTCAAATAGATTTCTTTGAAATGCCTCAACAAAACAAACTGAGATATGTCCTAGTCATCATTTGTTTATTTTCAAAATGGGTCGAAGCTTTTCCAACAAGAAAGAATGATACAGTTTCTGTATTCCATCAGTTGGGAACAGATATGGAAAAGGAGCAAGCTCATGATCTATTGCCAAGAGACTTGCTCAGAACAAAGGTTCATCGGAGGAGAAACTATCTAGTGCCCAGGAGGCAGAAGGCAAGACAGGTGAATATGGTGACAACAGATACTGGATGGATGCATATTAGTAATACCCTTTGTGTACCTGAACCTGATGAAGACAGTGAAGACACTACAACTGATTCAGACTCTGAAAAAGAATTCCTGAAGGAAATCCAGATCTTGAAGATCGACAAGGTGGTCGACATCTGGATGATGATGTCAAAAATCCAGATCTTGAAGATCGACAAGATGGTCGACATCTGGATGACGATGTCAATGTGAATGAAACATTGAATGAAGAAGATCTAGAGATTGTGATTCTAGATTCAGAAAATGATGAAAAGCTGCTAGAAAAAGAATATCAAGCAGAAAGAGAAGATTCAGAAGCAGAAAATTCTGAGCAAGAAGATAATCAAGTCCAGGAGAGTATTGAAAAGCAGAAGAGTAGCTCTGTGTGCGGGAACAAGAATCCTGAAACTGGGAAGCTAATGGTGATCCCTGAAGAAGAGGAAGAATTACCAAGTACCAGCTGTAAGGATGATGTTCCTAACGGAGTGAAGCTGCTGAGTAAAGAAGTTCCTTGGTACAGATTTAAAGTCTCAGAAAATGTTACAGATGGGAGTGATGAAGAGTCTGAGATAAGAAAATTCGGAAAAAGGGCTTGGAAAGCTGAATGTAAAGAAAGCAAGCCTAAGAAGAAACTCTTGAGAAAAGGTGATGTCTGGCCTAAAGGTGATGTCTGGCCTAAAGATTTAAAGTTCAAATATGAAGTGTCAAGTCAGAAGAGTGATTCAGACAAAAAAGAGCAAGCTGAAGAGATGATTGAAATGATTGCCAGGAAAAGCAAAAGACCATTGAGACCAAATGTAAAATACAAGTCTCCAGAATGGGCCTACATAACTATCTCTCCAATAGTGGAGGAGCGCAGTAGCAGTCAGGTGGTCTTGAAAGAAAATGGTGACAATGACTAAGTTTAGTTTTCTTTAAGTTAAGGTTTATTTTTGGCATAAGGCTGAAGAAATTGTGTTAGTTTTCTTTAAGTTGAGATTTATTTTTGGCATAAGGCTGTAGAAATTTTGTTAGGGTGACACAAGGTCGAAGAAATTGTGTTAGCTGGAAACACTTCTATGTAAGACTCAAGGTCGAAGAAAACATGTTTTAGTTTGAAGAAAAAAAGAGGGGGTATATACTATGTACTAATTTTTCCAAAATTTTCAAAAAATTTACTTTTGTTTTTTGTTTTGTTTTATAATACTCAGATTGATATTTGTTTTGTTGGTGCAATTCAAATGTAGTTATGCAATTTTAAAACTTAGTTACCTAAATTCATTGGGGGTTGGGGATTCAAAGGTGGAAAGGATCCAACTTAGCTGAATAAAGAAAGGGTAAAGGATACAGAATTAGTAAGATGTAAGACTCAATACTAATTATGAGATAGATGAAATTAGAGCTTAAATACTAATCCAGAGTAAGCCTGAAACATGTTCAATAGATAAAAATTTTAATAAAAATTTTTTGGGTGTTGTTTGGTGATTTTGAAATCACCAGATGAGGGAGTTGATAGAGCGAGCTTTAGAAAATATTTTATTCTGGCTCGTGATGTCATACTCTCATAATTTGAATTAATATATTAATAAGTGTTTGCATGATTTGTTTGATTAAACCAACCTAGATTAAGCTTGCACCACACATGAACACGCGGGAAACTAATTATATGTGCTCTTGTTGCAATTGCAAGTCTGTTTTTGTAACACATTATTAATATTGTCCTGTTTGTTATGTCTGTCCTATTGCCTTTGTCACTATTAATATGCAGCTGATCATCCATGGCATGTGCTTTTATATGTGCTTACATGTATGTCCTATGTTGTGATTGTCTGTCTGTGTATCATTTAATCATCTTTTTACTCTTTCAGAAATATAAAGCTGGATTACATGAAGAATGGTAGTTATTATATGTGTTGCTTTATTTGTTTGCTTCTGCTAGTTGTCATTTATTAATGGGTTAATTACTAGCAGGGAAAGGGTGGGTAACAGAAGGGTTTGTTTTACCTGAATTAATTATTCTTTTGTGTTTGTTTAAATAATAGTTTTCTGATAAAGTGACGCAGGCTGAAAGTGGCGCAGTGACGCAATCAGAAGCAGCGCAGAAAAGGCCTGCTGATGCAAACCCACATGAGACAACTTTATTCTGAAGTGGAAGAAAAGCCTTTTATTTTGAAAGCTTCAAAAAATGAACTGCTAAAGTCAACTCTGTGGAGTGGGTTTGGATGTGCCACGAAAGCTCAGAACGGTCAGCCTCAAGGCTGAAAGGAAGAGACGTGACAAGATTTTGTATTGCTTGAACATTTTTGCTGCAAAATGTAGCGGACTATGGAACTGTTGCCAGGATTCTGTGCATGAACAATGGCTCGGTGTAAAGCCTGGTCTCGTGGTGGACGATGTCACAGTTTACTGTGGCGTGAGGTGATTCAGCCAATGGAGAGCCAGAATTCAGCTGTTGGAATGTGAAAAATAGTTAGCTCAGCTTATTTTAGAGTATAAGAATAGGCGTTAGCTGCAAACTTTTGGCTTACGCTCTTGATTCCAGAAGGACGTGTTCTGCTGTCCGATGATTACACGTAAGAAATGTAACTTTTAAGACTTTGTTTTCAGGCGATGAGGGTAGCGACTGAGAGATAGTTAGGTTTTGGAAATGCTCTTCCTTTTCACTTATTTCTGCTAATGAATAATATTATCTTGAATTAAGCTCTCTTAATAAAATGCTGAATAAAACTTACTTATGACTTTTTCTAATGCTTGCTTAATAAAGTTCCAAACCCAAGTTTTCTTAAATATGTTTTAATAAACTTTTTAAAATGACAAGCTGGTCTTGTTTATTATGAATGTCTTAAACAAACATAAAGTATCCATTCACCTCACTCACTATGTTTATGGGCCTGGTATTGATTGGTAAGTGTGATAGTGGATTGAGTCATCATTTATAAAGAATTTTAGTTTTTAGGCTCTAACATAGACGTTGAACAGCGTCGGGCTGAGAGATGAGCCCTGGGGGACGCCGCAGATGATGTCAGAAGGGTGGGAGGCGGACGCTCTGGGTTCTTCCGGAGAGGAAGGACGTGGTCCAGTCAAGGGCCTTCTCTTGGATTCCGGCTTCTAGGAGGCATGTCTTTAGAGTGCGATGGCAGACCGTGTCGAAGGCAGCTGACAGGTCCAGGAGGGTGAGGGCTGATGTTTCGCCGTTGTCTAGTTGTCTAGTTGACGTCTGTGGCGGCGATGAGGGCTGTCTCGGTGCTGTGGTTTCGTCTGAATCCGGACTGGGGTGGGTCCAAGATGTTGTTGTCTTCCAGGTGGCGGGCCAAGTGCATGTTGACGATTTTCTCGATGACCTTTGCCGGGAACGGGAGCAGGGAGATGGGCCGGAAGTTCTTGAGGTCCTTGGGGTCCGCCTTGGGTTTCTTGAGGAGGGCCTTGATTTCGGCATGCTTCCAGCTTTCCGGGATTGCCGCTGTTTCAAAGGAGATGTTGATGACCTTCCGTAGGTTGGGGTGCGATGGCTGCATCAGCTTTGTTGAATACGTGGTGTGGGCACAGGTCTGACGGAGATCCTCAGTGGATGGAGGTCATGACCTTACGTGTCTCGTCATCATTGACGTTGGACCAGGAGATCAGGCGGTTGGCGCTGGTAGTGTTTACAGGGGAGGTGGAGTCTGGCGTAGTCGGGGTGGTCGTGGTGTTGAAGATGTCGTGGATGTCAGCGATCTTGCGGTGGAAGAAGATGGCTAGTGAGTTGCACAGTTCTTGTGAGGGCAGGATGTCGTTGGCGCTGGGGTTGAAGAGTTCCTTTGCGATGCTGAAGAGCTCCTTGCTGTCGTGTGCATTGTTATCCAAGCGGTCTTTGAAGGAAGATCTCTTGGCTAATCTGATGAGGTGGTGATGTCTGCGGGTGACGCCCTTGTGGGCTACGTGGTTGTCTGGTGTGCATTCGTGGAGCCATATCTTCTCCAGTTTCCGGCATGCGCTTTTGGAGGTCTAGAGCTCGTTGGTGAACCAGGTGGCTCTCTTGCTGGCATGGCTGTTGGAGGGTTTCTTGAGCGGGGCGAGGGTGTTGGCGCAGTCGTTGATCCACTGTCTAAGGTTGCAGGCTGCGGCGTCTGGGTTGGTGGGGTCGGCGGGTGGGTTCTGGGCGAGGGTGGTGATCAGCTGGTCTTCAGTGACTTTGCTCCAGCAGCGGCGAAGCAGCTGTTGGGTGCAGTGGTGCGTGGTTGGTTTCTTGAAGGTGAAATGGATGCAGCTGTGATCGGTCCAGTGGAGTTCGGTGGTGTGGTCGAAGGCGACGTGGGTGCCTGTGGAAAAGATGGGGTCCAGCGTGTGGACGGCGGCGTGGGTGGCTGCGGTGACTAGTTGTCTGAGGCCAAGGTTGGCAAGGTTGTCGATTAGGGTGGCGGAGTTGGCATTGTTGTTGTTCTCGAGGTGGAAGTTCAGGTCCCCGAGGAGGATGTAGTCCATGGTGGCGAGTACGTGAGTGCTGGCGAGGTCGGCGATGGAGTCGCTGAACTGAGCCCAGGGTCCGGGGGGTCTTTAGATGAGTGTTCCTCTGAGGGTGGTGTTGGGGTCGGTGTGGATCTGGAAGTGGAGGTTTTCTGCGGTGCTCAGGGTGTCGTCTGCGTAAGTGGCGACCTTGAGGGTAGACTTGTGGACGATGGCTAGTCCTCCTCCGATTCCATTGGCGCGATCCCTGCGGGTTATCTTGGAGCCGTCCGGGATGGCTATGGCGATGTCGGGCGCCAAGGAGTCGTTCCAATAGGTCTCAGTCTAGGTCTCAGTCAGGAAGGTCACGTCTGGGGCGGAGGTGTTGAGCAGATCCCAGAGCTCGACGGTGTGTTTTCCTGCAGAGCGGGTGTTGAGGAGTATGCAGCAGAGGTGGTTGGGTCCAGTCCTTGGAGGTTTGGTGGCTCTGTCACAGGTGAAACTGCAGGTGTGGCAGGAGAAGGGTCTCTGGGTCCGTTTCGGGGCGGCCTGCAAGCAGGTGTGGTTTCGGCGAGTGCGTGGAGGGTGCTGGCGTCGTAGTGGAGTCTGGTGTCGCGGCGTTCGCAGGGTCCAGGGGTTCTGGCGCTGGGCGCGGTCCAGGCGCGGACGGGCGCAGACGGGCTTGCCTTAGGTGCACCTTCAGCGTGCCAGCGGTTCACCTGCTGCGAGCGTCTGCTGCACGGCTGTGCAGCGTCTGGCATATATGGGGAGTTGGAAGGGAGGAACAGCTGGAAGGCGGGAGCAGCGATTGGGCAGGGGGCGGGCCGCAGGGGGCACAGCGGCGGGGAAACAGTGGTACAGAAAGCAAAATGGGGCACAAGGGAGGGAAACGAGTGGCACAGAACAGAAAACGAGGCACAAAGGGGGGAAACAGTGGTACAGAAGGCAAAATGGGGCACAAGGGGGGAAACGAGTGGCACAGAGCAGAAAACGAGGCACAAGAGGGGGAGACAGTGGCACAGAAGCAAAAAGGACGGAGGACATATATTACCACTTGCCCCTTTTTATTAACTTACTAGTCCTTGGCGCGTTGTCAACCGGAATATGCCACCGCTCTAATTCCATATCACCTGAAAGACTGACAGCCCTTCATGGCATGAACTACTGCTTACATTTCAGGGGAGAGTGAGGACTGCAGCAGTAGCAGTGGGATCAGAAGGAAACCGGAAACAGTTAAAACCAGCACACGTGAGTGGTAGCATAAAGGGGCTTCTCGAGTGACCCAAAGTGACCGGGAGAATGCCAGGTGGAAAGAGAAAGCGAGGGGGCGAGAGACATGGGGTGAGAAACCAGTGGGGTGGGTGTAGAAAGGCAGCAGCAGATGGAAAAGGAGCAAGCAGATGAGACAGAGGAAGGGCAGCGTGACAGAGAAAAGGAGGCAAAGGAGCAGAGGAAGAGATGACAAAATACTATGCCACTGAAGTGCCACTCAGAAACCCCCGTCAGATGACGTCCACTGGAGAAACTTCAGTGGTAGAATCACATTTCTGTGGGCAACATAATGGTCAGGAACACAGTCCAGAAACATATAACAACGACGGAGCCACATTCTGAGGGTGACGTTTTTGTCAGGAACACATTATCATGTTAAAATGTTACTTTTATGGGGACATTTGTAAAGTTGAACACTACACAATTATAGTTGAAAGGTGTAGTTTATTAAAGGAACACAGGAGCAAGGTAGGGAACATCCTACACAGGACTTCTTTATCAGCAACTACCATAGTTGCTAGGGAGGGGAAACCAGGATACAATAGAATACAGAGAAACATTCTGAAAATAATTAAAGGGACAACATAACACATCTTCCCCTTTATAAACAAAGAAAAGAAAAGGAAAACAAAAAAAAAACAATCAGCAAACAAAGTCTTCTAGCCACTTAGGTTTAGAGCAAATGCGTTTCCGGTTCACAAATACATCACTGCTACAAGAGGGTTCATTAACAGATGTTGAATTAAAATCATGACTAGGTGGAATGGAATCAAGTGTAGCAGGAACATTAGAAGAATGAACAGACGCATCCATGCTGGGGGAAGGGTCTACAACATCCGCAATGGGAGGAAAATCAATTACATCGGAAGAGGAAGGATTGGAATTGGGAAAAAGATTTTCAGATACACTAAAACCACCATGATCCCCACAAGGGATAGAATTAGGAGTGGTAGTAAGTGAAAGTTCAGGAGAATTAACAGAGTCACTTGCTACATTTTTCTTACCTCTATAGATTGCAATTCTTTTAAGATTCCACACTTTACCATCGCTTAGAAGGACAGCATTGCGAAGAATTTTCTTAACCATAAGGGGTTCGGAAAATTGAGAATCCCCTTTACGGACTTTCCAGGGTTTCTTCACCTTAACCCACATACCAACATTAATATCTGCAGTGCTAGAGCAACATTTCTTATCAAAATTTCTCTTATACTCTAGATGCTTATCAATGACATGAGTTCTAACTTCACTCATACATATGTCTAAACAAGATTTTTGGTGTAACCATTTGGGATTACATTTGGTTCTGGCAATTCGACCTCTCATGATCTCAAAGGGTGACATTTTCAGCGCATCATGAATGTTGGTTCTATAGGACCAGACAGCTTTAAAAGCTGAAGTTTCCCAATCCTCTCCATTTTGCACAGCTATTTGTATTGCATTCTTCAAGACCCTGTTGAACCTCTCGCAAAGTCCATTACCACTAGGATTGTAAAGAGAGGTGGTCTTGTGAACAATACCAACACGCTCAAAATAAGATTTAGTTAATTTGGACGTGAATTGAACGCCATTATCACTAATGACTTGGTTGGGCAGGCCTTCTTCAATAAAAACTCTGTCAATAAAATTCAAAACAGATGAAGAATCAATCTTGTCTACAATGGTGATATTAGGCCATCTAGAAAATACATCAATCATAGAGATTATAAATTTGTGATCCTCTCCAATTGGTCCCATAATGTCTATGGCAACAGTATGCCACGGACCCTCTGGAACCAAAGGTTCACACATGTCAGGTTTAAGCGTGTTGAGAACTTTATCAGAATTGGCACAAGTGATGCATTCACGAACAATTCTTTCTGTAAGAACATCAATACCTGGCCACCAATACCACTGTTTAACATTTTGTTTGGTTTTTACAATGCCGCAATGATCTTTGTGACACAAATCAATAATGTCTTTTCTCAAGGATGAAGGAGGAATAGCTTTTTCACCCCTAAAAATAGTATCATCACAAACAGTTAGTTCATTTCTAACCTCCCAATAGGGCTTAAGATCGGACGATAAATCTTTCTTTTCTGTCCAACCTTCCCGAATGAAGGAAATAATAGAAATTAAAATGTTATCTTTAAGATAATCATCCTTCCACAACTTTTTATCTATACAAAAAGGATTACTATCAAGAATATAAGCAACGTGAAGGGAATCCCACTCATTCACTTCACATTCTTGTAAGTCAGTAGGCATCCGGGAGAGGAAGTCAGCAATAACATTGCTTTTACCAGGTAGGTATTCAATTTTGACAATAAAATCTTGTAGCCGCGTGGACATTCTTGCTATTCTAGCAGTAGCATTGTAAAGGCCTTCAGTAGAAAGGAGTTTAGTGAGGGGCTTATGGTCTGATCGCACTATACACTCCCTTCCCCATACAAAACTGCGAAAGTGCTCAAGAGCCCATACTACAGCTAAAGTCTCCTTCTCAATAACTGAGAATTTACTCTCCGGAACGGAAAGTGCTCTTGACGCAAATGCAACAATGCGTTCTTTACCTGAGCTGTCAATCTGAGATAAAACACTTCCCAGGCCTTTGTTGCTGGCATCAACTGTGACTACAGAATTTAGATCTAAATCAAAAGGGCATAACACAGGAGCATTAATGATGTCCAGTTTGATACTGTTGAACTCATCTTCACAAAGGGGAGACCAATCAAATTTAACTTTGCTCTTTAAAAGTTGTCTAATGTTGAATACTTTTGAAGAGAAATTTTTAACAAATTTGCAATAGAATTCTACCATTCCTAGAAATGATCTTACATCATCTCTACTAGTGGGAGGAGGAGCATCTTTTATAGCATCTACCAATTTGGCTTTGGTTGAAACGCCATCACAACATAACACGTGTCCAAGATAAGTCACAGATTTGACTGCAAAATGGCATTTAGAATATTCAATAGTTAAACCTTTATTCTCAAGAATGCCTAAAACTTCTTCTAGAATGGTATTATGTTCATCTTTATCTTTACCGTAAACCAGAATATCATCCTGAAAGAATTTAACTTTAGGATGTTTCCCAAAAAGTTGGTGCATGATGCGCTGGAAAATGGCAGCGGCAGATGCTAAACCAAATGGCATGCGTTTAAATTGGAAACATCCCATGGGAGTGATAAACGCAGTAAGTTGTCTACTCTAAGTGTCTAGGGAAATCTGATGGTATGCGGAGGATAAATCTATTGTGGAAAAATACATAGCACCATTGACTAGAGACAACATTTCATTCATTTTAGGTAAAGGGAATTTGTCTACGACAATATTCTCGTTTAAGTGACGGAGGTCCACACAAAGACGGATTTTGCCATTGGCACGCCTTGCGATAACCACTGGCGAAATCCAATTAGAAGACTCTATTGGTTCAATAATGTCTTCTTTGACAAGTTTTTCTAGTTCTTTTTCAACATCGCCACGAACCAGAATAGGAATATTTCTGGCTTTGAAGATTTTAGGGTTTGCATTATCTTTCAGAACGATGTGGTGGGAAAAACCTTGAAAATTTCCGATTTTACCACTAAAAACTTTAGGAAATTTTTTAAGCATGGAATCACCTATCTCAGTTCCCTCATTGATAACTAAAACCGGATCTGGACTGTTAGGGTTTAAAACGATATCTAAATCCCATTGATCTCTCCATCCTAGGACAGAAGGTCCCACATATAATTTGCATAAAGCTTCTCTTCCTTTGAACTTGAACTTTAAAGGTTTGTAACCAATTACATCAATCTTACCACCGGAAAATCCTTCAGCAGAGATGTCAGGAGAATAAAGATCATTACCTAAATAACGTACAAATTTAGAATTCCAGACATTTTCATTAATGATGGTATATGGGGAACCAGAGTCAGCATATATATCAATAGGGACCCCACCAATAAGCATATTACAAATAGGCTTCTTAAGAACATTTCTTTTGCCAGAGTCATTGATATTAAAAATGTAAACTTTCTCAAGAGGTTTAGTAATGCAAATATCATTCATAGAACAAGGTGTAATACTTTTCACACAATCATCATCAACAAAACAATGCATAACCTTGTTACTTAAATCCTCTTCATCATCAGAAGATGAATCATAAACGATTTTAACTTTTTTACTTTTCAGTCTATTGCAAGCTCTGGAGTAATGACCAATTAAACTGCAATTTGAACATTTTTCTTTCATTGCCGGACAAAGCTTGTAATTAGCTAAGTGCGAACTGCTCCCATAACGAAAGCATTTTAAATTATCACTCTTTTTAAATTCAGAAGGTTTGTTTTTTGATTGAAGCCTTTGTTTATAGTTGGATTTGCCTTGAACTTTTGAAACAGTATGATCACTAGAAGTTTTAAATTCAGAAATAGCCTTTTCCTCTTTTTTGATTGCTTTTGCACTGCGACCAGAGAGTTCTGCCTTTCTAACAATGGCTAAAATATCTTTGAGGTCTGAGTCTCCATTTATCCAAAGTCTGTCCTGAATGGAAGGATCAGAAGCGTGCATAACTACTTGGTCTCTAATAAATTGCTCTTGTAGATGGTCGAATTTACAATCCTCAGCTATTTTTTTAAGTTCGGCAATATAAACATCAATGTTTTCACCAGGTTGTTGTTTTCTGTGAAAAAACTTATAACGGGTAATACCTATGCAAACCTTAGGCGAAAAATGACTGTCAAAATCCTTTAAAATATCATCAAAAACATTTGAATCACCACTGCCACCACTTTTAGGCATTTCTTCATAAACTTTAAGGCCACCAGCACCTAAAGAATGTAAAAATAGTTTTTTCTTTCTTTCCGGTTTCATTTTATCATCCTCATCAATAGTATCAATAAAGTTCGTGAAATAAGCTTTCCATTGAAGCCATTTCATACATGGTTCTAAACCAGAAGGCCAAAAAGGTTGTGGTGATTGTATTGTGAAATTTTGCGAAGTCATATTGAATAATAATAAGAAAAATGAGTAAATGAAATCTTACTTGAAGATTCTAGCTGGTGTAGAAGAATTCCTTGACAGTCTGCTTAGAAATGAAGAAGGAGAAATAATTAAATTTAAGAATGAAATCACATAAAAAGTATTTATAAATACTTGTGAATAAAAACGGGTGAATAAAATCAAGTCCGTTTAATAAACGAGCGCAATGTGTAGAAAAGCGCTCTCAAACGCGTTAGAAAGTGTTGTTATGGAGACGATCCTTGTGCCTGAATGTGGTCTCAAACGCGTAAGGAAGCGTTGCTATGGAGACGATTCTTGTGCGTCAATGCGTGGGGACGCTCTGTTTGATAAACGTAGAAGACGTTTGACGAGTAGACGTCACAGCAGCCGTCAGCGCAGGAGACGTCAAAGCAAGCGTCAGCGCAGCAGAGGAAAGGAGGGCGAGCCAACATGGAACGCGCAGACTAGAACAATGGCGCGCTGAAGGTAACGGTCTCCTTAAGCTTTTAAAAGACGCACGTAGAACAAGGATATTTAAAGTCTCACAAATTGAAATAAAGTCACAGAAATGGGAAAAGCGGAATAAATGAAAACCGCTAAAGTTAATTTTGCCGAGGTGCGCCGAGGTGGACAGAGTAAACAAGGAAAGAATTACTCACGAGGTTCCTTGAAGGTTTACTCACGAAGTGTTCATCAAAGTTTCTTAGAAACGACGAAGAAAGACTGGAAACAGCTTGAAGATTAGTGTTGAAAGGAATTTTCCTTTTACAAAAGATCTTTGATGAATTCTTCTTGAAGTTCTTTCCAAAATAAATTGAAAATGTAGAAGGAGGGTTCTTTAGATTCCTGGTGTTCCTTGAAGCCAAGTCGCCAAAATTGTAAAGTTGAACACTGCACAATTATAGTTGAAAGGTGTAGTTTATTAAAGGAACACAGGAGCAAGGTAGGGAACATCCTACACAGGACTTCTTTATCAGCAACTACCATAGTTGCTAGGGAGGGGAAACCAGGATACAATAGAATACAGAGAAACATTCTGAAAATAATTAAAGGGACAACATAACAACATTGCTGCGCGTGCATCCCTTGCGTGCTTAGCACATCATCGCGATCGTGGTGAAAACAAAAGTTTGCTTGAGCACGTAACCGCAAGCTGGTGGCCGGCAGTAGCACTTTGAAAAACCCCTTACTAAAGTCGAGCAAGCAGCGGACGCGCTGCTCTAGGCTCGACCTAAAAAGAAGTTAACCAGTAGAATATCTTTTAGTACTCTATTTATGTATACTGTTCTGGAGCTGCAAGCCTCAATGGATTGCAACTCTCACTAAGTTGCCAAGTGGCTTAGTGTCGAGCTTGATGCCTTAAGTCACTCCCTGCTTTTTAGCCAACAGCATGTTGCATTCTGAAACTTTAGCTTCCCTTTTAGCAATTTAAGTATGGACTGATTTTTTTTAGCATGCATAGTGATGTAGAGAAAATGTCCGGGCAAGGTGACGGTATTAGACATGCCATGTTCAGAGAGATCATAAACACCCTTGGACTGAAATAACAGATAGAAGGGCCCACACAACTTGCAGGACACACCCGGGACGGACTCTGTACCAATTCCACCTGTCTTAAAGTTGACCCCTCAGTCACTATAACATGGTCAGATCATAAGCTTATCCCTTTCAGGATTCACTGCTCCTCAAAACAACCATGGAAAAACTCCAGTCTACCTGCCTTAAAACGAGATGAAAATGGAGTAAAATGCTAACAAACCCTAACCTGTATGTAACACCAGAATTAGATAAACCTACCCTAACAGGCGACCCCTCGATAGATACCTACATGTTTAATGACTGGTTGGCCTCACTAGCCAACACCCTGGCGCCTTCCGCCTTACCCAGTAAAAGCCTCCCTGATAATAACTCTGCCCCCTAGTTCACCCCTATGCTAAAAGAGCTACAAGACCAGTGTAAAAAACTGAAACGCATATGGAGGAAAAACTACAAACAAGAAGAGCTCACCACCTTTAAACAGCTCTTAAACAATATCATCAACAAATCAGAATAGAAAAGAGGGCCTTCTACTCCAATCTTATCACCCAGGCAGCGTCTGATCAGAAAATTATCTTTAACATCGTAAAATCTTTCACCAACCAAAAAGTGTTAGAACCCAAAATTCTGCCGTCTCAAAACTTATGTGGCCAGATATCTGAATATTTTGATGATAAAATCAAAGATTAGAAAAAAGATTTTAAGAAGAGCACCTCCCTGCCTACAAAAGGAAGTACCCTAGAAAATAGAACAGGGCTAAACTGTTTCAAGGAGATTAGCCTGGAACAGTCCCGGCAAGCTATTCTTTCAGGTAAATCAGGGTCCCCTCTTGATCCCTGCCCCCCAAAAAATCGACATGCTCTCATTGATATCATAAATCCTATAATCAAACACATAATTAACTCCTCTTTCAAGCTAGCAAAAGTACCAGATAACTGGAAAATCGCTGTGGTTAAACCTCTCCCAAAAAAAGAAATTACCAGACCAGACGACACTCTTCAACCTCAGACCCATCTTGTTGCTAACAAGTCTAAGCAAAATAGTTGAGAAGCTAGTCAACACGCAATTAAATGCCTATATGCAAGAAGCTAACATTCTGAACCCCAAACAATTGAGTTTTAGGCTTGGCCGTTCAACAGAATCAGTGTTGCTCCATACATCAGAAACCTTAAAATTTGCCTGAGATCAAGGTAAAAATTTAGTACTGATTCTGTAGGACCTATTGGCCACATTCAACACGGTCTCCCATGACATCCTGGTAGACAGACTTGTGAAGAGTGCCATCTCTCAGAAAGCCTAAGTCTGGTTAATTTCTTTCCTGGACAACAGGAGACAAATAGTAACCTTAGGCAACTTCAAATCAACAGAAAAACAATTGCTCTCTGGAGTCCCACAGGGCTCTGCCCTGAGCCCAATACGTTTTAACCTTTACATGATACCGTTGCGTAACCTGATTACATCCTTTGACATCGAGTCCATCTTGTATGGGAATGACATTCAGCTAATTCTCACTCTTGACAAAAATTCCACAGCAGCTGAAAAGAAATTCCAGAACTGTCCATCCACAGTCATGGACTAGATGAAAACAAACCATCTGAAATGTAACAACCAAAAAAACGGAGTTCATGCTGCTTGGTAGATCCAACATCTTAATGCCCAAACAGTGCTGGCCGACTGACATGGCACCACCCCCTAACACAATAGACACTGTGAGAAACCTAAGGATTCGCTTCGACCATGCGACGTCCTTTCACCAGCAAGCCCTCTCGGTGGCGGGCACTTGCTTCCACATTACTTAAACAGCCTATATGCAGGAGCAAAAAAGTAGTGCGGAAAATACTACAGAAATACCAAAACGCGGCAGCCCGGCTGGTATTAAAACTACCTAGGATGTCCTCGGCCACAGCAGCACTCAAAACCCTCCACTGGATGCCCATACATAAATAGATTGTCTTCAATATCCTAGTAATCATATTCAGAACCCTCAAGAATGCAGGACCCAAATACCTAAGATTCAGAATTAAACCATAAATTACCCAACGGCTTCTGCGATCATCCTCGGAAAATCTCCTGGCACCCCCGCCTTCCACCTCTCATCGAGAGGAGGAAAGTCAAAGGCAGTCCTGGGAACTAAAGCCTGGAATAGCTTGCCCACCCATTTGAGACTGGCACAGTCTGAACCCATGTTCAAGAAACTCTTACAAACCAGGATCCTTGCGGCCCCAGACCAGTTAGTGCTATCACTTATCTGACCTTTCTACCTGACTATTCTCACTAATTCCTCACCACAGCGCCCCCCCAGTTTCTGACAGCACCAAGATGCTCCTTGGAGTGAACATTGCGATCTATAAATGATATCATTCATTCATTCCTGTGGCATCTTGTCATCAGTGAGCTCCATCCATGAGAAGAACCAGTTGTGAAAATAAGAAGGGCTACAAGCATCAGACACTAAGCGGTGAAGATGAATGGCCTGATTCACAAAGGGCCCCTGCACTCATGGCGGAGACCACGTAATAGTGGGGGAGTCTTCGCATTTGAGTAGAATTTTTGCAATGGGAATTCTTATTGTAGAGATTCCACCTGTGTGTAGAAACTCCCCTACAACTGCGTTGCCTCCGCCACAAGTTCAGAAGCCCTGTGTGAATCAGGCGCCAAGAGTCAGGAGTGGTAAAGTCACTAGCAGTAGATTTCATTAGCAGTAAGAAAGATAGTAGATAATGGATCAAAAGTCAGAGGAACCAAGAGAAGGAGAGAGAACAAGAAAGGAGATGTGCAAATCAGATAATCAACCAAAGGGGGACGTAAAAGAACACAAGGACAGAAAACAAAAGAATTGGAGAAAACAAATTAGAGTGAAAGAATGAGAATTGTTGCGAGAAACATGAACTTTAAAGGAAAAATTGTAAAGCCGCCACATGGTTTACTTAATGTTTCATGTCAGACCATGACCTGTTGTTGAACTGGACAGAAAACGTCTTGACCGCCTGAACATAGTTGCAAATTTGAGCATATATGGATAGCTGGTAATCATTTATTTATTATTGTATTTATTTATTTTATGTATTTATTTTTAATAAGAGAAAGCTGACAACTGCAATGTGCTAAAGTTGGAGTTACTTCAAAGTTGAAATTTAAATTAGGCCTCTGGACCGGTGACGTTCATGAACTGGATTTAAAATAGGTGCACCCAAACTTGTTCATTGGCTGGATCTGCCTTCAGAAAGAAATGTGTCCAGTGATGTTGTAGCCAAAATATGATTTCAAGGTGATAAGCTAAGTGGTGAATGTCTTGAAACTTGACAGATCCTTGGGAGTGAGGCACCTGGCTAGCTGGCTTGCCGAGTGGCTCGAGGCGTAGTATGTGGAGACCAGACACTTCCTACTCTCCCATCCCTCCACCCTAGTGGAATTTACAGTTTCACCTGACCTTCAGTGTGGATTACTGGAACTGTTCAGCATGGAGGAGCCCCAAACTACCTCCTGGTATGATGCCACTCTGCCCCAGGTAGGGAAGGTGGCTTTGGCCGTGGCCTGAAGGATGCAGGCTTCCCAGGCAAAAGCCATTGGCTTCCCTGCTCATCACTGGGGATAACTGGAATTGTTCAGCCCGGAGGAGCATCAGACTCCTCCCTGGTCTGACTCCACCCTGCCCCATGCAGACTTGGTGACTCTGCCTAGTGGCTGGAGCCCTGGCCTATAGGGACAGGCTCATAGGAACAAATTTACTTTACAAAAAGGTATCCTACCACCCTTCCTTCAGCACTTTATTACAGCTTTGTCTTGCCGCCCCCAAGAGAAGATTTTATATTTATATTATGGGCCCTCACACAACCTATTGGTGCCATGCTTCATAGTTGAATCTCACTCTGGTCCATAAAAACCAGGGTGGATTCTACGATATCTCAGGAAGCACTTTAGATATTTTTCTTAGTTCTATCGGGGATCTCAAATATTGAAAAAACCAAGTGGACACCTCGGTTTCAGATTTTTTGGGTCCCACTGGCAGTGTTAAAAACTAATAGTAGGGTGTATTGTAGAGGAGGATTACAACCCCAATACCCTAATACTGTGTTGCCATTTTCAACCCTTCTAAACAGCCACAAAAAGATCCAGGGTTTTCATCAGGACTATTCCTATACTAAACCCTGTGTGTCCGAAGAATAATTGTTGCTATGCAGTCTATGGTGGCAGGTCTGTCCCCTGTCTATTGTCACAACAAACATAAAATATACATTGAAATGTGGGATGGCCTACTTGTCTGTGTCCAGGATGGAGAGGCATATATTAGTGCCTGTTTTCATCAAGTAGGTATTTTTAATAATTGAAATCCACGTTAGAAAAAGAAAATATCTAAAGTGCCCATCCTGGTTTTTAGGGACCTGGGTGTGATCCGATGATGCATGACACTAATAGGGTGTGTGAGGATCCATAATATAAATATAAAAACTTCTCTTAGGGGCAGGATGACAAAGCTATATTAAACCACTGAAGAAGGGTAGTAGTATACATTTATGTAAAGTGAATTCTGGATAGGTAAAGAGTATCCTGCAGTTCCAAGACAAATTCCTCTCTACCCTCTTCACACATATTTGGATCTTGGTACTAGCTACCCTATGCAAAGGTCATAGCTTCACCCACCACTTACTCTTCAACATGGAGGACCCCGGACTCGTCCATGGGTTGAAGCTCCCCAACACGCTGGTAGGAAAGGAGTCCATGGACAGTGCCTGGCCTTCTCTCACTCAAAAGGTTTCTCCTACCTCTCACTGGGGATTAGTGGAATGGTTCATCTCGGAGGAGCCTCAGACTTCTAGTCTGATACCACCCTCCCTTATTAGGGAAGGTTGCCCTAGCTGGTGCCTGAAGCCCCAGAATATGGGTAAACAGGTTCCTCAGACCAAAGACATGGAGCCTCTCACTTGAAATTGCTGAAACAAATGTTCAACTCCAGACTCCTCCGTGGTCTGATCCATCCTGCCCCAGAAAGGCAAAGTGGTCCTGGCTGGTGCCTGGTGGCCTAGCCTGGCTGGAATGGGCTGCCGAGCCAAAATCTTTAGCTTCACCCACCTCTAATGGTGGGTTACTGAGGATTTCTGCAACTATTCAGCATGGAAAAGACACTGCTTCCTCTCCAGTTCACTGACACCCTTTCCTGAGTAGGAAAGGTGGCCCTTTTCAGTGCCTAGAACCACAACCAGTGGGGACGGGGCCTTCCAGATGAAAGTCATGGCTTCACCCACCTCTCACAGGACATTGCTGGAACTATTCAACCAGGAGGAGACCGAGGGGCATATTACCAAGCAATAGCGATAATTATCGCTATTGCTTGGTTAGAGACAAAAATTTACCGCTGAGATGCGGCGATTTTTATCGCAAATAAACCTTGGTATTACCAAGGTTTATCGCAAATGCGATAAAAATCGTCCGCAATGCATGAATATCGCTGAAAAGTCAGCGATATTCATGCATTACTGAGCTAATGCTCCTAGCCATGTTATCCACCTCCCGCTGGATAACATGGCTAAGAACTGCTCAGGGCAGGTGTTAGCTTTTGGAGATATTCGCGCTTAGCGCGAATATCTCCAAAATTTGGTAGGAGGAGATAGCGATGTTAGCGACTGTTTCCAGTCGCTAACATTGTGGCACGCCCACTTTGCATGTCATTAGTGATAAATATCACTGACATGCAAAGTGGGGCCCAAGATGGTCGCTATCTCCTACTAGCTGTCGCTAACTGGTGTTAGCGACAGCTAGGTAATAGGGAGATAATTTTATCTCCGCTTTCTTGGCTTTTAAAGCCAAAAAAGCGGACATAAGCCCCCTTGATAATATGCCCCCTAGACTCCACCTCTGTCAGATGTCACCTTGCTCATGGAAGGAAAAATGGCTCTGGTTGGTACCTGGGGGAACAAGTCCCTTCATGTGTGAGTGCTGACTGCACCCAGCCTCTCTCTCAAACTTGGCCTGGGTAGGAAAGAATGCATGCTCTCCCTGGCTGGCTTCTGCCAACCCAGTCTTTTAGCCCTGCATGCCAGGGCTGCTATCTGCCTTCCTGGAACTCAGCCCTCATTTAGCCGAGGTGGTTTAAGCTCACCACCGTACACCCCTAAAAATAGCAAACAAGCCATTTTGTCAATAATTAAGCTCATACAAAGTGGAGAGTTATGGACCGCTGGCGAGCAATAAGTTGCAGATAGCCATGCCTGCTGACCCTCTGATCATCTGACCCCTCAGCTATTTACCAGATGTCTTGGTACAAACTCCCACCAGATTGTCAAGGCCAGCCACCAACCAGATTGCCCAAGTACATGGAGCCCCCAAACAGAGTTGCCATGTACATTTTGGATAGAGATCGGAAGCCCACATCCCATGAGGTCTGGCCACATGCCATCAAATTACAATCCAGCGCCTCCTCTGGCATCTACTCATACCATCTGGTTGTCCCTCTGACTTGCAAGGAGGGGTGCCCACAATCCTGCGTAGCAGCCCCATGCACCCCGTGCATGTATAGGCAGCCTCTCCTTGGAACCATGCCTCCTCCCTCCCTTGAGCAGCAGCAGCGGGACACCGGCATAAGGGTGGTCATGGACAGAGATAAAGGTTTGGCTCAGCTTGGTCGCCACACCTAATCTGAGGTCCTAATTGGATGGTGAAGTATTTGGAGCCAGGCCAACACCTTGGGTGCAGTGGTTGCTTACAGAGAGTAGACCTCTTTCAAACCCTGACCAAAGGTTGAAGATGCCAGCTAACCAGGGCAGAGGTAGGCAACCAAAGCTTTCAGCCGTGGCACAACACAGATGGCCACACGAAGCAATCAGCCAGGTGCCCTGGGTGTTTCACTCCCTGCGGCAGTCCAGGCAGCTGCCCTTCCTGGGAAGGCCAGATGCACTGGTGGCATAGGACCACACAGGGACCAGTGGATGGATTCTGTAACAGACAATTGGGGAAAGACTTTGGGGGGTGATGGAAATAGAGCCTCCTGTGACATCCCTAGCCATGCCCTAAGAGGGTCCCTGGGTGATCCATCTTAAAACCACCCTCAGACCAGAAAGTAACCCAGAGCCGCTAGGAGCATTAGAAGTGGCGATGATCAATATGTCCTTTAACTCACACTAATTTGTGGAGTTAGCTGTGTTCTTTATCGATGCATGAACCAAGTGATCCACTATCAAGAGTCATAGGCAACTTTCATGACATCTGCCCACCTGTAAGGTGCAGGAGAGGCAGGAAGAAGGCAGTTCCATCACATGCCTGCCCAGATACTCAGGCAGGTCAGCTTGAGACTTCAAACCCCAATTCATATACACAGCACCTGACAAATAGGTACTTGGCAACAAGGGAGGGCCACCCCTCATACACATCAGCCATCCACCATCCACCATGGCCAGTAGGAGGGAGTGCTCCACCACTGAGTGTCATGGTCTCTGCATAGGTGACAGCCCCTAGCCATACTGCCAGGCGGTGCACCGTCCATGTATAGTGGGGAAGGTTATCCTCCACTATCAGAACAACTCACGCAACTACCACTGGAGTGGACACATAGAACCCTGAGCAGCTAAGGCCAGATCCCCTTTCGCCCCTCAAAGTGATAACTAAGTGCGACTGCTCAGGTACATACCCAGTGCAAACCTGAGCAGCACAGCATTTTCAATGACAGGTGCGGGGGTTCACACATTGACATACCAGCTTCTTATTCCAGGCTAACCTGCAACCCATGGCTGGCCACTCTTTAGTCACTCGAAGCTCAGATGGGCCGGATCAGGCACAAGAGAACCCTCTATCTCTCTGGGGACCAATCAGGGAGGTACTACAATTCAATTCCCCAGATCATGCAGGGTGAGCTTGAGTTACATATGGGAGGGCTTTTTGACACTTCTAACCCTTCCCAGGCTATTCAGCCAGAAGACCCCTGTTCTTCGCATGCATTTGAAGAGAGGAGCCAATTCCACATCCAGTCTTCACCCAAGCAGCCAGAATACAAGGGGAGGTACCGGGTTCTGTGCTTTGATTCCTCTAGTTAATCTGGTTAAATTAGATTCTTGGTCTTCCACCTGGGCTGTTGCCAACCCCGGCAGGGCCGATTCAAGAACCTCACTAAGCCATCCAACCAATAGTAAAGATAGGTAGTGTGTACGAAAGGCAGGGAATTCATCAGTGCAAGCTTATGACCACCACTAACTGGGAATTCCTCAATGATGAGAAATAATTGCACACCCTAATCCCTATCATGAACGGAGTTCAACAGGTTGCACGCACATGTCAGGATAGACTCACTATGATCCCTTAGGTGTAGAAATCATGTAAACCTGGATATCTAATGACATCACAGACCTGCAATTGCTCAACCTCCTGTGGTTGAATGTCACGTATTCCCAAAGAAGTTGAATTTCATGTGATTTTCTCCCTCTAAAAAGTTGAATGCTGACCACTGGTGGCACTGTGACTAGTTAGCATGAAGGAGCATTGTTCGTTATCAGAATCAACCACATATATCGCTCTACCAACTATGCGCAGTCATGTAAGGCCATCTACAGAATAGAGAAAGAGCTATTAATCTTTCCATCTTTTCTATGACTAGGTCAGGTGAGGTTTTCTGTGTTGAGTCAGATTAGGCTGCAATCCCCACTCCTGGTGGTGCCCTTCCATCAATTCCTTCAAGTTTCAGCTTTGCAACCATGCTCTCTCCTGAAGCTGCTTGGCTGGTCATGAGACTAACACTGTCAGGTCAGTAGTTGGCATCATTTATGGTTGAAACAGTATCTGATTGCCTTTGAACAGCCGACTTTTATTCTGGATTAATGAAAACATTTTTGTCAAATACATTACCTGTGGTTTATTTTGTACCAGTTTTCAGAATTTAACCGCTAGTGGTACAGTATGAATGCCCACAGCTTCCCCTCTTAATCATGGCCCAATTCCAAAAATGAACAAAATAGAACCTGAGTCCTAATTGATTATTCCTAGCTTAAGTATTTAGGGGATTGGCCTGCATTCATCACTAAAGTTGAGAATGATACCCTCAAGATCCTCTTGAGGGCCTGCCAGACTGCCCTAAGTGCACAGAAGCCTTGCTGGGCTCATCCACATGGCATTATCTTGCCCAGCAACACAAAGCTTTTGAATGCAAATGCTAGCTACATTAAGCCAGATAACTATAAGATAACAAAGATGGTTTCTAAACAATGCCTATTGGACATCATCCATAAGCCCAGAAGGTGAAAAATTAAGTTCATGTTTGTGGTGCTGGGGATGATACGGATCAAGAGACATGCAGGTGTATACAACAAGGGAACCACAACTTACAAGCTGACCTTGGGCAGATTTCCCCCTCATTTCTACGTCCTATTTTCCTCCTACCCCTTTACCCTATCCCTTTACCCTTCCTTACTCTATACACCTTGTCCCCTATGTTCTTTAAATGCTTTTCCTGATACTTATGTATATTTTTAACTGATGTAAATTGCAACATTATTATTCCTCATGTAAGGCGCTCTGATTCCTTCGGGACTAGCCAGCGCTATATAATAACTCATTAATTATATTTGTTCCCATTTAGTACTCTTTCTCTACCTCCCTAGTTCCGATCCCCTCTCACCTGAATCTCTCATCTTGCTTGCTAGTCTTCCTAGCCCCCTGTCCTTTGTGCCCTTTGACTAAGCACTTCTTCTCCCCTTGTTGGGGAAAGATCCAATATTTATACTCTGGAGTATCGGCGAACCCGCTGAGAGAGTCCACTGCGCCAAGGGAGCCACTCACAGCTGAGGTATGGTATGGCACCCCTTGCCAAAGTACTCCCTCTCCCCTTTTTGGGGTAGGATCCAGTATGTAGGCCTTGGAGTCTCACAGACCCCTCTGATATAGTCTACTGTGTAAAGGGAGCCTCCTGCAACTGAGATAGGGAAGTGATACCACTTCCCCTGGGATCCCTGCTTACTGGACTTTGGACGTTGCTTTGACTCGTCTACCAGTTTGAGTCCCCGTCACCCTTCCCCACCTCTTTCCATGCGGTGTCCTTCACCCTCACCTCCTCTTTCCCGCCTTCATTACCTGTCTACTTCCCCAGCTCCTTCCCCCTCCCCTGAACTTTTCCCCCTGCCTGCTTTTCCCCCTGCCTGCTTTTCCCCTTCGTATTTGTGCTTATTGTTTATCTCGACCTTACAAGTAACTATGGGCCAGATGTAGGAACCCTAATACCGGTCGGTAACAGCCGAAATTACCGAATTTCGGCCGTTACCGACCGGTATTAGGCTTTTCAGATGTAGGAGGCCAAAATGTATGATTCTGTAATTTACCGAAACGGTAATTTAAGAAATCTGTAAATTACTGAATTCTAAAAATACTGATTCGGTAAATTGCTTTTCTCATTTCAGGATTCGTTATTTACCACCAACTACAAGTTGGTGGTAAATATTGAAAACCGTGATAAAAGCATTTTTTTGCACTTTTTAACAGTGCCATGTGGAAGACATACATGCCCTAAGGGCATGTATGTGTGCCACATGTGCACCCATGCACTATTCAGGAGTGCAACAGGGTGTCAAAGTGACACCCTGCCACCCTTGAATGTGTCCCCCATTTTACCGAATCGGTATTTACCGATTCGGTAATTCCAATTCATTCCTATGGGCCTGGAGGCCCATTGGGATGAATGCGAAAATACCGAAGCAGTAAATACCAATTCGGTATTTACCGAATCTTACCCATCCTGTAAAAAATACCGAATGAATACCTACATCCCATTTACCGATTCTAAAATACTGAATCAGTAAAATTCAGTATTTTAGAATCGGTAAATCTGGATTACCTACATCTGGCCCTATGTTACCATGCTCTAATAACTGTGTAATCCTTTGTAGCAATGTAACCAGTAACTATGATCTGATGCTCATGTAAAGCGCTCTGATGCCAGCGCTATATAAAACCTTTAAATGTAAAATAAAATAAAAAAATAAATAAGCTTCACAACAGGTTGGTGTTGAATATTGCTGCAGAGGTTCAAATTAAAATTATGAGAACAGATGACGGCCTTGGCAGATTGGTCCCTAGTGGTTCAGCAGTCACCAGATCCCCCAGATATCAAGCCAGGTTGTTATCTTCGGTGCAAAGAGTATGAGGGCAAATGAAATGTGGGAGGAGAAAGGTCAGGATCATCAAGGGTGAAAAGGATAAAACTGGCTAACTAAGTGGAATGTCTAAGAGCATGAAGTATGAGGAGGAAAGTAGACAACACGTTCCCTTTTGTTGGGATGGGCGGAATTATAAAGCAGAGTGTAACACATTGCTACATACAAAATTGGGTTAAATGGACATAGCTTCCTTGCATGGCTTATTTTGACGGGATTCTTCCATGCAGCACCGCGTTGGATAATGTAGCAATATTATACCCTTCAGGTGATGTCATGCCTCATACTATAGTTGTGAGGTGTGTCTGTAAGTAAATCTCACGCCGCCAGACCGATTTTAGTGGCAACCTCTTGGGGATCTTTTAAAATGTTACTTTTGTTGCAAAAGCGAAGAATTCAATGTTTTTTAAATCTCTCATGGGAGCACCTTCCCTGTACCCAACCGATCGTCCTTGGATCATCATTCAATAGCACCACAAGGGCACTGGAAGGAGCAAGCGTGTGATATGAACAATCTCTATAACATAAGAATCTTGGGGGCGGGCACCTTGATTCATCATGCTTTCCTCCAGTAGAATATTAGTGAGAAGTGATGCTTCTGCGCTGCCCTCAGTGATGCCCACTGGCAAAAGGACTTCTCAAATGCTTAGAAAGCAATGAGCAGGAAGCAGTGAAGAAGTGTGGCTCACTGGTTGGAGGAGGCAGACCTGGAAGCAGAGGTCAGCCTGGGACCAGGGTTCAATTCCCGGCTTGGCGGGGTCTTGAGTCCTAAAATGTCCATGGACTCGACAATTCTCGCTCTGGTGCCTACTCGATTCACGGGTTCACACTCTGCAACTCTGGGCAATAGCTTGCTTAATCTCTCCACAACGGCCCCTCGCGGCGGGATGCCTGGCTTTCACCTTGTGGATACCCTGCTGGGGTTATCTCACAGGGGAATAAATACCAGGACGCGTTCCCTAAGCAAGTGCTTAGAAACCGCTCGGTGATTTGCGCTATATAAATTCCTGGACATTTACATTTACATAGTATGCCAGCTGCCAGGTCATACAGATATGAAAAGGGGGACCCTCACAGGCTATGAGAAGGTACACACACAGGTCTCTCTGCGCCCCAGTGGCACAGCAACGACAGTGATGTTTTGTGTGTAAAAAAGTACAGCGCTTTCCATCCACAGTACAACATGCTTTGGACCATCGAAGGCTGAGCTTCTGAGATAATTGCATATTCAGGCGCTTTCCTTTCATGTTGAAGAGCGCATTCATTATGCATAGAACAGACACACTTGCTACATTATGCAGTTTGCCAGCAAAAGGATTGTAAAGTGTGTTAATCAAAAAGGAAGCCTTTATAGCCGAGCTCAAACAGCCGTTCATAATAAAATCATTTAGGATGATAAAACACTGCTTTCATGTTGAAAGGCATAAGTCAGAGCGAGAACCCATACGAGCCGGATCAGGGTACTCAACAGGACACGTTTAATCTCGAATCTCCACATCAATCATCCGACTGCATTATGCACCAGCTGCACAATTAGAAGCAAAAGTGGACAAGTCACAGGAGAGAGGCAGCCTAGGCGCATCCAACTAGACTGACGTCACAGGGGTGCCAGAACTTCATCAGCCCAATAAACAGGCCCAACGCTGTGGGTGCGAGATGTGGGCCTTACGGAGGGGAGGGGGTGACTCTTATTCAGACCGGGTTCCCAAGATCTCGAACTAGGAGTAACCCTAATTTACAGCACGCTTGAGAGCGTCTGCAGTTTGTATAATTTAATTTATTATTTCATTTTAGATATAAAATTGCAGCACACGTTAAAACCAACTCTGATGTTTTTTGTTGTTGTTTTTGTGTCCTCATTTTGCCAACTCTCTTGCGAGGGTTACTCTTATCCCTCAGAGGACAAGAATGAGGAAAAGAACATTTCCACACAGGAATACTGCTGTTCCCACTTCCATTTCCTTTACGGAAGGGGACCACAACACCGGAGAGGCCAGGACCGACGGTATGTTTGGCTTAATCGTTGGACCCACTCGTCTTCTCTCTCCAATCTGCCAACATTCTCCAGATCTTATCCCGACTCCTTGGTTCACAGGCTGGCTCGTATAGATGATACTTTTAAGACACTCAGCAAAAGATGGGGGACTTTCAGACTTCCAAAGCCTACATATATATATCCCACCTCGACAGCAGAACCACATAGAAGTTAAAGTTGGAGAGGGCTGAATTTATGCGTACATTTTCCTCTTGATTGAGCCCAAAAAATGCAAGACGGGGACTTACCTTAATCTGTTTACCAGTTACTTCCCCAAGGAAATAACATACAGAGGTTCAATACGAAGCAATCTTCGGACACTGCATAAACAGACGCAAATCATCTGCTGATCGGAGCATACACCGTGGGCAGTTGTAGCTATTACCTGTGACCTTCGATAGCTTCGCTCGGGACCAATAGACTCTATGGGTGGTAAACAGATGATTACGTTTAAGCGAGGTAGGTTTTACCACAGTTGGTAATGTACAAAATTAATCCAACCAAATTTGCTTCAAATCTCGATCCCCAAGCTCTTTTGCCCATAGATTTGAAATTTCAAAATTGATCTACTTATACCCCTCCAAATATGTCCAATACCAGAATGAGACTTCCTTTTCCCATCGGTCAACTCTCATCCCCTTGTGTATGGAAGAATGTGGGCAAAAATGATCATTTAAGATGAGTCTTGCTCTGAAATGGGGTAACACTTCAATTTTGGTGCCACACCAAAATCTGCATGTCCAGATTATTTATGGAAATCTTTCCCCTGACAGCTGTGTAGGCATTTGACATGTGGAAATTTGTCCAGGGCATGCGTTTATTATGGTTTGCACCAAGTGTGATGAAAACCACAAATTACCGAGCCACTCGTAATGAGGACCGTAGGTGGAGCAGACCTTGTTGAAAGGACAGCAGATTGCTTACATGTAATGGGATAGTAGCTTGGTTACATATGATGTGCAGAGTTGTTTACATAGGTCAGCCATAGTTTGAAGTTATTTGCTAGGGCCTATTTTAAATTGCCAAGGGGAATGGTATTGACTAAGGCCGATATTTCCAAGAACTCACACAAGTCAACAACCAAGCAGTGACTAAGGCAGAGGAGCATCGCCCCGCTGCTCTGCGAGCAGTAGTTAAAGGAAAACTAAAATGCTAATAACCAGTGTTATTATCATTTTGGTTTACCGTTTCCTGGTGCGGGCTGGACTGCCAGAGCAGAGGCCAGTCGGATAAGTGGTTGCTCCACTTTAAAGCGCACATAACTGTGGGCTGGCCAATTAGTCATGCACACTTTGCATGTTTTGTACCCAGGCTGCATTACAGCATGGGTGCAGAACATGCCCAGGCGCCCATTACCCATCTGAGCACCCAACCACGGCTCTCAGACCAAATCACAACTCTACATTGCAGCATTGTGATTGGCTAGCAGCGAGAGGCATCGGCAAGCGGACTGAGCCGCGGCCGGCCTGGTAACCGGCATGAAGGTTTTTTTTTATTATTATTTATTTTCATTTACAACCCCCCCCCCCCCTCTCCCCTCTGCCCCTGTAAAATGTGGCGGCCACTAAAAGGAAGTAAGGAGGAAAATTTAAAATCTGCTTGAATCAGTTGTCCTGCCAGGGCTGGCTTTTAGCATGGGAGAGGAGGGCCTATGCCCAGAGCGTCTACTTGCAGAGGTGCACCCCAAACATGCCCAGAAACATACAATAAATCACCTTGTTATCACATTCCCCCTCAGCCCCTTCCAGGGCCTCTCAGTCCTCTATTAGCTAACCTGACCCGAGGAACGCCCGTCTCACTAGCATCACCAGTGGTAGCAAGCAGTTGGCGACAGATGAGGTCAGTGGCAGACGACATTCCTTTGAGAGCAGGAGTGGCTCCTCCATCTGAGCAAAGCAGCATCACCCCATAAGCCCCAGAGCTGAAAAATAAAATAGTAATACATTTTATTTATTACCATTTTATTTTTTCAGCAACCCGTCCCAAACTGAGGGGCTTATTTACAAGAAAGTGATGCACGGCACCACAAGCCATTTGGCGGCACTGTTTTGCGTCACTTTCAAAGCACAGCGATGCATAATATTTACAAGAATATGTTGCATCCCTTTGCTTTCCCCTGCGCTGGCGCACAATTGGCTGCCATGCCCCAATGCACGCACCCTTGCACAATGGTGCAAGGTTGTCGGCATTTTAGTGGAGATTGTTTTTGTGCATGAAGGGACACCATGTGAGGTGTTTTCCTCTTTCTGTGGGTGCTGCAGAATGTAGCACACATCAACAAAAGGAAAAAACTAGGAGAAATATAAGTATTTCTCCTTGTTGCGCATCCTTACGCCTCCCCTGGGCATGTGTAGGATTCTGACGCATTCCAAGGTTTACGAAATGTTGTAAATCTGGGAAAACGGCAGGATCCAAGGGTGTTGCATGGTTAACACCCGCAGCAACACCCATGGCAAGCCCCTTTCATGCAAAGGGTGCTCCATGAAAAGAGGCAGTATTTACAAGGCCACAAAAAGCCACGCAGGGTGGCTTTATGTGGCCTTGTAAATATGGAACACCACACTGGGCCGCCGGTGAATCAACAAAAGTGATGCACCAGCAGCACAAGCGGCTTGTAAATATATTCCTAAGTGTAAGGACAGGGTGGGGCCAGTGCTCTCGAGTGGCAGCAGCAGGGAGCCGTGTACTTTAAAATGTTCCTTTGGCCTACCATCTTGCGACGACCAACCAGACATATTTTAAACCTCTCTCTTAGACAGCTGGGTTAGAGAAAGTGCAGTCCTCCAGTGCTCTTGTAAGAGCTGAGTGAGGCCGCTCTAACCAATCCTCATGCTGCAGAGCAGCACTAGGATTGGGTAGTGCAGTTTCCAGGTCTGGAGCTTCCAGAAGACACCTGAGGGAGGAGGACATTGCACTCCGGTAACGAAAGGTAAGTTTACTTCATTTATTATTATTTTTTTGTGCCCCCACTTCCCCACCCTCGGTACATGCCAGAAACCACTGTTTGAGAGTCATCATTCACCAGCCCGCTGGTGACCCAACATGCGCAAAGCAAGAGCTGCCGTGGTGCAATTCTTCTGTTCTTTGTCATATTGTCGCAAGATAGGAGACCCTAGCCTTGCTCTCATGCTATATTTTCTAGCCCCCTCCGCTGCATCAGTCTGCTAAGCTACAAGGACACATAGGTCACTGTGAGGGAGGAGCGGAGTAGTAACAGATCAGCAGGAAATCACAAACCATAGCCAGCACCCAACAAAACAATGCAATTAAATAGTGGCGACCCAGACCGCTGCCTCACAGCCAGGGCCGGAGTGGTAGTACTGTGCATCGGGCGTTTTGGTTTCCCTGGGAGACTGGAAGGGTGGGGGCTGGTTTTGTTAGTGGGGGCCAGTTTTGCAGCAGGACTGCAATATCGGCCTCCAGTAACAAAAGCAGGAGTGCTTTACACTTGCTCTCCAAAATTGCCAGGGCTTCTTTGAGTTCTCAATCCGACCCTGCTCAGAGCGCTGCAACTGGTTACATGTATCCTTCAAAAACCAAGGGCCTCATTTGTGGGGATCTGGCCAAGAGCTACGGAGCAAGTCACCCTGCTGCCCTACTCTACGTCACAGTTAACGGGCAGGAATGCACCGTACTCATCCAATACAGCTCATTCTTGTCCTTTCCTCCTGCGATACGCCGTTTCGGCAGCCCAGCGCCACCCCAGGCAATTTTGCACCGTGGTGCAAGGGCACCTGTGTTGTGGGCAGGAATGTTTTTGTGTAGGAAGGCACACCTTCCAGCACAAAAACAATCCATAGCGGCATTTTCCCCCTTCCATGTGTGCTGTATTCTGCAGCACACATAGAAAGAGGAAAAAATTAGGAGAAATAAAGATATTTCTCCTGGTTATGCCTGCCCTGGGGAGGAGTAAGATTTTGACGCATTTCAAGGTTTACAAGTCCTTGTAAATCTGGGAATGGGGTAAAATCCATGGGAGTTGCGCCCATGGAACGCCTCCCTTGTGCAGAATAAGGCGATGCTGTGATTTGTGCTGCGTTGCCTAACTCAAGATTTATGAGACCACTCAAAGCCATGCAATGTGGCTTTGCGTGGCTTTATAAACCTGACTAAGGGTGTGTGTCACGCATGTACCACTATACATGATTAAAACGTGATGCAAGGCTCGCATAAACATGCGGGGGTTGGTAGCCGTCTCTGCCTCCTTAAAGCAGAAGCCTCTTTACAAAGGTGCTGAAGGGCCAGGTCTGCTATTCTATCTGCACATGAACTGAGCATATTGCAGCAAGGAGCTTGCATCTTACATTCTTAATTTTGCCTGAGAGAGAAAGGAGAGAAAACTGAGAAATTGATGAATTGGGCATGCCGTTGATTAAATCTATGATGCTCATCAGAGTGGGGGGGGGGGGCATTGGAGGTGCCTCCGAGCTCTTTGCCGGGGCCGGTTTTCGGACGATTTTGTTACAGGGACGATTTTGCAGCTATGTTGCAAAAACGACCCTGTAACAAAAACGGCCTCCACCCGTGCAGCGCACCGGGGGATTGCCCGGTGCCCGCTATGGCCAGTCCAGCCCTGCATATTATTCTGAAGTCCTAGCAGTTTGGTAAAAGTTAATGCGCCCTTTTACATGGCAAAGGGAGAATCTCCTGTTGAATAAAGTTTGACTATTTTCAAATCCAAAGTTTGGTAGGTCTGAATGTTTTGTAAAATGCACAGGGCTCTTTCACTAATAGACCACTAGACTACTAGGCCTACTGGAAACAAATCTAATAAAAAAAAATAGACCCTTAGAAAGGGGAGAAGAGTTATTTTAGGAGTAACTTGAGAGTGCTCCTTTACACAGCAAGAGATTGTGAGATGTACCTTTAAAAGGGCAGGAAAGTGCAGCAACTATCAGATATGGTGCATTCCTGTCCTTGTTCTCTACACCGACACACAATGTGCTGCCAATACATGCACCAATGCAGGCAGCTTTGCGCCATGGTGGAAGGGTGCCCATGTTGCAGGGATAATTGTTTTTGTGCAGGAAGGTAAACCTTCATGCACAAAAACAATTACAACAGGCTTTTTTCCTCTTTCTATGTGTGCTGTTGAAATAAAGGTATTGCTCCCCTTTGCACCGCTTTTATGCCTCCCCTGGGGAGGTGTAAGTTTTTGGCCCTGCCTCAGAGTTACGATTCCTAGTACATCTGGGATAGTCTTAGAAAGACATGGGTGTTGCTAGGAATGCCCACAGCAACACCCATTGCATGCCCCTTTAACACAGAAAACTGCGTTAAAGGGAACGATATTCACAAGGCTGTATTAAGCCACGCAAAATGGATTAGTGCTGCCTGTTAAATATGGAGCAGGACCCTGCACCACCAGAACGTGGCAATAAGTGATGCTTCGGTGGCACAGCCTCATTGTAAATCAGACCCAAATTGTTTTGTGGGGTCCTTCAGACCTCCACCCTCTCACTAATATTCTTTATTGTGTATATATTTTGCAATATGGGACAGTAGGAAAAAAACGTGAGACATTGGCTGGACAGGCAGAAAACGTGCGTGAAACAGAAGGACAAATTCATTGAGAGTTCCGCGTGCAGCGTTGACAAGAATGGCACGCATTTCCCTGCAGCCACTATCTTTTATGCCGAGTAGCATCACTATCTTTTATTGACCTACCATGCTGAAATAGTTGTGCATAGACATCGCGAGTGTGTCAAACTGATCTACTACGCTATCTTAACTGTGGTCACCACAGACCGCAAGAGCATGTGACCTCCTTTAGATGAAGGAGATCCGAGCATGAATGTATCTCCCTTCAGGCAGCATTTTCCTGCTGGCAAGGAAGTGTGTCATCCACAATGTAATTACGATTTTCTGACTAAACACATGAAATGAGCCCTTGATTGCTCCAGCGCTGCTCATAAGAATTATCCTCCATTTTTTCTTGCCAGGAAGCCATCCTAGGATGTAGCAATAACATGATTACAATAAATTACAATACCAGAAAACTCCTGCAATGTACAGAAACATCAATGGCTCTTATGTGAAACGCAAGCAGGTGTGGAAGGTTGGCTAATGTGTGTACTAAACACGAGGTGACACGATTATCTTTTGTTTGATTCTTTGTATATTTGGTTGTTAAACTGGCACTAATACGGTGAAATATTTGCCCAGACAGTGTTATCATGTGTAAAAATGACAAAATAATGAAGTAATACTTTCACAAAATGTGGAGCATTATACCACATAATATGCGTTTTCTAACTGCATAATTTAGTCAACCCTTATATATAATTTGTTCCTCCCCTGCCGCATAGTTCCAGTTGCCCCCACTGATACCCAGTCCTCATCCCGATCCAAGAAGAAGACCAGCATTTGCTTCTTTGCAACACTCCCGTCAGAGAGAGGTCTCAGTCAAAACAGATTTTTTGTATCCCCACAACTGTATAAAGTGTGGCACTGGCTTGTGTACAGTGAAGGTAACCATAGGGGTGTAGCTACGGGCGGAAGGGGGTGTTTTAGGTGTTACACCCCCTAATACATTTATTTTCTCCTCGATAGTTGGGTACAGGTGCTTTCAGTCTGGTATAGTGAGGTCTCTGTCTGATTTCAACAGGATTTTTTACATGTACACAGACAAAAAGCACACACACTTTTCCCTCTCTGTTTTGAACGTCTTCAACAATGTTGGTTATTTTACAAAATAAGGTTTCTCTCACTTAGGCGGCAATACCAATCCACATTTGTCTCCCTTTCCAATGCCCTTTAGCCCCTCTCATGCTCCCTGCTTGTTGTTTAATACTTTTTAGGAATATATGCCAGAGCCATTATTGGAAAATCTGAAGCGGAACCCCCCATTCGAACTCAAGCTACGTCCCTGGGTAACCAAATTAATCCCATTCCTGGATGTTTAATTTAACTGCCTAATGCACTCTTTAACCCCTTCGATGCTTGTGACGGAACCATTCCATCATGCCTCACGGTTGAGCTGTGCGGATGACGGAATGGTTCCGTCACGACCACACCCGCAAATGGAATGTTCAGCACCGGGGGAGAATCGGCGCCGTATGCAAGGTGTTAAGTTCTAGAACTGGTTCCGTTCAGATGATTCAATTGCACAAGAACCAAATACAGTATTTTTTTTGTTTAAAGAACAGTTGCACTGAAACCACAGACGCACCTGGTAAACCTAGGGTGCAATATCTCCATCCAAGGAAGGTGCCACTGACAGTTAAGGAAGAGCTCTCATGTTTCACAGATCCATGCATTTGAAGTTCATGAAGTTCAGGTTTGCGTTTTGCTTTCTGAGAATTGTGGGCCTGATTTTATAATGGGATTAATGGGACTGCATGTCCTAGAATGAAAAATAAATCCTGGTCATGCCCAGAAAGGCAATATGTATCTTTGCTGAGCTTTTATTTTACAAATTGTACATTCTGGAAATTTAAGTCTTTGTTTGCTTTGTTTGAACTAACACACCTTAAAACAATTATTTGTAAAACAAGGAAGGTGTCATCCTGACATGAGACAATATGTCAACCCTATCTTATGTACATCCCATCCATCAACGCGAGGGTCCCGTTATGGTTTATGCACTCCCCTTTCTTCTCCCACGCCCCCAGAGAAGAACCAAGCCTGGCCTCTCTACAAGTGTCTCCAACACCAATTTAAGACATATCGCGATAGTCTGATTTATGTTCAAACTCTCGATCAAAGGCAAAATCGAGGGCTGGTTAATGTACAATCTCTCTCCCATCCAGGAGAAATGAGAATTGACACTGAAAAGATCCTTGTGCTGGTTTATGAGTACACCAGCATCAAGGTCAATAACTCCTCTTGGAGTAGTCCTGTAAAGCCTACCTCTCATGCTGATCAATGAGGTATGTTTTCCTGTACTGGATAGTGCTAGCGTAAGTCCTGTAACAGAAACAATGCATGATTTTAGATGTTGCTCACCAACAGAATGTTACATTCTGTTTGGTAAAACGATACACCATAGCCAAACTACTTTTATCATGGCTGATAACCGTTTCATGACCAAGACAATAAATGCCCAACAGCTGGTGGCAGCTAATTAGTAGTCGTGAATTCCCCTCACCCCAAACTACTCTGATCTAAAAGAGTGTGTATGAGACAGTAGTGCTCACATATGTGAAAGGAGGTATATCCCTAGTTTGACATTCCCCTATAAATATTTTAGGGCGGCCCATTAGTTTTAGCGATATTCACACTTCGCATTTCTCAATCTTCTCCCTGCCTGGTTGCAGTCCGTCAATTGCTCCTCCTTGCACCAACCATTGTGTGTGGAGTGAAATCACTAGTGCAGTGTCATGTGATCATGTGCAGTAGGACCCTTGTGGTTCTTGACAGACTTCTTACCTGTTTAATAATCAGTTGTGGTGTGTCTGGGTGTGGTCAATAAAGTTTATGAAGCAATGCGTTCAGTTAACATCTCCATGCTGAAGAACAAAGAGGTGCTGCCGAGCTCCATGTGTGGTGTAGACAATCATGTGCTTCAGAGCTGGGATGGATGCGACAACTGGCGACCAGCAGGGAAAACATGCCCCAAAGAAATAAGGCTGCTCTACCTGAGGGTTTTCTGAGGTTGCACGTGTATGTGAAGTCAACTCTATGCTCTCGCTCTTGTGAGGCATAACAGAGAGTCATTATTCATGCAAAGCAGAAATGCTAAATGCAGCGGCAACCAGGTACGATGCACAAAGTTGAGAACAGTGACGAACATGTACAAGAGACAGAACTGTTCCTCTACGTTAAGAAAGAAGAAGGCGGCTTGTGACATCAGCCTGGGCGCGATGACCCAGATGTAAGCCCATAGCTGATGCTTACAGAAGGTGCAGGTCCAAGTGAGCAGTAACTGTAGTCGGGACTACTCATGTTACTCTTAACGTCAGTAGTCCAAACACAAGTTACGTTGCTGCTGGTTCTAAAACCTCCACCACCATTTGACACAGCCAAAATGTAGAATAATAGCACCAGATGGACTGCATGGATCGAAGCGTTCTATGACTTCTTTGATGCTCTAGAAGAAGTAGATGACAAAAAAATCATCAAATACTTAAAGAACCTTGCAGGTGATGGAATGAAAGAAGTGATAAACTGCCACAAGCTACTGAAATATCGTACCGTCAAATCAAAGAAACGTTGGAAGCCAAGTTCAATCCAATGTCGAATGTCGACTATGAAAGGTAAATTTTCAACCAGACAAGACAGCAGGCTGGTGAAACGATGGATGAATTTGTCGAAAGACTTGATACCCTCATCAAGCAGAGCAAGTTCAGTGAATTCAATGACAAAGAAGCACTGCGTCGCAGAGTTATCGATGGTTGCCTATCTTACTCATTTAGACAACGCATTCTGAGAGAGACACTAAGGGCCTGATTTCTATCTTGGCGGATGGGATACTTCATCACAAAAGTGACAGATATCCCATCCACAGTTTTGCAAAAAAGTATATTCTATGGCACTTGTAATACGGCGGATGGGATATCCGTCATGTTTGTGATTGAGTATCCCACCCGCCAAGATCTAACTCAGGCCCAAGTCTAGAAATGTACTGATGGCTGTGAGAGTTGAGGGACTTGAAGATCGACAGGCTGCTGATATGAATCTGAAACAGCCTAGAATGAATCAGCATTGATTGGGAAAACTAAGCAGAAACACAAGGTACAGATCCATAAACCAATGTCTCCGAAGAAAAAGAAATTGTGTTTTCGATGTGGATTCTCATTTCCACCTGAAAGTAAATGTCCTGCCATTGGACAAACATGTAAGGGCTGTGGGAAAGAAAACAATTTCATAACAGTCTGCAAAGCAAAAGAGAAACCAAGTGCATCATGACAAGAAGAGAAATTGAGTGCCAGAAGGTTCCAGAATCATTTTAGCCACACCCACAAGGACAAGCAGCAACATCCATTGAAGCAAGTAGAGACTAAATGAAGTTGATCGTTATCAAAGTCATTTTCCAAGGACTCTTCAACTCCATCGTCGAGAAACAGTGAAGAAGATGGATATGCAATGGTGATTTCAACTGCAGAACACATGAACATGTTAGATTTGCTGCTTGAAAAGAAGAGCACAAGTTAAAGAAGGATCACCACGTGAAGCGACCAATCTCATTTGGACAGTGTCCTAAAATTAAGTTACAGGTGAATGGCTGCCAAAGTGGCTGAATTTCATAGTAAGTCTATTATCCCTGCAGCTCTATCCCTTCAGCAAATCCTTGCTTCAACAAACACAGACAGACATGCTCACACTCAAGGTTATCATTACAACACAATCCTGGAGAAGACATACTCGACCATCCACTGATGATGTTAAATATCAAAAATTCAAAAATGTGCAGAAACCTGTTAAATATCCGTGACTATTCACGCTTAGTATTTCATACAAAACTTCCATCAGCAGGTGGAAAAATTTCATCTCACAGCCCTTGCCTGCTTACGGATATTCAACAGTTTTCAAAATTAACTATGCATCTACAAACGATCTTCATTTATAAACCTTTAAGTAGCAAGGGAGTGCCGATAAAGTTTTGCCAAGCTACGTTTATGGAGAAGAAAAAAAGAACTCACCTGTTTGTAGTTGATTCTGCAAAAGGACATGAAAGCAGTGGTGAATGTCACGCAGTTAGTCAACACGCAGAAACTTTCCACCCGTGATCAAGCCTTGAAAGAGGAAAAACGCGTTGGGTGTACATGACCTGTGTGGCTTCGTGTATGGAATAAAAGCATTTCTACCAATTACATTTGGTGTCGGCGTGCCTTTCTTTGAAGAAGGGAGCTAGTGTGTGGATTTGAATGCGGTTGGCTCCGGTGCCGCTACGCTGACCCACCCTGCTGAGTCTGAGGCTCATCGATCGGAGCACTTTCGGTGGTGTAATTATGCAGTGAGCCCGGCCTGCTTTGCAATCAAAAGTTAAAAGACGGAAAATAATCCAAATGAACAACGAAGGTGAGCAGGTAAGGGTTGTGAGATGGAATGTTTCCACTTGCTGATGGAATTTGTGTATGAAATGCTAAGCGTGAAAAGTTACGGATATTTAAAAGGTTTCAAAATTAACGATGCATCCACAAACGATCTTTGTTTATAAATATTTAAGTAGCGACTGTGCAAGGGAGTGTCAATAAAGTTTTGCAAAGCTACGTTTATGGAGAAGAAAAAAACGAACTCACCTGTTTGTAGTTGACTCTGCAAAAGGCCATAAAGGCAGTGGTGAATATCACGCAGTTAGTCAAAACGCAGAAACTTTCCACCCGTGATCAAGCCTTGAAAGAGGAGAAACGCGTTGGGTGTACATGACTTGTGTGGCTTTGCGTGTGGAATAAAAGCATTTCTACCAATTACATCTGGTGTCGGCGTGCCTTTCTTAGAAGAAGGGAGGTAGTGTGTGCTTTTGTGTTTGGACGCATAGGATATATGCCGCCATGAGAGGAGACTTGCCGGTTTTATACTCCAGTGCTTATGGGACAAATGTGTTATAAAGCCCCGGGGAGTCCAGGCTCGAACTCAGCAATGTCAGGCCTGTGCTGCCAAATGGGGAAATCAATCAACATCACTGTGTCACACCATGTCACCGTGGAATTGAGCTTGTCCACATTTCCAGCCTTGAATCGCTCTCCATTGCGTGGATTTTGGTGTTTAAATGTAACATTACCGATGCACTGGGGGAGCAGTTGTCCTGTAAGGAGTTGCCGGACACAACATCTTAATTGACTATGAGGCCTGAAACACACTTAGGCGGACCTGCTATTTGACCTTTATTTTGGAGGTTATATTCCGTGTTATGCAGGGGAAAGGTTACCCCGTTCCTGCTTTGCATTTACCTTATACCTGAGAGTGTTCTAGGAGCCCAATGTGATTTCACAAGCAGCTTCACCTGGGGCAGGCCCGTGGTAGAAAGGAGTGATATTATGTCAGCATGTCTCCCCTGTTTTGCATTTATTGCAGCGCAATGCATATTCAGTATTTTATGTAACTATGTGACCAGCGCGATGGTTTAATATACGGCCTCGATTTTCAGTTGTTTTACAGCAACATGAAAGTGTTTTTTATTATGTTGGTGCTCATTTACATTTAACTTGTTGTACTATAGTGGTATTTGTTGCATTTAAAGTATATTGACAAACTATTTGATGCACCACAATGTGCGTTATCATTTTATGATGTAAATAGCCACATTGCACATATCTGAAATGAAATGTATTTTTAGTTAAGTGGTCACCACATTTTAATTGATTGACTAACATTAGTTAACAATGAACTCTTTTATGTCTATGACTATGTTTGAGTATAAAGGCCACCACTAAAATGGCGCTCAGTAGATTGAGAAAGCCTGCTGTGACCTTGTCGGAGGAGGCATAATTCAATAAAGAAGCCTTTACCTGAATAGCCGTCAAGTGTGTGCTCTTTTTCCTGATGAGGAGTAGAGGTTCTTTGGTTAATATATATATATATATATATATATATATATATATATATCTCCATAAAGATTTATCCATAAAGATTTCTTCAGACTTGTTGTAGCAGCCTTTTGACATAGCAGGCGAGACTGAAAAGTTGCCTCATGTCCAAGTTATGGAGATCATTCCTGACATTGATGCAGATGCAGTGGATCAGAAGCGAGGCAGATGTATCTCAGATTTATTGCAGCATTAAAGGAGCAATATTGATGTATCTACTACTAAATCTGTGGTAGGAGAGGAGAACTTACTTTTGTGCCAGATCAATGGGCTCTCTTTGATCTCCAAGGGTATCATCTAGAGTTTGCAGAGTTGCCAAATGATCGTTATCAGTTAACCCTACTCTCTATATGAATGAGGAGATGGGAAGCGTTCCTAAAAGTAGTCAAAGCACTGTTGATAAAGACTGTCATTTGTCCCATGCCTCCTCAAGAACAAGGCAAGAGGTACTATTCAATTCTATTTTTGGTTCAAAAACCATCAGGCAATCTTCGTCCATTGCTAGACCTCAAAATTAGAGGTGGGCGTCAAATTCTGCCCCGCCGGCGGAGTTCGCAGAGTTTTGCCTACTACATGTTACTTTTGTAACACAGAGTTCAGGCAAAACTCTGCCAACCGCTGCGTGGAGGAGTTTTTTCCTCTCTGGCGACTCGCCAAAGTTAAGTTGGCAAATGCAAGTGAGATTTGGCATCTCCTAGCTCCATTTCTGGGTGCTAGGATGGCACCTGGCAAGATTTACTCAACTTGGGGGCTCACAAGCAATCACAACTATTCAAGGTGAGAAAGCTGATGCTCAACTAAAAAATCTGCTTGAGTTGCAGCAAATAAGCAACGCCCTCTGGTGTGCCACATGGTGCCAGTCACACTGATTTTGCAGCAAGGAACAAGCTCCCGGCACTAAACATTTGCTTGACATCCTGATTCCATGTCTCATGAGCCTCGGCGAATCTCGCAGTGTTTTTATGTAACTCCGCTGATTCCTCCAACCCCTACTCAAAAGTCTCAGCAAGTTCATCGAACATTGCACATTAAGTATGACTATATTAGAGAGTATCTTCCCACAAGTAACACAGGGAGATTACCTGACCTCTAGGTATGTGGGATGCATATCTTCATCTGCCCATTTTCCCAGCTCACTAGATCTTTCTTCGGTATGCTATGGGCCAACAGCATTTCCAATTTAAATGTTCCCATTTGGATTGAGCTCTGCCCCAAGTGTCTGTACAAAGCTCTTGGCATCTTTGGTGGGTATTTATCATTCTTGAGGTATCCATGTATATCCCTGTCTTGATAACTGATTAATCAGTTCTTCCTTTTCGAAGGCAGAGAATGATGTGGTGGAGGTGTGTTCTCTTCTCCAACAGTATTTGTATAGAAGTTTTGCTTTTTCTAGACACAGTCAGGCCGTTGAAAAATGTCCAGAGCTCCTATTCATCAGCCTTGGATACCATTCCATGGAGTCGCCTACATCTTTATCCATTGGTATGCCATGTATTAAGTCATTGGAACCCCCTTTCTCAAGACTACATGGCACTCTGATTCATGTCATGCCTTAGACAGTGACAGATCTTAGGTGGTGGCTCAATCTGGTGAACTTGGAGAACGGACATTAGTTGAGTCAGGCCACTCATGTGGTGATATCTACAGATGCCAGAAAACTGGGTAGGGGTGTTTCTAGGATCCTCCGAGGCACAGTGCAAGCGGTTGTATCAGGAGGCACAGTCATTGTCCAATTGGAGGGAGTTAGCTGCAGTCAGGGTGGTTCTGATTTCCTTTCTTCCACAAATCACTGGCCAATTAGTGTGCATTCACTCAGAAAATCAATGGTTGTGGCCTACTTCAATCTACACGGAGAGACAGTCCTTTCCCTTTACCACCTATTTAGGGAGATATGTGTTTGGGCAGAGGCTAAACCCCAACCTCTAAGAGCAGTGTATTTTTCAGGGAGGGAAACTTTGCCTGCCAACCAGTTGAGCATGAAATATCCATCCTCTATCTCCCTCTCTCACAAGCAGTTTTTCAGCAGATTTCTCTGAGGGTAAGTAGTCCATGGTTAGACATGTTCGTGAAAAGGGAGAATGTGATCCTACCTCGCTTTTCTTCTTTGGTACCCACCAAGGAAGTATGGGCAATAGATGCATTATCAGTGGAATGGCCTCTGGGTCTTCTGTATTATTTTCCTCCTATTTCTCTGGTTCCTCTAGTTTTGCAAAAAATCAAGGCGGATCATGCCCATGTACTGTTGATTGTACTGAGGTTGGTCGGGAAACCATTGTTCCCAATGTTGAAACAGATGGCTACTGCACCACTGTGGATTTTCCCTATATGGACATCACCATTGAGTCAATCTCAGTTATTTTTCGAGACTCTCAGTCGGTTGCGCCAGGGGGTCTAGCAACTGAATGGGGGCTCTTGATGGCACAGGGGTGTTCAGCAAAGGTAGCTGACGCTATTCAGCAATCTAGACAGCCATCTACAGAAGATCTTATAGTCGGCATTGGCAGAGTTTTGACAAATGGTCCCGGTCTAAGGGGATGCAGTCAACGTAGTTGTTGTACTTATTGCTGAGCAGATTTTCTCCAGGTTGGATTTAAACTGGGGTTGGCAGTCTCCACAAATAGAGTTCAGTGGGCTGTGATTCAGGATTTTAGAGGTGAAAGGGTGGCTGAGGTAGTTTAGTTGTCTCCCCGCCTTTTTCAGAGGTGTTGCATCCAGCATCCCTTGGTGCATTCATTTGACCAACAAAAAAGAAGTGATATGTATTGATACTAATGAAGAACACATGAATGTTAATGTGATTAACTTGCCTAATCAAGTGCTGACTGAAAATATGATAAAAGTACTGCAAAAAGGTTTTAGGTTTTGTCCATCTGAAGTGAACAACACTGAACAATTGAATATTGATATGTATAAATTTGTACGCAAACTAAAATTGAAAAAGTATTTCTCCCAATACCCTACGAATGTAGACCAAGAACGCTCCTTTATTTCACATGGTACTATGTCAATACAAGATGATGAACATCTTATTAACAGAGCAACCAAGAAAGCTATGAAACTCAGAAGACAGGACACACATTCTGATAACTATAAAGAGTCTGCTATATATAGGGACTTGATCAGACCTATTTTGCCATTTGGGAGTAATATAGGTGACACTAGTACGATAATGAAGAGAAATTGACTTCTACTAATGGGCGATAGCAACATTGCACCATTTACAGCTAGGAACATTGGCTCACACAAATGTGGCAACTGCTCAGTGTGTAGATTGTGTGTAGAATTGAAGGAATTTTACTATAATCACAGTCCTAAGTTTAAAATCCGTACTAACATGAACTGTTACACTAGATTTGTAGTGTATGTCTTAATCTGCAAATGTGAACAAATCTACGTGGGAAGTACCATTAGGATGCTCAAGGAAAGAATTCAAGAACATTTTAGGGCAGTAAAGCAAGGTGACTCAAGATATCCATTTGCAGTGCATACTATATCATGTGTAAAACAGGACCACCATAGGCCTTTTTGCTTTCATGTTCTAGAAATAGTTCCATCACTGGAGAGGGGTGGTAACAGTGAACTCAGACTACGATGCCAAGAGGCAATTTGGATCATGTGCCTTAAAGCAGTGGAAGAGGGTCTTAATATTGAATGTGAATTACAATATTTTTAGGAGCGCAATAGAAAATAGGATTGCCGGTTGTGATTCACACTTTATAATTCCCTTGTGTTACTGGTAATGAGTTTCATATGAAAATCAACCTGTATCAATGACTGTATGAGTTGTACTTATTAATACAAAAACAACAGTTGATGGACAGAATGCAGAACAATGTCATACATTTACCCCAGTACAGAGATCTGGGCCTAAATCAATCGTTTTTTTGCAATCCACACCACCCCAGTTCAGACATGGCCATATGCAAATCAGCCTTGACCCTGTGCCTCATGGGAACAGTCCAGCCCGAACTGCCAAGCCATGTCTTTCCTGGACCCGAATCAAGCATCCTAGGACCAGTTTCTGGCTATCGGCTGTCTTCAGCCAGGATAGCTTGACTCCAATGGTGTGGAGAGCATGGGACTCACGTCTGAGCATACCCATCCCGCTCGGGTGACAAATGCAAAAACAACAGTTGATGGACAAATAACGATGGATTAAACCCAGATCTGTGACTGAGGGTGAATGTTTTGCCATTGTGCATTATTCCGTCCATAATCTTGTGTGTTTTGCTGTTCACCCTATGTGGGAAGGGTATGCCCAGACGTGGGTCCCTTGCTCACTAAGCCACTGGAGTCAAGCTATCCTGGCTGAAGACGGCTGATAGCCAGAAACCGGTCCTAGGATGCTTGATCCGGTCCAGGAAAGCCATGGCTTAGCAGTTCGGGCTGGACTGTTCCCATGAGGCACAGGGTCAAGACTTATTTGCATATGGCCATGTCTGAACTGGGGTGGCTTGGTGAGCAAAATAACGATGGATTAAACCCAGATCTGTGACTGGGGGTGAATGTAACATTCTGTCCATCATCTTGTGTGTTTTGCTGTACTTAATAATACGATTCAGAAAAGGCGTGGAAGGGTATACTCAGATGTGAGTCCCTTGCTGATTGCACCATCAGGATTCAAGCAAGCCGGGCCGAAGATGGCTGAAATGCCAGAAACCGTTCCTCGGAAGGTTGCTTCCTTCCCAGTATAAGAATTGGCTTGGTAGTTTAGTCTGCCCTGTTCCCATGATGCACTGGGCCAGGGACGGACTAATTTGCATGTAGCAAGGTTCTGAGCTGGGATGGTGCAGTGAACTAAAAAACGGTGATGGATCAAGCCCTGATCTTTGGACTGGGTAAGAGTGGTCTGCTTAATTCAGACACTCTGTTCATCACCACCCCCTGTTCTGAATCATTTTTGTCCACCATAAGCGTGGAAGGGTATACTCAGATGTGAGTCCCTTGCTCATTGCACCATCAGGATTCAAGCAAGCCGGGCCGAAGACGGCTGAAATGCCAGAAACCGGTCCCCGGAAGCTTGTTTCCTTCCCAGTATAAGAATTGGCTTGGTAGTTTGGTCTGCCCTGTTCCCATGATGCACAGTGTCAGGGTCAGACTAATTTGCATGTAGCCAGGTTCTGAGCTGGGATGGTGCAGTGAGCTAAAAAACGGTGATGGATCAAGCCCTGATCTTTGGACTGGGTAAGAGTGGTCTGCTTAATTCAGACACTCTGTTCATCACCACCCCCTTTTCAGAATCGTTTTTGTCCACCATTAGCGTGGAAGGGTATACTCAGATGTGAGTCCCTTGCTCATTGCACCATCAGGATTCAAGCAAGCCGGGCCGAAGACGGCTGAAATGCCAGAAACAGGTCCCCGGAAGCTTGTTTCCTTCCCAGTATAAGAATTGGCTTGGTAGTTTGGTCTGCCCTGTTCCCATGACGCACTGGGCCAGGGTCAGACTAATTTGCATGTAGCCAGGTTCTGAGCTGGGATGGTGAGGTGAGCTAAAAAACGGTGATGGATCAAGCCCTGATCTTTGGACTGGGTAAGAGTGGTCTGCTTAATTCAGACACTCTGTTCATCACCACCCCCTTTTCTGAATCGTACTTAATAATACAGCAATAATACGTACAGATATGTGGATTGTCACAGGCACCTAAGGATTATGCGTCTTTGTAAGAGACTAATGTGGTTATTCTACTAATGTACATAATGGTGGTAAATTTACAATGCTCTGTTTACCTCAAAAACACACAGCTGTGATGATTTGACTGTGAACTGTACTTGTGAATGTGTGTATATAGTATGTATATGTGCATTTATGCAGATTATTACAGATATTTCAGGATGATGCATTTTACTGCAGTATACCAATGTACTGATTGCATATATATATATATATATATATACTATTGTGATGTACTGACTGCGCTATTGTTGCACTTTCCTAATTATTGTCAAGATGATTTTTGTGTCTTTCTCACCTTCCGTCTGTACACTAACAATTTTATGAACGTATTGTAGGTTTACGCTGCCTCGCTCGACAGAAGAATCAGAAGTTATTAATTTGATATATGTAGGATTATAGCAAGCTGATTTATTCTTCTTCACTGCATTTCTAATTGTGGATCGATGTGCATTTTCACCTTTTCGTTTGAATATATTTAAGAGGCCTATTTAGGAATAATATATATCTATGGACATTCTGAGACTATTGTTGTGATAATCCTCACAATTATGTAGCGTTATTGGTGATATTCGACTATATTTATATTTCGGATGTCTGTTACCTCATTTCCATTTTTATATAACAAGGATGGAATTTTAAATCGTGGTAAGTAGGACGATATACATTGCATATAACTTCTGCTATTAGGTAGAGATCGAGATATAGTGTCTGTCTAATTTGTCTCCAGGTGTGCCATATGAACAGTCCTGATTGGGATTATGATATCCAACTATTTCTGTTAATACTTGTGATAATAAAGGTGAGCCGCGTTTTTTCTGGCCAACTCTTCCGGCACAAGGAGGCTCAGTGTATAGTTCGGGTTGACTTAGAGCACATATGTGCTTGACCTTTCTTCCCCCCCTCTTTAGATACTTATCGACACAAGCTTGGTTCAAAATAAATTGGGGTTATCTTTTTACACCATATCAATTTCTTTTGGTGGAATCCTTTCTATATATGATTTGGTCTGTCTTTATAGATAGACTAATACACTAAATGCTTGCACCTTCACTTTCTTTGAAATTCATGGCACTAAGAGGGTAAATGGGCTTATCCAAAATCCTCTCATTGCTGACAGTAATGTCACATTTGTTTCAGCCCTGATGAAGTTGTGTCATATGGAAACGGACGAAACACGTGTTGGCATGAAGCTGTGGCATCAAATTGTTTTGTTTCGTTAAGAATCTTGTACCAAGGAACTGAAATTAAGAACATGAAATATAATGTTTGAATAAAAGACGTTGGAAATCTACGTATAATACGGACCTGACTTTGACTTTGGAGTGCTTGGAGTTCAAATGTAAAGCCATCTACATAGGATCTTATAATCAGCATTGGCAGAGTTTTGAAAAATGGTCCAGGTCTAAGGAGATTCAGTCAACGTAGTGTGTTCTTATTAATATATTATATTTCCTCCAGGATGGATTTAAACTGGGGTTGGCAGTCTCCACAAATAGAGTTGAGTGGGCGCTGTGATTCAGGCTTTTAGAGGTGAAAGGGTGGCTGAGGTGGTTCAGTTGGCATCCCGCCTTTTGCAGAGTTGTTGAATCCAGCATCCCTTGGTGCATTCATTGGGTCCTCTGCTGGATTTACCGTAAGTTTTTCAAGTATTACCCCTCCTCCTTTTTCACCTCTAGCGTCAGAGTTTCACATATTGATGACACAAAAAGTGGTGTTTTTGATTGCCATATGTTCAGGAAGATGAGTGGGGGAGATGGGTGCTTTAATATCAATTTCCCCTTTTAATCATTTTTTTCCAGACAAGTTGGTCCTTCGTCTCAGTCCTTCCTTTTTGCCTAAAGTCCCATCTGATTTTCAATGCTCTCAGGAAAGTGTCCTGCTTGTATTTGTTCCCAGAACCTTCCTTGGTCTCCAACACAATGCAGGGTTTATGGGTAGTTCACCATGGTCTAGATGATCCTGTAAGATTGTGCATAATCCTGTAGTACAAAATATCATACAAAATATGTGCTGGCCCTTATTCAGAGTCCATTACTATTTACTATTTGGTCTAGGAATCTACATTGCGAAGCAAAATATATTTAATGGAAATATAGTCTTGATTGTGGGTCATTCACGTGATATTTGAAGTTAAATGTCTATCAGACAACCAACATGCAGTATCAAACCTTGACTCTTCAACCTTGCATTCCCAGAAAGCCGAGTCATAAATAGCAGATTCTAGCTAGTTCAGTGAACTTGAAGTACTATTTGGTTTCTGTGGATCCAAGAAAAACAGCAATACTTGTTACACGCAATTCCTAGTTTGCCTTGAGTTTCATAGGCTACTGGAAAAGGGCTGACACTCACATTTTCCAGAGTAAGGCTTTAAAGATGGCTTATGAAAACCCCATAAATGAGTTGTCTCTGTGTTATTCCGTGTTCAAAATACAGTTGCAAAATGAAACACGAGTGAGGTTCTCAAAATAACATCCAATAAACAATTATTAATGAAAAAGGTTTCACCTAAGTAACCTATTTAATGGTAAAAAAATATGTGGAGTTGATCAAAATGAATGATGATTAGGGGTGAGGATAGGTCAGTCTACGCATTGAGGAGGTAGGAGACACATCAATTGAAGTCTCAAAAATATGTACATTTTTGCTACCTGTGCATTAGGGGTGAAGTTACACCCTTAAATGTGCAACAGGATCAATTAAACATTTTCTTTTAATTTCCTATGCTCAGAAAAGGCTCCAATGTCCAGAACTAATGGTGCCATATTTTTTTTTGTATACTACATTGTGACACCCTAAGGGCGGTGTATATGCCCAGACAATGGTCCCATGCTCACTATTCCACTGGAACCTAGCTGCACCCCACTGGGTGCCCCAAATAATCCGAAACAGGTCTTGGTTTGCTTGTGTTTCTGCTCGGAAAGAACCTGGCTTGGGAGTTTGGGTTTGACTTTTCCTATTCGAGCAGGATCAGGACTGATTTGCATTTTGCTGCGTCTAATCTGAGGTGGCATGATGGGCAAAAAAATGATGGACTGGGATGCGGCCCAGAGTAATTACCAGTGGCTGAGATTAAGTTAAACATTTCACCCATCATGTTTTGTGACAACGCTCCTCTCAGCACAGTGGCTGGCCTTATCAGCATTTGCCACACCACAGCTTGTCACCAATCTCCAGTAGAGATTCTCTCCACAAGGATAAATCATGCCATATAAGGAGTTCATAACTCATCCACACCTGATGTCTTTCTTTGCATTCTGATATTTATAGTCTTGCAAAAAAAAAGAACAATTACAACTACCAGAATGTAAGCTGGAACGTGGAATGGGGGAAACACTCCGAACATGGAATGAATTTAAATAGTGAGAAATTCAGAGTCGATCCTCCTCTGCAGGATAGAGATCCCCTTGTCGGTTTGTCTCAGGAATATTTACTCCTACAGACCTTGACATTCTCGTTACTTTCCCGGTTTGCATAAGGAACTGTGGGGCATATTATCAAGGGTGGCGATAGGGAGTTTTCGACGCTTTAGCGGCCGTTTTCCGCAATAAGCGGTCATAATTCTATTGCCCTATTAGCAAGCTGTTGCTAACAGCAGTTAGCGACAGCTTTTAGGTGATAGCGAGCGGTTTGGGGCCGGCTTTGCATGTTAGCGATATTTATCGCTAATGGAATGCAAAGTGGGCGTACCCAAACTGTTAGCGACTGAAAACAGTTGCTAACATCGCTGTCGCCTATTAGCAAGGCAGGCGTAGCGATGAAAATATTCGCGCTAAGCGCGAATATCTCCAAATACTAACACCTGCCCAGACCAGTTCTTAGCCATGTTATCCAAAGGGAGGTGGATAACATGGCTAAGAGCATTTTGTCGCTAATGCGTGAATATCTCTGTATTCTCAGCGATATTCACGCATTTCTCCGCTATCGCCGGAAAATGTATCGCTTTGAGATAAACGTTGCTAATAGCACGTTATCTCAGCGATAAATTCCGGCGATGCTCAGTGATAAAAAAATCGTCGCTAAGCCTATTTAGCGATAAATATCGCTACTTGTTGGTAATATGCCCCTGTTTTCCAAGACTCAAGATATCAAAGTTTAATAAACTTGTTCTATCCTAGCACACATAATGCAATTGTATAACAGAATTGAGACGGACAAAGAGCTCTCTCACAAAAGACACACACCCTTGATATGTAGTGCACCATGGTGTCACAGAGCTGTAGCATCCTTACTGGTCGTTCAATGAACCACTATCCTGGCTTGCATCATTTCATCAAGCACTGGTGCATCTATGCGGCTCTCCCACATCATCTTTGCTCTCACTTGCAGTGTCAATTGAAAGTTGAAACAAGCCCCTTTTTCTGGAAACATAGTTGAGAGGGATAACATGTCTGCGGCAAAGATTTGATCAATTCACAATATTGCGAGCTTCCAATTCCAGACGGAATAACTCAGATTTCGACACTTCCAAGGAGGACTTGTCACCCTTTTGAAAGGAGGAGTTTATTATCTGCAGCTTGTATGTTCACATCACTACGAAACATAGGGGTATATTTAGAAGCACCTATCACCACCACAGCGCCACTTTAAGTGAAGTTTTTGTGGCGATCAGGTCTTTGCCTTATTTACAAGGCAACATTAAGCCACTTAATGTGGCTTAACACTTCCTTGTAAGTAAGGCACCCTTTCACGCTGTACTTATCCTTAAAGGGAAGGGCAATGAGTGTTGTGGTGGGCGTTCCACTGCAAACCCATTGATTTTGACGCAGCCCCCTATTTACAAGGGTGGCGTAAACAGGAGGCAGCACCAAAATTAAGACCAGGGAAAATCTGGTCTTACACAGGGGAAACAAGAAGAAATGCTTTATTTCTCCCCGTTTTTGCTGTTTCCATGTGTGTTGCCTTCTGCAGCACACATAGAAACAGAAAATTGCCAATGATTGTTTACGTGCCGGAGGGTGACTCTTCCTGCACATAAACAAGCCAAAAACAAATGACGTGTTGTAACTTCTATGTGTGCTGCATGAAGCAGCACACATAGAAATTTCAAAATACCATGAATGATTGTTTATGTGCAGGAAGGTCTCCCTTCCTGCACATAATTGTTTATGTGCAGGAAGGTCTCCCTTCCTGCACATAAACAATCATTTCCCCCAACGCAGTCATTCTTGCACTATGGTGCAAGGGTGCCTGCGTTGGTGCTAGCAGCTGAGCTAGGGGAATCACAAGGGTGCACCGCATTCTTGTGAATACAGCGCATCCCTGCATTTTCAGAATGGAGAAGCACGGCGTTAGCAATGTTTGCTTAACACCACGCTTCTCCATTCTGTTGTAAATGTTCCCCAATAGAGGGGCCCGATTCTCAAAGGTAAAATGAGACGAAAGTGTAACTTTATGACTTTCTGTATTCCCAAAGGGTATTTACTACTCGTAAATGCCCTTTGTGAATACCGAAAGTCATAAAGTTATACTTTTATCTTTGTGAATCGGGCTCATAATCATTAGCATGTATACTGCTAGATTTTGTTTACCCATCAAGTCACTGGTTTCATTCCCATGAGGTTAGCACTGTGATACGTGTGCCTGCTGTACAGATCTACTGGTAACCTGCAGATGCAAGGTTTCAAACACATAAAACAGCACATAGCTCAGACTTCTGCGTGTAACCAAAAGATCATAGGTCTGTCTCCTTATAGAGTCAATTCTGGCCTTCACTCAGCTGATCTTGACAAAGTCCTTACATTTTGATATGGTTTCTCAAATTAGGAAATATGACATGGTATTATGTAATAGAATATGCCCTCGTGGCTGTGGAAAGCCATGTTGACATGCCCCTGTGTTGCTCTCTTGCAGTTTCTATCATATTTCTTTTTTTAACTAAACACTCATCCAATCCCACTGAAGGTTCTCCACTTTTTATGTTTGTAGATACCAGAGCTGAGCTTTGAGGCCCGCATGTAAAATCCGTCTGCAATTGTCCCTGAACCAGGGAACTTTGGGGCATATTATCAAGGGATTTATCTCCGCTTTTTTGGCTTTAAAAGCCAAGAAAGCGGTAAGTATGGGCGAATTTTGCGAATCTGGCGTTCGCGAATTTTGCGAATTTGCGAACTCGCAATCCGCAAAATCCACGAATTCTCGCGAATTTGCAGATTTTTTTTTTTGTTCGCAAGGATTTCTGCCAGTTCGCAAGGATTTCTGCCAGTTCGCGAGGGTTTTGTACCAGTTCGCAATTGCGAACTTACATGTCGGCTCGCAACGGTCACGATTATGTTGTTTCTACGTCCTGGTTCATCATCACAAGTTCCCAGAACCCTCTGTTTCACCCCTGCCACCCTCTGTTTTACCCATGCCATCCTCTGGTGCATCAATGCCACCCTCTAGTTCATCATCACTGTAGATTATGGGGGGGGAAAGCAAGCACACCTGCCTGCTTCAACTGACATGAATTAATTTGGGGTTGATTTATTAATGTGTCACTGTTTTAAAATTCCAGTCTGGCACCTGCTTCCTTATCTGTAATTTGCTTTCTGTTGCACTGCAATTTTTTTTTCAGGACCTTTGTGGCCTACTTGTAGCTATTCTATGAGCCTGCTGTGAGGGTCAGAGCAGGGTCATATAATTGTTGCAACTAGCAACTGAACTCTGGAGGGGCCCTTGTCAGGAAGCACTACAGGGAATGGTTACTAATGATGAGTTTGAACTTTTGAACCTGCTGAATGCTTTTTTTGTGTTCGCAAGGATTTCTGCCAGTTCGCAAGGATTTCTGCCAGTTCGCGAGGGTTTTGTACCAGTTCGCAATTGCGAACTTACATGTCGGCTCGCAACGGTCACAATTATGTTGTTTCTACGTCTGGTTCATCATCACAGGTTCCCAGAACCCTCTGTTTCACCCCTGCCACCCTCTGTTTTACCCATGCCATCCTCTGGTGCATCAATGCCACCCTCTGGTTCAACATCACTGTAGATTATGGGGGGGGGGAAAGCAAGCACACCTGCCTGCTTCAACTGACATGAATTAATTTGGGGTTGATTTATTAATGTGTCACTGTTTTAAAATTCCAGTCTGGCACCTGCTTCCTTATCTGTAATTTGCTTTCTGTTGCAGTGCAATTTCTTTTTCCAGGACCTTTTGTGGCCTACTTGTAGCTATTCTATGAGCCTGCTGTGAGGGTCAGAGCAGGGTCATATAATTGTTGCAACTAGCAACTGAACTCTGGAGGGGCCCTTGTCAGGAAGCACTACAGGGAATGGTTACTAATGATGAGTTTGAACTTTTGAACCTGCTGAATGCTTTTTTTGTGTTCGCAAGGATTTCTGCCAGTTCGCAAGGATTTCTGCCAGTTCGCGAGGGTTTTGTGTAAGTTCGCAATTGCGAACTTACACCGCACGCAGCAAAAAATCCGCTGCGTGCGAATTTGCGGATTTTGCGGGAAATTCGCGGATCTCGCGGATTGCGAATTTACCGAAAATCCGCAAAATCTGCGAGCGTAACGGATTTTCCGCCCATGCTTAGCGGAGATAAAATTATCGCCCTATCAGCAACAGGGTGCTAACACACAAATTCGCATGTTAGCACCCTTTTTCTCTACGCTTCCCATTGCATCTCTAATGAGATGCAAAGGGGGCGTTCCAGAGAAAAATAATAGGAGAAATGTTGTTAAGTGACATTTCTCATATTATCAAGGATTTCGCTAACCCTGTTAGTAATAAAAAAAAGCAGCGCTAACCGCGGTTAGCACTGCTTTTTTTACACCTGGTATTTTCCTGAATAAGTCATGATATCCTATGGAAGGTGGATATCATGGCTAAGTTTGTGAGCCCCTATCATCAAGCTAACGCCAAACTTCGAGAGATTATCATTGGTTTTCCAGCGATAATCTCTTAATTGGCAGTTAGCGCAAGGATTTATATCACTACTGAGATAAACCTTGCTAATAGCAACTTATCTCTGCGATAATTTCCGGCGATGCTTAGCGTTAAAAAATTTGTTGCTAAGCATCGTTAGCGGTAAATATCGCTAAACGTTGGTAATATGCCCCTTTCTTTCCATATGCATGGAATATGTATGGAGAACATAGGTGCCAGTCTCTGTATATTGTGGGTTAATGTGAGATCTCTGCATGTGTCCAACAGAGTGCAGTGTGGAGACAAGTTTGACACCATTGTGTTTGTGAGGGCTAAAAATGATGGAAGCTTTCAGCGAGGCTACCTGGGTCTCTGGGGACCTGGGTGCTAGTAGTTATGCATTTGCCTTTACTCATGCCTGTAGTACATTGCTCCTGGGAGTAGATGTATCAGGTCTTTAGCATTTGATGTTACAGCTGTACCTTTGTCAGAATGCACCCAGCTCCTTCCCCCTCGGTCTTGACCTGTATCTTTGTACGACATGCATTTGGGCCAATACATATTTGACCAGGCTGCTTAGAACGAGTTCTGGAGAGACTCGTTTTGTCTATAACTAGGGTGACCAGGTGTCCCGGATTGGCCAGGACGGTCCCCGTTTTTCACCAGCTGTCCAGTCAGATTTTGAGAAATTTAGCTCATGCCCCAGTTTTTGGAGAGAGTCGACTAAAAATAGGGGGAAGCTTTTTTATGTTTTACAAAGCAGGGATAGTTAGCAGTTGTTCCAAGAAAGCAGTTTAATTCACAGGCAAGGTACTCCGTTTCAAAATTGCATTATATGTATGTTCTTACTGCCTGTTTTGTAATTCTCTGTTGAGAAGCGCTGTCATTCTGTGCGCTTGCTTGACGTAAAATGTTAGTCCTTCTTCTATTTTTGTGAAATGTCCCTTTTTATTGCTTTAAGATTCTGGTCACCCTATCTATAACACCTGCATGTACTGATACTGCAGTCTGCAGACACCCCATGGTTGGAGGAACTGCACAGAATGTAACATTGAAAGAAAGCTTACTGTTCAGCTCTCCCCTTAAGTACTGTCCTTTTTGACCTGAATCTTCTTTCAGGATTGTTCATTATTACAAAGTAACCCAATTTAGGGTGATCACCACCAATGTTGCCTTTTTATTGGAGAGTCACCTGCTTGTAATTTTAACTCTAACCCTGGGACACTGCAATCCAGGACCCAGTGTATGTGCTCGGACCCCAAAAACAAAGTCAGAACTGGCCTAAAACCCCATTTTGGTTGCTTAATATTACTGTAAGGCCATTGAATATAGTGTAAAAACTTCACTTTGACACATACAATTAAATCTCCCATGTACTGAAGCACTATATTGTGCCATTCCCTGCAGCCTGCAAGCTCTCGTGTTTGTATGCAGACTTGCAAAATAGCTTTTTTTAGGCCTAGAAATCTGCTTCTATGCGCTAAATAAGTCATCCCTAAAATGACAATATTGCCCATAAAGTACGGTGCATTGTGCAGGGTAACTCTGACTGCCTTCAGGTTCCTGATACCCGGTTCCTAGATTCCCCTCTTCTCACTCCCAACAGTATTACGGGTTTGGGTGTATGACTGGATGATAATATAAACAAATTAACCTTCACTTAAGATAGAAGAATTAAAGGGTCCAATGTCCATTGTGCTTTTATGGTCTGTGATTCACAAAATCAAAAGGTACTTTGCGAGAGGAAATTGTGGGCAGTTTCTAACAAAAGTGCTCTTAATTCAAAGATGAAGGGCAGCATATCTCTCGCTGTAGTGCAGCTTATCTAGAGTGTGAAACATTAATAAAGACCAGGGGTGTGCAAGGTCTCACAATCAATCAATCAATCAATACATTTGTAAAGCGCTCTACTCACCTGTGAGGGTCTCAAGGCGCTGAAGGGAGGGGGGTGCCTACTATTGCTCGAATAACCAGGTCTTGAGGTGTTTCCTGAAGGTGAGATGGTCTTGGGTCAGTCGATTTGCTGTTTTCTCTTTGATTAACTTTAAAACAGTTTTCCTCAAAAATTGGAAATTAGACTGATGTTTGTGATTTTGGTTTTCAGAATAGCTTGGAATGCACCCTGAAAGTCAGATTTATATGTATCAACTGACTTGCAGATAACTTTGCCAACTACTGGCATTAGTCTTAATACTTGGGAGGTTTGAGGGGTGAGGCTTGGCATTAGACAAGATGGCCGCACACTAGCAGAGCTCCACTGCAAAAGCTGGAGAAAACCCCTACACCTGACCGCTCTCCAAAATCCTGAAGCAATCAGTGGCCCGCAAGGTGAATCGGGGCACCAGTGGTCTTGAAATTGCTCTTTGATGCCCCCGGCAAGAGGTCTGGGACTCCGGCGTACCTTGTACTAAGGAGCAGGTGGAGGCAGGAGCCCAGATATTGACTGGTGGCCTCCATGGGCCTTCTGTGTCATGGGCCCGGATCATTGCCAGGGAGGTGGCTGGGGCCTTAATTCGGCAGATGACGGCTGGAGGCAGCAGTGCCTGTTGTGACTAATTGGCACTTGGCAGGCCCCGTGTGGGGGCTGAGACTGGCGGAGCTGACCTGCAGCTCTGGAGCAGGGGGCCGGCTACATCTTTAATCCCCTATGCCACCCTCTA